>NC_042619.1:328647177-328947177 GCF_901001135.1 Rhinatrema bivittatum
TATCTAACATACCCGGCCATACCTCTAGGAGCCACAGTGTTAGTCCAGTTTATAGTGCTATTATTACACTCTATGGTTCAGGCAGCAAATCAACAGTGCCAAGAGAGAAGGGAGGCATAGATGCCACCAATGGAAGTTGCAGCCCTGGGAGAAAAGCTGTAACAGGTACAGATAGGGCAACAGGACCCGCATCTAGGATTACCATGCAGGAGCCCAGCAGGGCCCAAAGAGAATGAATCTTTCAACCCGTATAACATTAGGGATGTGCAGAGGGACACCATACGTTGCATTCGTGATTCGGATTCGTCGGGGAGCAGATATGTTGCATTCGGCCGTATGGTGCCTTGATGCGTTAATACGGCGATTTCTATTCGTGTCCCAGCTAAAATTAAAATTAACTACAACCCCCACCCTCCTGACCCCCCCAAGACTTACCAAAACACCCTGGTGGTCCAGCGGGGGTCCGGGAGCCATCCCCTGCACTCTCACACCCTCTGTGCCGGTTTCATCATGGCGCCGATAGCCTTTGTCACAGGGGGCTACTGGTGCCATTGGTCAGCCCCTGTCACATGGTCATCAGCGTCATCTTGTGCTCCTACCATGTGACAGGGGCTGACCAATGGCACCGGTAGCCCCTGTGACATAGTATGGGCAAAGGCTATCGGCGCCATTTTGAGTACTGGCATCGGAAGGTCGGAGTGTAGGAGGTCGCTCCGGGACCCCCGTTGGACCCCCAGGTACTTTTGGCCAGCTTGGGGGGGGCCTCCTGACCCCCACCAGACTTGCCAAAAGTCCAGCGGGGGTCCGGGAGCGACCTCCTGCATGCCGGCTGTCCGATGCCAGTACTCAAAATGGTGCCGATCGCCTTTGCCCTCACTATGTCACAGTTACCTACGGTCGGCCCCTGTGACATAATGAGGGCAAAGGCGATCTGCTGCCAGTACTCAAAATGGCGCCGATCGCCTTTGCCCTCACTATGTCACAGGGGCCGACCGTCGGTGCCTGTGACACCAACAGTTTGTTTAAATTTTTATTTAGGGGGCCGTATAATTCGGCGACAATTCGTGTATTCGTGAGGAATCGCGATACGTTTCGCTTCCCCACGAATACTACGAATAGTGCAATATACGTTGCGGATCGCCAATACGGCGAAAACGAATGCACACCCCTATATAACATTACTGGGTCTTCTAGAGAAGGAAGTGATCATGAAATACCACTTGAGCTCAGAGGCCATATGAAGACTTCAAAGCAAACCTTGATCCAGTCACTAAGAGATCCCATGCCATACTAAGCCTTGTGAAAATGTTGAGCTCTCTTCCTCATTTCATGGCTTTAGGCTCCTTACAAACAACCATTAGTGGTATAGGGCACATCACAAGCATCTTTTTCCAGGTGCTTTTACCAGACACTGCAAGCTATATGCAGCCACATTCTTACTTACATCAGATTTCCTACTGAGAGATATGAATTGCTGGCCCCAAAGATGGGATGCTATGACATGATGCAATTCCCCCATATTCTGGGAGCAATTGACTGCATCCATATAGCCTTCATCCCACCTCATCAGAAGGAGGAGTCCTACCACAACAGTAAGCTTTTCCACTCCCTCAATGTGCAAGTACTGTGTGATTCACAAATGCATATCCTCACTGTCATGCCCAGGTACCAAGGATACACAGTTCCTATATCCTTTGACAATCAGAACTTTTTGTGCAGTTTGAGGTTGGGATAGTATGGCCATGGCTGGCTACTTGGTAAGACCATTGCTTCATTTCCAATGTTCTTTCTATGTTTTTCATTATGGAAGGTACATACTACTTTTTTATACATATTCACAGGTATCCTTCACTACAAGGGAGTTATAATGTAACTACCCAATTAGTGCTGGACTGGCTATAAAGTGGAGAATATGATACATTGTTTATCGGTTTTAGATTTCAGGGCTTTGTATGCAGCAGAAGTCTGTTGTCATTGCAAAATAGCAAGTGTGAGATGAACACTGATAGATCTTATCACAGTGACCAGTTACAATGTTTACTGAAATCTGCATGTGCATAGTATTATATATCCAAAGTTATGGGTGGATTCTTGTGTGAGAGTTGATATGTCCACTACAACATTACTCAGATAGACGATATATATAGTTGTCTTTTAATGCATGTGCCTGAGGGTGATGTTGGAGGACTTTGTCATGAGTATTTTCATTGGTATGGTCAAGCAAAGCAACAGGTCTAGCTCTGACTGGGTTCATAATGGTGTTGGCTGGCTGGAGAATGCCAAACCTCAGCTGTCAGAGTGACCCATGCTAACTTTCTGTGGCATAGGCAATGCTGGATATGGCTTCTGGACATGGCTTCTCACCCCAGTTGCTCTTCCTACCACACCAGCAGAAAGGAGATACAATGAGGCACTAATGTCGACTCAGTCACAAGAGATATTGTTGTTGTGTTGGAAAAGTTGTTTTTGCTATTTGGACAAAACAAGGGTGCCTTTCAAGATGATCCTTGCTCAGTAGCTGAGATAGTGCTTGCCTGATGCCTGTTTTACAATATAGCTTTCTGAGCTAATATGAACTGGGATATTGAATCCAATGTGTCTCCCCCCCCCCCCCCCCCCAACACACACACATACACATTCTGGGGAAACCACATGGAGTGGGAGGCAGGTTGATCACAGAATTATAGAGCTCCAGGTCATGGAATTCTTATATCCTTGAATAGATCACTGCTGCGTGGATGTTCAGTGGCAGCTCTCCATTTCTCAGTCCTTGGCTTCCTTTGAGTTTTGCAATAGTCATTCAGAGATAATTAAAAGGCAGTGAGAGGAGGCAGACATAGCAGGAATAATAGCCAAATGTATGTTAGAGAGTGCAAAGTCATGGGCCCTATGACACATATGGCATTTTGTCTGGAAAGTCCTCATATAAAGGATGGCCAACCTATATCTTTGCTCTTGTATTACAAGAGCGGCGAGATGCGGCCGCTGGAAAATGAAGATAGCTCTAAAGAAGCCAAGAAATTGAGTGAAGGAGGCAAATCGCGATTTGAAAGCCGGGTAATTCTTTGAGTACCAGATACAGAAGGACATCCCCCTGAGGCAGAACTTCGGGTTCGAAACACGCGCGTGTCAGGGAGAGGGAGACCAGCCAAAATTTGGCAACAGATGAGTATTGCGGTTCCTCTCGTATCTTTTGATACTTTTGTGCTATGAACAGCGGTGATTTAATGCCCAGTAGTGATCATTTTGCTTGACATTTTAAAAAAAGAAAAAACTGCAAAAAAGTTCAAAAATTTAAATAGTTTACAATTAAAGCAAGGTGGCCCTATACCTAATTAGGAGTCTGTATGACTTTGACAGACCCTTAGAGTGAGGGGCCTACATATATTTGGCGAGATTAATTCATATGAATTAATTACCAGTGTAACAATTGTTTTTGGTTTTGTGGGTTCACATATAAGGTACGCTGGAATACAGTGTGTGAAAGGGTAGAGGTTTGTGATTGACAACCTATATCTTTAACACTGAAGCAGCTACTTACACTCTTTATGACAGTACCTCACAGTTGTCCCTGAATGTACAATGGCTAAAAAAAATCCAAATGTGTGTCTTTCCATTCAAAGGTCCATCAATGCATGCTGTGACAGTTCATAAAAGACTGGGTGGATCTTGGTATACACCTTTAATGGCCTCTGTCACGTAGCAGTATGTTGCCCTCTGGCATGTATGAGCTGATGCTCTGGGATGTTTCTCCTCCAAACTCTCTAGGCCATAATGCTTAGTAGTTGGGATCCATTTTTACCTGTGCCATGGGATCTTCTTAGTGTTTGGGTAATTGCCAGGTTCTTTTGGCCTGGTTTGGCCTCTGATGGAAACAGGATGCTGATGTGACCCAGTATGGCAATTTCTTATGTTCTTAACCCCTAGTCCAGGCCTTAGCCAGAAATTCCAGAGTTGGAAAAGGCCATAGCAAGATGCTAGGTACAGTCTTTTTCAGGTCATTTCTCCTAAGATCTCTGGTTTCATATGTAATGTTGTTTTGTTGTTTCATTCACAGTTCAGTTCTGGATGCTTGGCAGTGTCAACTCTTGACAAAGGGCTATGATTATACCCTTTACTGTTCTTCTCATTAAGTGAATATAGTCAGATATGTATAATTGCTAGGGATGTGCAGAGCAAAATTTTATGTTCATATTTCTTATGTCCGAAAGTGGGTCCCACTTGCGGCCAATATGGACATAAAAAAAATCTAATGAGTTGGGTATATGTACATATGTCGCCCATTAAAGTCAATGGGGGAAGGATTTCCAGCCTATTTTTGGCTGCAGAATTGTGGTTTTCTTATCAATTGGCCCAGGAGAGAGTTCCCTTTCCTTTGTGCAGGGAAGTACTCCCTGGAAAGGGTCCACCCCTAGAGTTGTGTGTACCCGGTGTTTACATTGGCGTCCAGTGAATATCGTTGGCGTCTAGTGAATTCCGTTGGCGTCTAGTGAATTCAGACGGTACTTACGCACTTCAGCAGATGACAAAGGAATTGGAGGATCTCTCAGAAATAAGAATACGTGTGGGAATACAAGGTCTGGATGAACAGGCAGGCACAGCAATGGAGTTAAAACAGCAGTAGGAACACAAGGCCTGGATGAACAGGCACTTCATTCGAGGACAGAGGTCAATCCCAGCTAGGGACACAAGGCCTGCATGAACAGGCACAGGAACTAGGTTAAAACACTGGTAGCTCGCCAGCATCTTTCTGATGCATGCTAGAATATTGGCAGCGGTATGGGCATGGTCCGTCAGGTGGGTGTGCAGTAAAGCCCACCTCCACCCTCATGCTTGTTCAGGGAAGGACTCCCTGGAACGGGTCCACCCCTAGAGTTGTGTGTACCCGGTGTTTACATTGGCGTCCAGTGAATATCGTTGGCGTCTAGTGAATTCCGTTGGCGTCTAGTGAATTCAGACTGTACTTACGCACTTCAGCTGATGACAAACGAATTGGAGCCTAGGATCTCTCACAAATAAGAATACGTGTGGGAACACAAGGCCTGGATGAACAGGTACATCATTCGAGGACAGAGGTCAATTCCAGCTAGGGACACAAGGCCTGCATGAACAGGCACAGCAACCAGGTTAAAACACTTGTGGGAACACAAGGCCTGGATGAACAGGCACAGCCACTGAGTTAAAACACCTGTGGGAACACAAGGCCTGGATGAACAGGCACCGCCACTGAGTTAAAACACCTGTGGGAACACAAGGCCCGGAAGAATGGGTACAGCAACTGAGTTAAAACACCTGTGGGAACACAAGGCCGGGATGAAGAGGCGCAGCAGTCGAGCACAGAGGTCGATCCCAGCTAGGGACACAAGGCCTGGATGAAGAGGCACATCATTCGAGGACAGAGTTCAATCACAGCTAGGGACACAAGCCGCGGAGGAAAAGACACTAACCAGGATCCTCCAAGCCCTCATTTTCTCCAAATTAGACTACTGCAACTCTACATTTCTTGGACTCCCTTCCTCATACACAAAACCACTCCAAATGGTTCAAAACGCAGCAGCCCGTCTACTAACAAACACTAGGAAAAGAGACCACATTTCCCCAGTCCTAAAAGACCTCCACTGGTTACCAATTCAGTTCAGAGTCATTTACAAATCCATCACCTTGATATACAAAATCTTTCACCAACACACCATAATCGACCTACAAATTCCTCTCCGTTTATACAAATGCACAAGACCGACCAGGGAAGCCTACAGAGGATGCCTCCTTGTTCCACCCTCCAAAACCACAATCACAGCACCTTTAGAGATTGAGCCCTTTCCACAGCAGGTCCACCGTTATGGAACTCCATCCCCCCAGATCTCAGAAATGAACCTTGCCTCCTAACCTTTCGGAAAAGACTCAAGACATGGCTTTTCAGGCAAGCCTTCCCGAACTGCACCTAACACACACCATCAATAAATTCTCAGCTCAGAAGCTGTATATATTGGACGCCATATTTGTAATGTACTCTTGTATATTTTTATATTCTACACATGTATATAATTAACCTCCTCTATCCCTCTTTATTTCTTACACTCCCAGTTCATAGCCCCAGTTAATTGTAACTGCATCTCTTCACCACGTGTATTTATGTTATAGGTTGTTTTCTTTGCACCCCTGTTTTCTGTAAAGCGACATCATGTGAACGATTTCATGAATGCCGGTATAAAAAAACCTTAAATAAATAAAATAAATAAGTAAGTACCGCAAGGGAAAGTTGAAAACAACTTTGAAGAGGGAGTTCAAGAGGGCGTGAAATTGTAAAGAGGTAAATGGGTGGGGTCCGTGCAGTCCGCCCGCAGGATTCAACCCGGCGGGTTCGGTCGGACCGGGGTTTCGGCGGATCCCCCACCCCCACCCCTTTCGCGGGGGGTGGGGGAGGGGCGGGGAACGCCTCCCGGACGGCCCCGGCCCCTGCAGGGCGCATTTCCTCTGCGGCGGTGCGCCGCGACCGGCTACGGTTCGGCTGGGAAGGCCCAGGGGGGGCAGGTGGCCCGCTGCTCCAGCGGCGCGTGTTATAGCCCCCCCTCCCGGCGTTTCCTCCTTCCCCTTTGGCAACTGTTAACTTGTCTTAACCTCATTCACTACATCTATGCAGACGATGTTCAGATTCTTATTCCCATAACAGAATCTATTAACAAACTTGGCTATTCTTACAAGCCTTCCCTGATCCTTCAAACTTTCACTAGATAAGTAAAGCTACTCAGCTTTCAATATGGAACTTCGCCCCTCCAATATTCTCCTCATTTAGCTACCCTACTTATGCACTTCAGAAAATGACAAAGGAATTGGAAGATCTCTCAGAAATAATAATACGTGTGGGAACACAAGGTCTGGATGAACAGGCAGGCACAGCAATGGACTTAAAACACCAGTAGGAACACTAGGCCTGGATGAAGAGGCACATCATTCTAGGACAGAGGTCAATCCCACCTATGGACACAAGCCGCGGAGGAAAAGAAACTAACCAGGATTCCCTCCGTAACGGCGAGTGAAGAGGGAAGAGCCCAGCGCCGAATCCCCGCTCGTCCGGCGGGCGCGGGAAATGTGGCGTACGGAAGATCGCCTCTCTGGCGCCGCTCGGGGCCCCAAGTCCTTCTCATCAAGCCTCAGCCCGCGGACGGTGTTAGGCCGGTAGCGGCCCCCGGCGCTCCGGGACCGGGTTTTCTCGTAGTCTGTTTGTTTGGGAATGCAGGCCAAAGTGGGTGGTAAACTCCATCTAAGGTTAAATACCATTTCCGGCGCGTGTTATTGCCCCCCCCCCCCCCCCCGGCAGCAGCTTCGCCGTTTCCCCCGCCGTTTCCTCCTTCCCCTTTGCCAACTGTTAAGTAGTCAACCTCATTCACTACATCTATGCAGACGATGTTCAGATTCTTATTCCCATAACAGAATCTATTAACAAAGCCATCGCACTTTGGAACAACAGCTTACAAGCCATCACTAATCTCCTCAACAGTCAAAGCATGAGATCTTATTAAGAAACTGACATTATCCTCAACAAATTCTTACTCCTAGCAAAACCTATACCAAGTAAGTACACAGGGGTCTGTATTTTCATACCCCATTGCTTGCTGTTTGAATACCGCTCTTGCCGTACCGACCCGCAGGGTCCACCTAGGGACACAAGCTGTGGAGGAAAAGAAACTAACCAGGATTCCCTCAGTAATGGCGAGTGAAGAGGGAAGAGCCCAGCGCCGAATCCCCGCCTGTCCGGCGGGCGCGGGAAATGTGGCATACGGAAGACCGGCTCCCCAGCGCCGCTCGGGGGCCCAAGTCCTTCTGATGGAGGATCAGCCGGCGGACGGTGTTAGGCCGGTAGTGGCCCCCCAATAAAACCACCAAAGACTGCTTCTATAAACTGCAAGTTTAAAAAAGGATAAGACCACTCTTCCACGCCAAACACTTCAGAACCATCCTCCAAGCCCTCATTTTCTACTACTGCAACTCTACATTACTTGGACTCCCTTCCTCATACACGAAACCACTCCAAATGGTTGAAAACGCAGCAGCCCGTCTACTAACAAACACTAGGAAAGGAGGCCACATTTCCCCAGTCCTAAAAGACCTCCACTGGTTACCAATTCAGTTCAGAGTCATTTACAAATCCATCACCTTGATATAAAAAATCATTCACCAACACACCATTATCGACCTACAAATTCCTCTCCGTTTATTCAAATGCACAAGACCGACCAGGGAAGCCTACAGCGGATGCAATGCCGGTATAAATAAATAAAATAAATAAATAAAATCAATAAGTACGTAAGGGAAAGTTGAAAATAACTTTCAAGAGCGAGTTCAAAAGGGCGGGAAACCGTTAAGAGTTAAACGGGTGGGGTGCGTGCAGTCCGCCTGGAGGATTCAACCCGGCGGCGGTTTCGGTGGGACCGGGGGGGGTTTCGGCGCATCCCCCACCCCTTTCGCGGGGGGGCGGGGAACGCCTCCCGGACGGCCCCGGCCCCGTCCAGGAATAAAAAAATAAAGTAAATCAATAAAATCAATAAGTACGTAAGGGAAAGTTGAAAACAACTTTCAAGAGCGAGTTCAAAAGGGCGGGAAACCGTTAAGAGTTAAACGGGTGAGGTGCGTGCAGTCCACCTGGAGGATTGAACCCGGCGGGTTCGGTGGGACCGGGGGTGGTTTAGGCGCATCCCCCACCCCTTTCGCGGGGGGGCGGGGAACGCCTCCCGGACGGCCCCGGCCCCGTCCAGGAATAAAAAAATAAAGTAAATATATAAAATCAATAAGTACGTAAGGGAAAGTTGAAAACAACTTTCAAGAGCGAGTTCAAAAGGGCGGGAAACCGTTAAGAGTTAAACGGGTGAGGTGCGTGCAGTCCGCCTGGAGGATTGAACCCGGCGGGTTCGGTGGGACTGGGGGTGGTTTAGGCGCATCCCCCACCCCTTTCGCGGGGGGGGCGGGGAACGCCTCCCGGACGGCCCCGGCCCCGTCCAGGAATAAAAAAAATAAAGTAAATATATAAAATCAATAAGTACGTAAGGGAAAGTTGAAAACAACTTTCAAGAGCGAGTTCAAAAGGGCGGGAAACCGTTAAGAGTTAAACGGGTGAGGTGCGTGCAGTCCGCCTGGAGGATTGAACCCGGCGGGTTCGGTGGGACCGGGGGTGGTTTAGGCGCATCCCCCACCCCTTTCGCGGGGGGGGCGGGGAACGCCTCCCGGACGGCCCCGGCCCCGTCCAGGAATAAAAAAAATAAAGTAAAGCAATAAAATCAATAAGTACGTAAGGGAAAGTTGAAAACAACTTTCAAGAGCGAGTTCAAAAGGGCGGGAAACCGTTAAGAGTTAAACGGGTGGGGTGCGTGCAGTCCGCCTGGAGGATTCAACCCGGCGGCGGGTTCGGTGGGACCGGGGGGGGTTTCGGCGCATCCCCCACCCCTTTCGCGGGGGGGCGGGGAACGCCTCCCGGACGGCCCCGGCCCCGTCCAGGAATAAAAAAATAAAGTAAATATATAAAATCAATAAGTACGTAAGGGAAAGTTGAAAACAACTTTCAAGAGCGAGTTCAAAAGGGCGGGAAACCGTTAAGAGTTAAACGGGTGAGGTGAGTGCAGTCCGCCTGGAGGATTGAACCCGGCGGGTTCGGTGGGACCGGGGGTGGTTTAGGCGCATCCCCCACCCCTTTCGCGGGGGGGCGGGGAACGCCTCCCGGACGGCCCCGGCCCCGTCCAGGAATAAAAAAAATAAAGTAAATATATAAAATCAATAAGTAAGTAAGGGAAAGTTGAAAACAACTTTCAAGAGCGAGTTCAAAAGGGCGGGAAACCGTTAAGAGTTAAACGGGTGAGGTGCGTGCAGTCCGCCTGGAGGATTGAACCCGGCGGGTTCGGTGGGACTGGGGGTGGTTTAGGCGCATCCCCCACCCCTTTCGCGGGGGGGGCGGGGAACGCCTCCCGGACGGCCCCGGCCCCGTCCAGGAATAAAAAAAATAAAGTAAAGCAATAAAATCAATAAGTACGTAAGGGAAAGTTGAAAACAACTTTCAAGACCGAGTTCAAAAGGGCGGGAAACCGTTAAGGGTTAAACGGGTGGGGTGCGTGCAGTCCGCCTGGAGGATTGAACCCGGCGGCGGGTTCGGTGGGACCGGGGGTGGTTTCGGCGCATCCCCCACCCCTTTCGCGGGGGGGCGGGGAACGCCTCCCGGACGGCCCCGGCCCCGTCCAGGAATAAAAAAAATAAAGTAAATATATAAAATCAATAAGTACGTAAGGGAAAGTTGAAAACAACTTTCAAGAGCGAGTTCAAAAGGGCGGGAAACCGTTAAGAGTTAAACGGGTGAGGTGCGTGCAGTCCGCCTGGAGGATTCAACCCGGCGGCGGGTTCGGTGGGACCGGGGGGGGGGTTTCGGCGCATCCCCCACCCCTTTCGCGGGGGGGCGGGGAACGCCTCCCGGACGGCCGCAGGGCGCATTTCCTCCGCGGCGGAGCGCCGCAACCGGCTCCGTGTCGGCTGGGAAGGCCCAGGGGGGGCAGGTGGCCCGCCGCTCCGGCGGCGCGTATTATAGCCCCCCCTGGCAGCAGCTTTGCCGTTTCCCCCGCCGTTTCCTCCTTCCCCTTTGCCAACTGTTAAGTAGTCTTAACCTCATTCACTACATCTATGCAGACGATGTTCAGATTCTTATTCCCATAACAGAATCTATTAAGAAAGCCATCGCACTTTGGAACAACAGCTTACAAGCCGAAGCCACCACTAATCTCCTCAACAGTCTAAACCTGGTCCTCAATGCCTCTAAAACTAAACTCCTCTTCATTTCCTACAAGCAAGAAAACCTCCCATCTCAGATCCATCACAAACACCTTCTCACCCACAATCATGTGAGAGACCTGGGAGTAATTATAGACAACCGTCTTCACCTAAAGAATATGATCCAAACCACAACTGTAAGATATAATATTATATCTTAATGGGCCTCGACAAAGGAAACTCTTTCCTATTGATCTTGTTAGACCTTTCCGCAGCGTTCGACACGGTCAACCACGCCATCCTCCTAAACCAGCTTTCGTCCATAGGAATCAGCGGCACCGTCCGATCCTGGTTCAAAACGTTTCTCAATAACAGAGGTTACAAAGTTAAACTCCAAAACAAGGAATCCTCAAGATTTGACTCTGTCATAGGAGTCCCTCAAGGTTCTTGATTATCTCCGACCCTATTTAATATCTATCTTCTTCCTCTCTGCCAACTTCTTACCGACCTCAATCTAAAGTACTTCCTTTACGCAGATGATATTGAAATCATCATCCATATCAAAGACACATACTCTAAAACTCTTGACTACTGGGAAACATGCCACCAGAAAATCAAACAAGTAGTAAACAACCTACACCTCATCTTAAACTCATCCAAGACAGAAATCCTACTCATCTCTCCTGAAAACAATATCTCCAACACTACTCTTCCCACCAACCTACCTACCACACAAGTTACAGACTTAGGAGTGATAATAGACAACCGGCTAAACTTCAAGGCACATATCAACAAAACAACCAAAGACTGCTTCTATAAACTCCAGGTTCGGAAGAGGATAAGACCTCTTTTCCATGCTCAAGACTTCAGAACGATCATCCAAGCAGTCATTTTTGCGAAATTAGACTACTGCAGTTCCCTATTGCTAGGTCTGCCCTCATCCTATTCCAAACCACTACAGATGGTTCAAAATTCAGCAGCCCGATTACTAACAGGCGCAAGAAAGAGAGACCACATATCTCCCATTCTGAAAGAGTTACATTGGCTACCCGTCCACTTCCGTATCATCTATAAAGCAATATGTGTCATCTTCAAAACTATTCATCAACGCATCTTATGCACTTTAGCTGATGACAAAGGAATCGGAAAATCTCTCAGAAATAAGAATACGCGTGGGAACACAAGGTCTGGATGAACAGGCACATCATTTGAGGACAGATGTCAATCCCAGCTAGGGACACAAGCAGCGTAGGAAAAGAAACTAACCAGGATTCCCTCAGTAACGGCGAGTGAAGAGGGAAGAGCCCAGTGCCGAATCTCCGCCACTCCGGGTTCGGGGATCTGAACCCGACTCCCTTTCGATCGGCCGAGGACGACGGAGGCCATCGCCCGTCCCTTCCGAACGGCGCTCGCCTATCTGTTAGGACCGGCTGACCCATGTTGAACTGCTGTTCACATGGAACCCTTCTCCACTTCGGCCTTGAAGAAGAATGCTCAGTCTGTTTAAAAGAACAAAATTAACGGACCCACTCAAGGACTATGCTCAGTCTGTTTAAAAGAACACAATTAACGGACCCACTCTGAAGGTCAATGCTCAGTCTGTTTAAAATAGCAATATCAACAGACCCACTCTGAAGGACAATGCTCAGTCTGTTTAAAATAACCAAATGGAACTGCCCAGCTAGGAACACAATGCCTGGAGGTACAGGCAGGAACAGCAACGGAGTTAAAACACTTGTGGGAACACTAGGGCTGCACAGTAGATGCCGGTCAGACACAGCGATTCATGTCAAGAACATGTGCTGCAGTGCTTACTGCTTACATTATCTTGAGCATAGGAGGCAATTGGAACTGCTGCAAGGCTCCTTTCAATAGCTATTATTCATCTTGCCATTCACAAGGAAAATCGGGAAAGCCAAGCAATGGCAGGTTTACTTTCAAAAACACTAGCATTTCCATCAAGACCGGTGAAAGCCTTGAGCGGTGAGGGCTCATGATATCCCCTGTCATTGAAAAAACACGTTCACTGGGCACACTTGTTGGTGGACATGACAGATATCCTTCAGCCACTTTGGCTAGGTGTGGCCAGACAGTGGACTTGTGTGCCCAATATGCCAGCGGATCTGTCTGCGTATTCTCTATCGGCTCTGAGAGATACCGTTTCACTGACAGCTCTGCTGCTGTCTCCTCCTGTGCTTGGGAGGGCTGAGAGTCACTCAATCCAGTTACTTTCTCTCTCGCCTGTTGCACTACTGATGTATCTTTATGGCCAACATGCCTTGGGCGTTCTGACGTTGAGGTGGAGGCACTAGTAATAGTATCTGTCACTGACACAGTCCTTCTCCTGCCAGGGCTAGCAGCAGCACAACTCTGTGACGTGCCTGCTGTTTCCACCTGTGCTTCAAGCCTAATCTGTCTCCGCCTATGGTGCTCCTGTTCACGGACCTGTGCTAACAACAGCTCCTTCACAAATGACAGACAATTGGTCTGTAGGGCGATTTTACCTTTCACACGGGGATCACAGACAGAGGCGAGCATGTATGTGCTGTCCTCTGTTAAAGGCCTTAATCTGTCTTTCACCTGCTGCTGCAAAACGTCCACACACTGCAGCACCTCAGCAGTCATTCCCTCTTGCCGTTTAATGCCTTCCAAATGGTCATCCAGGAATTTCACTATAGGGATGATGTCAGCCAAGGTGGAACTTCTGGAACTCAGCTCCTCCGTGACGTCCTTGAAGGGCTGCAGGATTTTTAACAGCTGACTCATGACTAACCAATCGTGATGCCCTAGGGGATTCTGTACACCTATGTCTATTGTACCAGAAAGTTCATGAAGGGGTGTCTGCAGCTCCAATAACCTCTCCAGCATCATAAAGGTGGAATTCCACCGGGTGGGAACGTCTTGAATGAGACGCTTCTCGGGCATATCCAAAGCAGTCTGATTTTCTCGGAGAACCTGCCCCGCCCTGACACTTCTGTGGAAGTGTGCTGCTATGTTCCTGCACTTGTGTATTAACCGACGCAGGTATTCAGTCTCCTTGTCCTTGGACTCCAAGCCCAAACCTGACTTCACTACCAGATGCAGAGTGTGTGCAAAACATCGGATGTTCTTAAACCGCCCATCGCTTATTGCCTTAACCATGTTTGCACCGTTGTCTGTGACAAAAAAGCCTGCCCGCGTTTTACTGTCTCGCTGGTGTACTTTCCAGCTCGCCAGCATCTTTCTGATGCATGCTAGAATATTGGCAGCGGTATGGGAATGGTCCGTCAGGTGGGTGTTCAGTAAAGCCCACCTCCACCCTGATGCTTGTTCAGTAATAGAGCTGCTGGCTGCCCCTGCCTCTGCCATGTCCCACCAGTGTGCTGTCAGAGAGAGGTAAGAGTGTGCAGCATTCATGGCGGTCCAGATATCGCAGGTGAAATGCACTCTTCCGTCTGCCTTACCTAGCAGTGCTTGCACGCGACTGACACAGTGCTTGTACAGGCTGGGGATGACCTTTCTACTAAATGTGGTTCTGGAGGGGACTTT
Organism: Rhinatrema bivittatum; assembly: GCF_901001135.1. Lineage (NCBI taxonomy): Eukaryota > Metazoa > Chordata > Amphibia > Gymnophiona > Rhinatrematidae > Rhinatrema > Rhinatrema bivittatum. The sequence goes on from NC_042619.1 coordinate 328,661,449, forward strand.
GTAATTTGGAAGTACGACCTTCAAGAAACGTTTGAAACCCACATTCTCAACTAACTGCAGGGGCTGGTCATCAAGGGCAATCATTTCCCCAATGCTCCTGGTTACTACTTTTGCGGCTGCCTGCCTCCTACCCCGGGATAGCGTTACCGCACTCCACCCCATTTCCTCCATGGTGCATTGTCGCTTCTCCCACATGTCAGTGGGTTTCTGGCCTGCCGCCTGACTGCTAGAAGGGTATGAGGGCGTGGGCTGACTCTGCTGCTTTCCTACCACTGCACCCTGGTTGGAAGGGGAAGGGGTCCCCTGACGAAAAATGCTACCATCCCCAGATGGCAGTAATCTTGTTGGGTGTTGCCTCTTAACATGATACTCCATGCCAAAATTTGACAGATGTCCCAGTTGCTTGCCTCTGCTAATATCCCTGGCACAGTAATTACACCGAGCATAACGCGGGTCTTCTGTCACTTTAAAATGTGCCCAGATCGCAGATTTCTTTTGTGATCCTCCTCTCTTTCCCGCCCTGGGGGTGGATGGTGGCACTGGAGTTGAGGTACTACTGGGTGTGGGTGGTGCACCCACTGCACCCGGCGAAGCAATGCCAGCGGGGGCAACAGTCACCCTCTGTCTCCCTTCTGACAGCTCTTCCTCCTCCTCGATATCAGTGGAATGTCTCCCCTGCCGCAGATTTCTGGAGGTGGAGGCTAAAACAGGACTAACTGACAATTCTACCGAAGATTGCTCAGGTATTACATCTTCCGTTTCTGATGAGAATCCCATCCAAGAAGATTCTTCTTCTGAATCAGAAGCTAACAGTGCCAGCGCTACCTTGTCACCGCAAAGTTTTGCAGGACACTTCTGTCCCCTGGCTGCTCTTGGGTGTGTAACTTTTGTCTGGCTAGACTCTGCCTCCTCTTCACTCTCCTCCAAAACTACAGTGCCAGAAACAGGTGCTGGCGATTGCAAAGTTTCATGGTCTGATTTCTTTTTTTTTGCCATGGAACTGCCATCCCCTACAAAGACGTTTGATTGCGACAGTTGCCTTTTTACCTGTACTGGTGGTGTTGCGCTGGTGTCTTTTGCGGTGCCTCCGCTGCCATTCCCACTAAGTCGCTTGCATCTCCCTTTCCCTGACATTATGGATTTAATGTCAATGAGTACTAGTGGTAACACTGCCCACTGTCCCACAATAATAATGTTCGGTCAGTTTAAAATAACTAAATTAACAGACCCACTCAAGAAGAATGCTCAGTCTGTTTAAAATAACAAAATGAACGGACCAAGTCAAGGAGAATGCGGTTAAGTCTGTTTAAAAATAGCAGATTGAACAGACTCGCTGAAGGCCAATCTTCACTCTGTTTACAATGCCCACTGCCTCACTGCCTGCCTGGCAATGCACGGAATGTGTCTGTCTGTGTGTGTGCAGTGAGTGCACAGAGAACAAGCTTCCTTTTCAGTAGATATGAGGCAGGGTACTCCCAGCCCTGGAACTGCTGCCCAGCCAGCACTGAACCACTCAAGGAGAATGCTTTTAAGTCTGTTTAAAAATAGCAAATGTAACAGACTCGCTGAAGGGCAATGTTCACTCTGTTTACAATGCCCACTGCCTCACTGTCTGCCTGGCAATGCACGGAATGTGTCTGTCTGTGTGTGTGTGTGCAGTGAGTGCACAGAGAACAAGCTTCCTTTTCAGTAGATATGAGGCAGGGTACTCCCAGCCCTGGAACTGCTGCCCACCCAGCACTGAACCACTCAAGGAGAATGCTTTTAAGTCTGTTTAAAAATAGCAGATTGAACAGACTCGCTGAAGGCCAATCTTCACTCTGTTTACAATGCCCACTGCCTCACTGCCTGCCTGGCAATGCACGGAATGTGTCTGTCTGTGTGTGTGCAGTGAGTGCACAGAGAACAAGCTTCCTTTTCAGTAGATATGAGGCAGGGTACTCCCAGCCCTGGAACTGCTGCCCACCCAGCACTGAACCACTCAAGGACAATGCGGTTAAGTCTGTTTAAAAATAGCAAATGTAACAGACTCGCTGAAGGGCAATGTTCACTCTGTTTACAATGCCCACTGCCTCACTGCCTGCCTGGCAATGCACGGAATGTGTCTGTCTGTGTGCACTGCAGTGCACATAGAACTAAAGTATATATGAGGCAGGGTATTCCCAGCCCTGGAACTGCTGCCCAGTGCCCACCCAGCACTGAACCACTCAAGGACAATGCGGTTAAGTCTGTTTAAAAATAGCAAATGTAACAGACTCGCTGAAGGGCAATGTTCACTCTGTTTACAATGCCCACTGCCTCACTGTCTGCCTGGCAATGCACGGAATGTGTCTGTCTGTGTGCACTGCAGTGCACATAGAACTAAAGTAGATATGAGGCAGAGTACTCCCAGCCCTGGAACTGCTGCCCAGCCAGCACTGAACCACTCAAGGAGAATGCTTTTAAGTCTGTTTAAAAATAGCAGATTGAACAGACTCGCTGAAGGCCAATCTTCACTCTGTTTACAATGCCCACTGCCTCACTGCCTGCCTGGCAATGCACAGAATGTGTCTGTCTGTGTGTGTGCAGTGAGTGCACAGAGAACAAGCTTCCTTTTCAGTAGATATGAGGCAGGGTACTCCCAGCCCTGGAACTGCTGCCCACCCAGCACTGAACCACTCAAGGACAATGCGGTTAAGTCTGTTTAAAAATAACAAATTGAACAGACTCGCTTAAGGCCAATCTTCACTCTGTTTACAATGCCCACTGCCTCACTGCCTGCCTGGCAATGCACGGAATGTGTCTGTCTGTGTGCACTGCAGTGCACATAGAACTAAAGTATATATGAGGCAGGGTATTCCCAGCCCTGGAACTGCTGCCCAGTGCCCACCCAGCACTGAACCACTCAAGGACAATGCGGTTAAGTCTGTTTAAAAATAGCAAATGTAACAGACTCGCTGAAGGGCAATGTTCACTCTGTTTACAATGCCCACTGCCTCACTGTCTGCCTGGCAATGCACGGAATGTGTCTGTCTGTGTGCACTGCAGTGCACATAGAACTAAAGTAGATATGAGGCAGAGTACTCCCAGCCCTGGAACTGCTGCCCAGCCAGCACTGAACCACTCAAGGAGAATGCTTTTAAGTCTGTTTAAAAATAGCAGATTGAACAGACTCGCTGAAGGCCAATCTTCACTCTGTTTACAATGCCCACTGCCTCACTGCCTGCCTGGCAATGCACGGAATGTGTCTGTCTGTGTGTGTGCAGTGAGTGCACAGAGAACAAGCTTCCTTTTCAGTAGATATGAGGCAGGGTACTCCCAGCCCTGGAACTGCTGCCCACCCAGCACTGAACCACTCAAGGACAATGCGGTTAAGTCTGTTTAAAAATAACAAATTGAACAGACTCGCTTAAGGCCAATCTTCACTCTGTTTATGCCCACTGCCTGCCTGGCAATGCACGGAATGTGTCTGTCTGTGTGTGTGTGTGCAGTGAGTGCACAGAGAACAAGCTTCCTTTTCAGTAGATATGAGGCAGGGTACTCCCAGCCCTGGAACTGCTGCCCACCCAGCACTGAACCACTCAAGGAGAATGCTTTTAAGTCTGTTTAAAAATAGCAGATTGAACAGACTCGCTGAAGGCCAATCTTCACTCTGTTTACAATGCCCACTGCCTCACTGCCTGCCTGGCAATGCACGGAATGTGTCTGTCTGTGTGTGTGCAGTGAGTGCACAGAGAACAAGCTTCCTTTTCAGTAGATATGAGGCAGGGTACTCCCAGCCCTGGAACTGCTGCCCACCCAGCACTGAACCACTCAAGGACAATGCGGTTAAGTCTGTTTAAAAATAGCAAATGTAACAGACTCGCTGAAGGGCAATGTTCACTCTGTTTACAATGCCCACTGCCTCACTGCCTGCCTGGCAATGCACGGAATGTGTCTGTCTGTGTGCACTGCAGTGCACATAGAACTAAAGTATATATGAGGCAGGGTATTCCCAGCCCTGGAACTGCTGCCCAGTGCCCACCCAGCACTGAACCACTCAAGGACAATGCGGTTAAGTCTGTTTAAAAATAGCAAATGTAACAGACTCGCTGAAGGGCAATGTTCACTCTGTTTACAATGCCTACTGCCTCACTGTCTGCCTGGCAATGCACGGAATGTGTCTGTCTGTGTGCACTGCAGTGCACATAGAACTAAAGTATATATGAGGCAGGGTACTCCCAGCCCTGGAACTGCTGCCCAGTGCCCACCCAGCACTGAACCACTCAAGGAGAATGCTTTTAAGTCTGTTTAAAAATAGCAAATGTAACAGACTCGCTGAAGGGCAATGTTCACTCTGTTTACAATGCCCACTGCCTCACTGTCTGCCTGGCAATGCACAGAATGTGTCTGTCTGTGTGCACTGCAGTGCACATAGAACTAAAGTATATATGAGGCAGGGTATTCCCAGCCTTGGAACTGCTGCCCAGTGCCCACCCAGCACTGAACCACTCAAGGAGAATGCTTTTAAGTCTGTGTAAAAATAGCAAATGTAACAGACTCGCTGAAGGGCAATGTTCACTCTGTTTACAATGCCCACTGCCTCACTGTCTGCCTGGCAATGCACGGAATGTGTCTGTCTGTGTGCACTGCAGTGCACATAGAACTAAAGTAGATATGAGGCAGAGTACTCCCAGCCCTGGAACTGCTGCCCAGCCAGCACTGAACCACTCAAGGAGAATGCTTTTAAGTCTGTTTAAAAATAGCAAATATGAGGCAGAGTACTGCCAGCCCTGCCTGGCACTGCCCAGGATAAAATGTACAGACTCACTCAATAAGAATGTTCTTTTTTTTTTTTCCCTAACAAAGAATCTGTTCTGTGTTGTCTATCAAATCTGGTTCTGTTCTGTGTTGTCTATCAAATCGGGTTCTGCTATCTTCTCTGCCTCAGCCTGCCTAAGCCCACCCTGCACGATCCCGATCCCACCTCCCCACTGAATCGCTGACAATGTCCGTCAGTCCTCGTGCTGCTGCTGCTTTTATAGTGCTGCTGGCTCGTCAGGAAATCCTCAGAGAAGCACGGAATGACAGCGCGATTCGCTGCATTCAGTGCTTCTCTGAAAAGGTGAACGCAGATTCGCTGCGTTCCGGTATCCATGCCGACCTGTCCCACCCTTTCCTGTGAGTCACTGAGACTCACAGGACAGGGTCAGACAGGTTGGCATGGTTACCGCAGGGGCGCCGCCATTTTCAGGTAATCCGGGGCTCCGAGCTCGAGTCGCAGGTAATGGCGGCGAGAAAGCGCGCGCATGGCGATTCGCCGTATCCGACATATCTATGTTCATTTATGTCGGAAATCTGCTCGTATACGCCCCATCTTTTTTTTAAGTAAAAAAAAAAAATTGAGTTGCGTTTTCCATATGCGGTCAATCCGAATGCACATCCCTAATAATTGCCGCTCAGTCCAAATAGAGAGCACACACATCCATACACAAATGGTTTTACAGCTATATGTCTATTAGTGCCTTTGGTCAATAGAAAACAGCATAAGTAGAGTTTCCAGTGCTCAAACGGCATATGCCACACACTGGAGTGTGCATGTGATCTTTGTGTGTTTTTTTATCTCTGAGTTCACCTTTTGCCTTGTGGGAGCTGAATGGCACGAAACCTCCTGCTGTGTAACCATCTGGAGCCTGCTTTCATATGCCTGATTGTAGCCCAAGATTTGTTACTTTGCATTGATGCTAAGCATAAGGGGGAGCACATATGCACCTTGAACAGATTCTGGTAATGAAGTGGAATATAAATTATTGTAAATAAAGATGCTTAAATGACAGGATATATTATAGCTTGAGCACAGCTCCTTGTTTGTACAGACAGTTGTACTATGAGGGATGGTATGCCCCTACCTAAAGGTATTTCTTGCCAGCACATGTAGAGGGATAAAAACAGTCATTGCAGCATCTCAGTTGATGAGGCAGAAACACAAAGAAGCAGTTAGTGTTTGCATAAGTGAATTACTCAGATAAAGAATACAGCATAGACAATAAAAGGTTCCTAGTATAGAAATAAGCACAGCACAGAAGAGCATGGAAAGGACTGCAAAATTCAGTTTCAAGGTCATCTCTTTGGTGTTCTGCAGACCTCTAGTTCCAGTCCTTTCTTTTCTGTCCTGGAACCTGGAAACCTCTTTGCTTGCTATAGCTCCTGTTACAGTGATTTCACACTAGATCTGTGTGATTTGTGTGTTTGTTTTAGACAGAGGTCATGTGATGTCTCCCTCAGCTTTGGCAGAAGTGCGGCAGTTATATCATTAGAAACTTCCTATATTGTACATAATGATTGACACACACAAAAAAAACAAAACAAAACAAAAAAAGTACTGGGCAGTGCTGTAGAATTGCAGCTACTGTATATGTTCTTGAGGTTTGTACTTTGGCTTTTCCCCCCATCTTTCACATTATATGTAGTACTTTCTTTGGGATCAATATTCAAAACTGGAAATTTAAATAACTTAACTAGAAACTTGGCGAAGTTATATGGCATATTCAGCGGCACGGTTAAGCCACTGAATATACGCATATATATCCACACTTAATCATATAGGTTATAACTGGCTAAGTTTAGACCTGTTCTCTGGCTTGTCTAATCTTAGCTGTATAACTTATGTGGCTAAGACCAAATATCAGTAGTTAACCACCTAACTTGTATGGCTAACCTACTCTAATCTGATCCACCTACTACACGTCCACAAGTTATGCGGCTAACCTTTTAGGCATATAAGTGACTTATGTGGCTACACAGCAGCTGCTGAACATAAGTACATATTCAGCGGCTGCTACTTAGCCACATAACTTACACTTATCCGGTTAATTAGTGCTGAATGTGATTTGAATATTGACCTCTCTGTTCTTTAGATTGGGTCTGTTCTTTGTTGCCATTTGTGAAAGAGGTTACGTATTCTATTTGGGTATGTATCTATATTATCTATCTATCTATCTATGTATATTAGAGATGTGATTCGGCCAAACCTTTTGGTTCAGCCTTCGTTATTGGCCCGCCGCGGAAAATTTCGCTTTCTCATGGTTTGGACTGATTTTTTTCGGCTGCCCTGGAAAAAAAACCCCAAACCCACCCCAACCCTTCAAATTTAATTAATTGCAAAGCCCCACAATCCTGACCCCCCAAGACTTGCCCAACCTCCCCAAAACTTGCCGAAAGTCCCTTTTGGGCCAGCAGGGGTCCTGGGAGTGATCTCCCCCTCTCGGGCCATCAGCTGCCAGTAATCAAAATGACACCGGTGGATCTTTGCCCTTACCATGTGACAGGGGCTACTGGTGCCATTGGTCGGCCCCTGTCACATGGTAGGAACAATGGATGGCCCGCGCCAAAAATGGATGGCGTGGACCATCCATTGCTCCTACCATGTGAAGGGGCCGACCAATGGCACCCGTAGCCCCTGTGACATGGTAAGGCCACTGGTGCCATTTTGATTACTGGCAACCGACAGCCCGAGAGAGGGAGATCTCTCCTGGGACCCCCGCTGGCCCACCAGAGACTTTTGGCAAGTTTTTTTGGGGGGGTCAGGCAAGTCTTGGGGAGTCAGGGCGGTGGGGGTTTGCAATTAATTAAATTTGAAGGGTTGGGGTGGGTTTGGGTTTGTTTTTATTTTAATGTGCCCTTTTCCCCCCCAAAAAAATGATAGGGAAACCACATAAAATTTTGTGGGTTTTCCTTTCATTTCGTCAGCCCCCCCCCCCCCCAACATGCAATGAAATAGGAAATATCATCTTTATTTCCTACTTTGTTGCAAACGAATGCACATCCCTAATGTATATGTGATGCAGTACCTCTATTTTTGCCCTTAAACCTGTGCAGGACCAGGTTAAATGCTTGGTCCATCTTAATTCCCCTAAAGAGAGAGAGCTCTGCAGGCAGGGCCCAGCAGGGGAGGAATAAGAGTTGGGTCCCAGGTGGGTTAGTCTGACCAGACCCAGGTCTCCAGGAGGAATGCAGCTCCTGTAGAATATCGCTGTCTAAACATTGAGCTGTAAAGGAAGCTGTTAATATTATATAAAACTGCAAGAAGCTGTGAGTACTTGAGAGTACATTGTTTGGAAGTTTAACAGTCTACTATTGTTTTGTTTGACTGAAGCTGTAAAATAAAGAGTTTTGAAAAGGCTGGAATCATTCCAAGATTTGGGCCTTCAGCCAATGGATTGCTGCTTGGGTCCTAGAAAATGCTCTTGTTGCCAAAAAATGAAAATAAGCAATTTCTTCAAAAATGGCTTCCTATAATATCTGATAGATATTTGTCACAAAATCAAAAGCAAGATTAAAAATCAAGAAGAAAAAAAATGGGGGAAAAAGCTATTTCATAACTTACTATTGTTAGTAGCAAGCAAACTTCGAAGACTGTCACATCATGTGCCAACAGGCCTCAATCGTTTTTAATCTTGACTGGCATTAAAAACCCCAATTTGAAATTGTATAGTTTTTCAAGGTAATTCTTCTTGTTGTTGAATACCTAATGAAGTGACAAAAATAATTTAAAGAGTCTTTTTCAGTAATTTAAAAATATTCCATATAATCTTGTATATCATAAGTTAATATTGACTGAAAAGTACAACTCAAATACTGTACTTAAAGCTGCTATTATAACTCCATATATGATGTGATAGCTCAGTGTGAATCAAACGTTGCTGTGAAGCCTATGTTATGTTTTCCATTGCAGCTCCCAATACGAGAATATGTAGGTACATAGACAATTATTTTCTATAGTTGCCTCACAGCCTTACAGGCTGATGCAATATTGGTGCACTTTAAAGGGGCACTCATGAGTGAGCACCCACTCCCTTAACGCATGCCAATCCTCCAATGTAAAATGCAAATAGACTGCCGTGGTAAAATGGAGGTTCTAAGGGAGATTGCGTGTTCCTAGCACCTCCTCAGCAGTGGGCACCCAGGAGAGGTGGCTGTCAGCCAGTTAGGAAAATGAACGCTCAATTTTAGAGCATCCATTTTCCTAATCTGTGCACAGTTACAAGTTAGGAAAACAGTCGCTCAATTTTACAGCAACTGTTTTCCTAACCTGACCACTGTCACACTTTTTTAAAAATTTTATTTGGGGGAGATTTATAATTTTTTTAGTTCCTCTGACAATATCACCATGATATTAAGCTGGAAGACGTACAGAAAAGTAGTATTTTTTGCTTTTGTGTGTACTGTTTGGGCTTTTCCAAAATTAATGCTTGCTTTGGAGCAGGCATTAATTATGGTGAGTAAAAATGTGCACCTCAGGTGCACATTATTTTTTGCATGGGATGGAATGGATAATAGCCTCATCAACATGCATTTGCATGTGATGAGTGCTATTACCTATGTATACAATTAGATACACGTTTTGGATGCACTAAACCCCATTTTACATTGGAGGTTATGGAAGTGCATCCAAAACGTGCATCCAGTTGTGGGTTAAACTGTGTGCTGCAGCCAGCGCACAGTATAACATCAGCCTGATAGTGTTTTCTACCATTTATTTGATTGAATTTAGGGTATTTAGGGTATTACTGCTGGTTTCCTGTTGAAGTAATGTTAGGCTGATGCCTTGTACTATTGTTTCTGGCCTTAATGTTGCTTCACATTTGGAATTTATTTATTGATTTATTTATAAAATGTATATAATAACCATCAACATTTCTGGGTGGTTTACAGTGTTATAATTATAGAAACATATAAACATAGAAATGAAGGCAGAAAAAGACCAATTGGCCCATCCAGTCTGCCCAGCAAGCTTCCACACTTATTTTCCCATACTTATCTGTTTCACCAACCATGAACTTCAGGGCTCTTGTTGGTAACTGTTTGATTCAAATTTCCTGCCATCCCCTGTCATTGATGCAGAGAGTAATGTTGGAGTTGCATCAAAGGTGAGCATAAGGCTTATGGTTAAGGGTTGTAACCACCACATCAAGCAAGTTACCCTGATGCTTGTTTACCCAGATTGCACAGATCGATGCCTTGTTGGATGATGTCTGAATGTAAATCCTGTTTTCCTCACTTCCCCCTACCGTTGAAGCAGATAGCAATACTGTATAGGTATTCAAAGTGATGTATCAGGCTTAATTGGTTTAGGGTAGTAACCGCCGTAATAAGCAAGCTACCCCTACGCTTATTTGTTTACCCAGATTATGAAGTTCAGTCCTTGTTAGTTATTGTCTGAATGCTAATACTCTTTTCCACATTACCCCCTGCCGTAGAAGCAGAGAGCAACACTGTATATGTATTCAAAGTGATGTATCAGGCTTAATTGGTTTAGGGTAGTAACCGCGGTAATAAGCAAGCTACCCCCATGTTTATTTATTCACCCAGATTGTGAAGTTCAGTCCTTTTATGTTGTTATCTGAATGCAAATCCTCTTTTCCACATTTCCCTTTGCTGTTGAAGCAGAGAGCAATATTGGGGTTGCATTAACCATGCAAGGGATTTTTTTGAGTAAGGGTAGTAATCACCAGGTAGTAGTTAACATTCCAGCAAGCCACCCCCATGGCTCTACTCGTCATTCCCATCCCATTATGGATCCACAGTGTTTAACCCCATGCTGCTTTGAAATCTTTCACAGTTTTAGTCTTCACCACTTCCTCCGGAAGGGAATTCCAGGTATCCACCACCCTCTCCATGAAGAAATACTTCCTGACATTGGTTATGAGTCTTCCTCCCTGGAGCTTCAAATCATGACCCCTAGTTCTACTGATTTTTTTCCATTGTAAAAGGTTTGTTGTTGTCTATGAATCATTGAAACCTTTCAAGTATCTGAAAGTCTGTACCATATCATCTCTGCTCCTCCTCTCCTCAGGGTGTAAATATTTAGGTTCTTTAATCTCTCCTCATAAGTCATTTTATGAAGACCATCCACCTTTTTGGTCGCCCTTCTCTGGACCGCCTCCATCCTGTCTCTTTGGAGATACAGTCTTCAGAACTGAACACAGTACTCCAGGTGGGGCCTCACCAAGGCCCTGTACAAGGGGATTATAATTTCCTTTCTCTTACTAGATATTCCTCTCTCTATGCAGCCCAGCATTCTTCTGGCTTTAGCTATTGCCTTGTCACATTATTTTGCCGACTTCAGATCATTAGACACTATCACCCCAAGGTCTTTCTCCTGCTCTATGCACATCAGTCCTTCACCTCCATTCAATTACAATTCTTTCGGATTTCCACTCCCCATATGCATGACTCTGCACTTCTTGGCATTGAATCTCAGCTGCCATATCTTCGACCACTCTTCCAGCTTCCTTAAGTCACGTCACATTCTCTCCACTCCTTCTGGCGTGTCCACTCTGTTGCAGATCTTAGTATCATCCACAAAATGACAAACCTTACCTTCTATCCCATTCGCAATGTCGCTCACAAAGATATTGAACATGACCGGTCCCGATACCAATCCTTGTGGCACTCCGCTTTGCTCTCTTCAGAGTAAGTTCCATTTACAGTCACACATTGTCTTCTGTCCGTCAACCAGTTTACAATCCAGGCTACCATCTTGGCATCCACTCCTAATCTTCTCATTTTATTCACAAGCCTCCTGTATGGGACCATTTAAAATTAGTAAATATTCAGAAGGCAAAATACCAGAACAAGACAATAAATAAAAAGAACATAAGAACATGCCATACTGGGTCAGACAAGAGTCCATCAAACCCAGCATCCTGTTTCCAACAGTGGCCAATCCAGGCCATAAGAACCTGGCAAGTACCCAAAAACTAAGTCTATCCCATGCTACTATTGCTAGTAATAGCAGTGGCTATTTTCTAAGTCAGCTTAATAGCAGGTAATAGACCTTTCGTCCAAGAACTTATCCAATCCTTTTTAAACCCAGCTACACTAAGTACACTAACCACATCCCCTGGCAACAAATTCCAGAGTTTAATTGTACGTTGAATGAAAAAGAACTTACTCCGATTAGTTTTAAATGTGCCACATGCTAACTTTGTGGAGTGTCCACTAGTCCTTCTATTATCTGTTAGAGTAAATAACCGATTCACATTTACCTGTTCTAGACCTCTCATATTCCCCCTCAGCTGTCTGTTCTCCAAGCTGAACAATCCTAACCTCTTTAGTCTTTTCATAGGGGAGCCGTTCCATCCCCTTTATAATTTTCATCACCCTTCTCTGTACCTTCCTTATTGCAGCTATATATTTTTTGAGATGCAGTGACCAGAATTGTACACAGTATTCAAGGTGCAGTCTCACCATGGAGCGATACAGAGGCATTATGACATTTTCCGTTGTATTCACCATTCCCTTCTTAATAATTCCTAACATTCTTTTTGCTTTTTTGACTACTACTAGAATTGTAATTGTAAAACTAATCTATTACCCCCGCCATCACCAAACCTATTAAGGACCTAATCAACTGCTCCATTACCGCAGGTAGTGTCCCAAACCCACTCAAACTGGCCATAGTTAAACCCCTCCTGAAGAAATCCACCCTTGACCCCACAGACCCGGCCAATTACCGTCCGATTTCCAATCTTCCTTTCTTATCCAAAGTCCTAGAGAGGGTTATTAACAAACAACTGACGGACTTTTTAGAAGACCACAATGTCCTCCACACTAAACAGTTCAGTTTTCGTAAAGCCCGAAGCACCGAAACCCTACTACTGGCCATGACAGATACTACACTCAAAGGTATGGATCACGGAAACTCGTACCTCCTCGCCCTATTAGACATCTCAGCTGCCTATGATACAGTCAACCATCAAATACTAGGGATGTGAATCGTTTTTTAACGATTAAAATTATCGTCCGATAATTTTAATATCGTCTTAAAATCGTTATAGAACACGATGCAATAGAAATTCTAACGATTTATCATTAAAAATCGTTAAATCGTGTTAGTGCGCACTAACTCGAGTAGTGCGCACTAACTGAAAATGATACAAATTGACACTTTCCAGGTCAGTAAAGGTCAGTTAGGAATGAATATGTGTTCCTATTGGCTGGCTGCCCCTCTTATCTATTGATGTTAACCAGGTTCCCACTGAGGTGATGGTTGGGGGGATGGGAAATGGAAATGGAAACTCAGGAACACTAACAGAAAATGATACAAATTATTGACACTATCCAGGTCAGTAAAGGTCAGTTAGGAATGAATATGTATTCCTATTGGCTGGCTGCCCTCTTATCTATTGATGTTACCAAGGTTCCAACTGAGGTGATGGTTGGGGGGATGGGAAATGAAAACTGTTGGTAGTTGAAAAAAAAAGTAATGTGATCAGTCAATATGACTAGAACATGTGCCCTATTCCTGATACCAGGGGTGTTGTGATCTTCCTGCACTCAGTGCCCTATCCCTGATACCAGTCAGAGACAGCTCCCTCCCTGCATTACTAGTGAGAGGCTGGCTTCACAGACAGGGGGGAGCTGCCTGACCCTCACTCCTGACTTCCCCCATGTCCCAGCTAGTGAATGGTGTGTGGGTGAGGGGGGGGGGGGAGGATGGTGAAGTCTGAGACAGCTCCCTCCCTGCATTACTAGTAAGAGGCTGGCTTCACAGACAGGGGGGAGCTGCCTGACCCTCACTCCTGACTTCCCCCATGTCCCAGCTAGTGAATGGTGTGTGGGTGAGGGGGGGGGGGGAGGATGGTGAAGTCTGAGACAGCTCCCTCCCTGCATTACTAGTAAGAGGCTGGCTTCACAGACAGGGGGGAGCTGCCTGACCCTCACTCCTGACTTCCCCCATGTCCCAGCTAGTGAATGGTGTGTGGGTGAGGGGGGGGAGGATGGTGAAGTCTGAGACAGCTCCCTCCCTGCACTACTAGTGAGAGGCTGGCTTCACAGACAGGGGGGAGCTGCCTGACCCTCACTCCTGACTTCCCCCATGTCCCAGCTAGTGAATGGTGTGTGGGTGAAGGGGGGGGGAGGATGGTGAAGTCTGAGACAGCTCCCTCCCTGCATTACTAGTGAGAGGCTGGCTTCACAGACAGGGGGGAGCTGCCTGACCCTCACTCCTGACTTCCCCCATGTCCCAGCTAGTGAATGGTGTGTGGGTGAGGGGGGGGGAGGATGGTGAAGTCTGAGACAGCTCCCTCCCTGCATTACTAGTGAGAGGCTGGCTTCACAGACAGGGGGGAGCTGCCTGACCCTCACTCCTGACTTCCCCCATGTCCCAGCTAGTGAATGGTGTGTGGGTGAGGGGGGGGGGGGAGGATGGTGAAGTCTGAGACAGCTCCCTCCCTGCATTACTAGTGAGAGGCTGGCTTCACAGACAGGGGGGAGCTGCCTGACCCTCACTCCTAACTTCCCCCATGTCCCAGCTAGTGAATGGTGTGTGGGTGAGGGGGTGGGGGAGGATGGTGAAGTCTGAGACAGCTCCCTCCCTGCATTACTAGTGAGAGGCTGGCTTCACAGACAGGGGGGAGCTGCCTGACCATCACTCCTGACTTCCCCCATGTCCCAGCTAGTGAATGGTGTGTGGGTGAGGGGGGGGGGAGGATGGTGAAGTCTGAGACAGCTCCCTCCCTGCATTACTAGTGAGAGGCTGGCTTCACAGACAGGGGGGAGCTGCCTGACCCTCACTCCTGACTTCCCCCATGTCCCAGCTAGTGAATGGTGTGTGGGTGAGGGGGGGGGGGAGGATGGTGAAGTCTGAGACAGCTCCCTCCCTGCATTACTAGTGAGAGGCTGGCTTCACAGACAGGGGGGAGCTGCCTGACCCTCACTCCTCCGGGGTATTGTGATCTTCCTGCACACAGTGCCCTATCCCTGATACCAGGGGTGTTGTGACCTTCCTGCATGCAGTGCCCTATCCCTATTAATAACAGGAGTGTTGTGATCTTCCTGCACGCAGTGCCCTATCCCTAATACCAGGGGTGTTGTGATCTTCCTGCACACAGTGCCCTATTCCTGATACCAGAAGTGTTGTGATCTTCCTGCATGCAGTGCCCTATCCCTGATACCGGGATGTGTGCAAGAAGATCCCAACACCCCCGGTATCAGGAATAGGGCACTGTGTGCAGGAAGATCACAACACCCCTGGTATTAGGGATAGGGCACTGTGTGCAGGAAGAACACAACACTCCTGGTATTAATAGGGATAGGGCACTGTGTGCAGGAAGATCACAACACTCCTGGTATTAATAGGGATAGGGCACTGTGTGCAGGAAGATCACAACACCCCTGGTGCCAGGGTTAGGGCACTGTGTGCAGGAAGATCACAACACTCCTGGTATTAATAGGGATAGGGCACTGTGTGCAGGAAGATCACAACACCCCTGGTGCCAGGGTTAGGGCACTGTGTGCAGGAAGATCACAACACTCCTGATATTAATAGGGATAGGGCACTGTGTGCAGGAAGATCACAACACCCCTGGTGCCAGGGTTAGGGCACTGTGTGCAGGAAGATCACAACACTCCTGGTATTAATAGGGATAGGGCACTGTGTGCAGGAAGATCACAAACACCCCTGGTGCCAGGGTTAGGGCACTGTGTGCAGGAAGATCACAACACTCCTGGTATTAATAGGGATAGGGCACTGTGTGCAGGAAGATCACAACACCCCTGGTGCCAGGGTTAGGGCACTGTGTGCAGGAAGATCACAACACTCCTGGTATTAATAGGGATAGGGCACTGTGTGCAGGAAGATCACAACACTCCTGGTATTAATAGGGATAGGGCACTGTGTGCAGGAAGATCACAACACTCCTGGTATTAATAGGGATAGGGCACTGTGTGCAGGAAGATCACAACACCCCTGGTGCCAGGGTTAGGGCACTGTGTGCAGGAAGATCACAACACTCCTGGTATTAATAGGGATAGGGCACTGTGTGCAGGAAGATCACAACACCCTGGTGCCAGGGTTAGGGCACTGTGTGCAGGAAGATCACAACACTCCTGGTATTAATAGGGATAGGGCACTGTGTGCAGGAAGATCACAACACTCCTGGTATTAATAGGGATAGGGCACTGTGTGCAGGAAGATCACAACCACTCCTGGTATTAATAGGGATAGGGCACTGTGTGCAGGAAGATCACAACACCCCTGGTGCCAGGGTTAGGGCACTGTGTGCAGGAAGATCACAACACTCCTGGTATTAATAGGAATAGGGCTCTGTGTGCAGGAAGATCACAATACCCCTGGTATCAGGGTTAGGGCACAAGTTCTAGTCACATTGACTGATCACATTACTTGTTTTGTCAAGCTACCAACTGTTTCCATTTCCCATCCCCCATATACTGTCAGTGGGAAGCTTGGTAACATGAATAAATAAGAGGGCAGCCAATAGGAATACATATTCATTCCTAAACTGACCTTAACTGACCTGAAAGTGTCAAATTGTATCATTTTCAGTTAGTGCGCACTAACTCCCAGTTAGTGCGCACTAATCGGAAAAAAAAAAACGATTTTTTAACGATTTTTTAACTAAAAAATCGTGCCTAACACGATTTTCTTGCCCTGCCACACGATTTCTATCGTTAAGACGATATGGAAAACGATTCACATCTCTATCAAATACTAATGGCCCGCCTAGCAGAAATAGGCATCGCAGGTACAGCTCTATCATGGCTCTCCTCCTACCTCACAAACAGAGAATACGTAGTAAAAATCGACAAGCACGAATCCTCACGCATACCTATCACTCAGGGTGTACCCCAAGGCTCATCCCTATCCTCCACCCTCTTTAATATTTACCTCCTACCCCTATGCCACCTCCTCTCCGACCTAGGCCTGAATTTCTTCCTATATGCAGATGATGTGCAGATTCTCATACCGTTTCAAGAATCCATAAGCGAATCCTTGCAACGCTGGGAATCCTGCCTCACCACCATAAGCGCCTTGTTATCTGAACTCCATCTAGCTTTAAACACTTCTAAAACAGAATTACTTATCATCTCCAACCAACCTGAACGTTTCACCCTCCCCATGCAACAGAACACTCCTCAAAATACTACCACAACCCTCTCTCAGACCCAGTCTGTAAGAGACCTGGGCGTCTTCATAGATCAGCACCTAAGTTTTAAACCCACATCAAAACTCTACTTAAGGGGGATTTCTATAAACTTAACATCCTAAAAAAACTCAAACCCCTCCTCCACACCAATGATTTCCGCACAGTCATACAGACCACCATGCTCACAAAATTAGACTATTGCAACTCCCTGCTACTAGGACTCCCCGCCACCACCATCAAACCCCTTCAGATTCTACAAAACTCCATGGCCAGAGTCATAACCGGTACGCGCAAAAAGAGACCACATCACCCCCATACTAAAGGACCTACATTGGTTGCCCATCTCCTTCCGCTCACAATACAAAACCCTCACCATCCTTCACAACACCCTACATAAACACAATCACACCTGGCTCGATGAAATGCCTCATTACCGCTCCTCCAACCGCCCCACAAGAACAACCCATACAGGTACTCTCCACATCCCCATCCCTCAAAACAGCACACTCAACTCATACCAGAGGGAGAGCCTTCTCTGTCGCTGGCCCCACCCTCTGGAACTCCCTCCCCCACCCTCCTACGCCAAGAGAATCCTTTCACAAATTTAAGAAAGGAGTCAAGACATGGCTTTTCCGACAGGCCTACCCCCGACACATAACCAAATTTAATATCCCCTTTTAGCCCCCCTTGCTCTACCCTTATACTCCTTGCTCCCCCCCTTTCCCAGGTCCTCCTCTGAAGAAAAACCTTTTACCACCCACCACCTACTTCAACTTTTCCCCATAATCCTACTAGTTAAGCGATTCCATGTACATTAGCCATCTGTACATGGTATCCCTCTTTTCTGCCTTTCTCTCCCCTCATTCTTCAAACAAGCCTTTCTCCCCTTCCATTTCTTTTCCTACTTTCTCTCCCTTTCTTTCCTCAATCATACCTTTTCTTTTCCCTTAACTTATCACCCTTTTCCTACCCTTCCTACCTTCTACCCCTTACCCCTCTCCCCCCCCCTCGCCCTACCCCCCCTGCCTACCCTTCTTTCAAACCTACACTCCTCCGTTTTTCCTTTAACATTATTTATTTTGTTGTATTTTGCTTTTGGTTTTTCTGTTTGTTGCTTCTCGTTTTAGTAACATCCTATTGTTTCAATGTCATACTGTTATATTGTTATTTTGTTATACTGTATTTTCCCAATTGAGTTCTATGTAAACCGGCATGATGTGTTTCACGAATGTCGGTAAATAAAAGTTAATAAATAAATAAATAAATAAATACTGCAGCACACTGAACTGACAATTTCAATGTGTTATTCACTAGGACACCTAGATCTCTTTCCTAGGTGTTACATGCTATAGTTACACAATGTTAGGCTCCTAATATGGTTCCTAGGTGTTACATGCTATAGTTACACAATGTTAGGTTCCTAATATGGAACCTAACATTGTGTAACTATAGCATGGGTTATTTTTCCCTATATATGCATCACCTTGCACTTATCCACATTAAATTTCATCTTCCATTTAGATTCCCAATTTTCCAGTCTCACAAGGTCTTCCTGCAATTTATCACAATCCGCTTGTGATGTAACTACTCTGAATAATTTTGTATCATCTGCAAATTTGACTACCTCACTCGTCGTATTTCTTTCCAGATCATTTATAAATATATTGAAAAGCACGGGTCCCAGTACAGATCTCTTAGGCACTCCACTGCCCACTTCCCTCCACTGAGAAAATTGTCCATTTAATCCTTCTCTCTGTTTCCTGCTTTTAGCCAGTTTGTAATCCACAAAAGGACATCACCACCTATCCCATCACTTTTTACTTTTCCTAGAAGCTTCTCCTGAGGAACTTTGTCAAATGCCTTCTGAAAATCCAAATACACTGCATCTACCAGTTTACCTTTTTCTACATGCTTATTAACTCCTTGAAAAAAGTGAAGCAGATTTGTGAGGCAAGACTTGCCTTGGGTAAAGTCATGCTGACTTTCTTCCATTAAACCATGTCTTTCTATATGTTATGTGATTTTGATATTTAGAACACTTTCTACTATTTTTCCTGGCACTGAAGTCAAGCTAGCTGGTCTATAGTTTCCCAGATCTCCCCTGGAGCCTTTTTTAAATAATGGGTTTATATTAGCCACCCTCCAGTCTTCAGGTACAAAGGATGATTTTAATGATAGGTTACAAATTTTTTCTAATAGATCTGAAATTTCATTTTTTAGTTCCTTCAAAACCCTGGGGTATATACCATCTGGTCCAGGTGATTTACTACTCTTCAGTTTGTCAATCAGACCTACCACATCTTCTAGGTTCAACGTGATTTGGTCCAGTCCATCTGAATCATTACCCATGAAAACCTTCTCCGGAATGGGTATCCCTCCAACATCCACTTCAGTAAACACCAAAGCAAAGAAATTGTTTAATCTTTCCACAGTGGCCTTATCTTCTCTAAGTGCCCCTTTAACCCCTCGATCATCTAACAGTCCAACTGACTCTCTCGCAAGCTTTCTGCTTCGATATATTTAAAAAAGTTTTTACTGTGAGTTTTTGCCTCTACAGCCAACTTCTTTTCAAATTCCCTCTTAGCCTATCTTATCAATGATTTTCATTTAACTTGCCAACGCTTATGCATTATCCTATTTTCTTCTGTTTGATCCTTCTTCCAATTTTCGAATGAAGATCTTTTGGATAAAATAGCCTCTTTCACATCACCTTTTTTTTTTTTTAAACTTTATTTATCCATTTTTTAATTGCTACAAAGTAAAGAATTTTAAGGAATGATACATATTACTGAATTACAGAAAATAATTTCAATTAAGAAATATAAAAAGAAGAAATATAGCATACTGATATAACATATGTATAAATTCAGTTTCTCAATTTAAGAGGCAAAAATAAAATAAATCCTTTTAAACATTTATCATACCCTTCTTTTTTTTTTAAACATTTATCCATATTCCATAGTAGAACCCCTATCTATGAGTGGAGGCAAGGGAAAATTTGAGAGAAATATAGGAAATATATATATCCTGTAATAGCTTTAACATAGGACTAACTGGTGTATTTAACTTTACAACAGCCCCCCATCAGCCGGGGAAGATGTAATAGGCCTACGGGCATCTATAAACAGACGAAGTTGATCCACCTGGAAAAAAATGAAACATTCATCACCTTTCCTTAAGGTACATCTGCAGGGATATCGAAGCATAAAGGAATAGCCTAGGGAAACAACGTCCTGCCTTAAAGTAAGGAATTCTCTCCTTCTGATTTGCGTGATTTGAGCCAAATCAGGATAAATACGTAGAGCCTGACCATAAAACATTAAAGGAAACTTTCGGAAGTAATTTTTCATGACTCCGTTTAAGTCTTGAACAGTTATGAAAGCCACTAATAGTGTGCTTCTATCCAAAACGTCCGTCTCGGAGTTTTCCAGGAAACTGGTCAGGTTCAACGGAATAGTTGGAGCAGCCATGGACCTTACATTGGGAGGTCTGTTATTCATAAATTTGCAATAATTTATTGAAGGTAAATTAGCTTCATCGTAACCCAGTCCTTCCCTAAATAATCTTTTAAAGTAGTGAAAGGAAGCTCTCCAACTATTTTTGGAAAATTCACTATACGCAGGTTAAGATGCCTTATGTTGTTTTCCAAGGCTTCTAATCACCTGGAACAAGCCATTTGTTCTCTTATCACGGCTGCATTCACAGCTTGAAGAGACTGAATTTTCTTTTCAGCCTCAGTAACTTTGTTTGTGGATTCTGTGGCTTGAGACTGTACCTCCAATATTCTCTGCTGAAAATTATAATTCAAAGAATCCATTTTGTTCTCAAGTCTCTTTATAGCTTGGCCTTGGCCTGCCATCAGGTCCCACAGTGACTCAAGCGTCACTGCCTCCGGTCTTGGTGAAAAGTCAGGGACTCACCCTCAACGACGAGCGGCATGATGACCCGGGATCCATCTGGTAGCTGCCCTTCTCCTACTCCTCCAGGGTTTGCCACCATCTCTGGATTCCTGCAGGATACCACTCCGGTCAGGACCTCGCCTTCTCGGATGGCTTCCCTCACTCGTGGCGTCTGCTCCGAATCGCTCTCCACCCCCCCTGTCGCTCCGGCCGCGTCATCAGCCTGCGACTGGGGAGAGATTCGGTCGGGGTCACGCTGCGCCGGAGGCGGCCTGGCGTCGGGGCTGAGGGATGCCTCATCCGCAGGAGCTCCCTGCTCTCTCTCGCAGGGGCTCACACCGGACTCCCCGGCTCCCTCCTCTAACTCCAGCTGGCGCATAAAGCGCACGATGTCGAGCTGCCCCGGAGGTGGTAAGGATTCTGGTGGATAAATCCTTATTCTACCTTTTCTTTTGGATGGCATTTCTTATTTGGAAATCAAATTTTTCCTCGTTAATACCGGAGTGTTGCGTTCTGCGACCGCCTATGCCGCCATCTTGCCTCTATTCTGTCACCTCACCTTTTAACCATGCCAGTAATCATTTTCCTTCCTTCCACCATTCTTAATATGTGGAATACATCTTGACTGTGCTTCTAGGATGGTATTTTTTAACAATGTCCATGCCTCTTGCACACCTTTTACCTTTGTAGCTTCTCCTTTCAGTTTTTCTCTAACTATTTTTCTCATTTTATCAAAGTTTCCCTTTTGAAAGATTAGCACAAGAGCCGTGGATTTGCTTACTGCCCCCCTTCCAGTAATTAATTCAAATTTGATCATATTATGATCACTATTGCCAAGTGGCCCCACCACCGTTACCTCTCTCACCAAATCCTGTGCTCCACTGATAATTAGATCTAAAATTGCTCCCTCTCATCTGTTCCTGAATAGTAAAACTTAAAATACAATAACAACATAAAAACAATGATACAACATAACTGTTGCATTGGAGGTGGACCCATGGCCTGGTGCAGGATTGGTATGGCCCTCAGGGAGGTCCCAGAGGGCACCTGCTGCCAGGAGGTGAAGCACACGAGCGACAGAGGCAAGCTGGAGCTTTACAAATATCAGTCCAGGGTTCTGTAGGTTGAGCCCTTGGGTACCCGGACCACCTGGGCTTAAGTGGGTCTCAGAGGGGTAGCGGAGAGGTGTGCACACCAAGAGCAACGGTGCATGCTAGTGGAGAACAGATGAGCTAGACTGGAACAGAGTGTACCGGAGACCACCGGAAGGAAACGGAAACTGAAGGTCCTCTGGGCAGGATAGGCAGCGCCTAGTGGTCTAGCTTGTAGAAGGCCACAGGCAGCGTCAGAGCAGGCAGACCTGGTGATCACAGGAGAAGCGAAGAGAATGTCCGAGTGAAGGGCAAGGGTCAAAGCCAGGGTATCCATCCTTAGGATGGTCAGCCAAAGCAAGGGTCAGTTCCAGGTATCAGTCCAAGCGTGGTCAGTGGCAAGCAGAAGTCAGTTCCAGACCGGTCCAAACATGGTCAGTGGTGAGCAAAGGTCAGTTCGAGGCAGCAGTCCAAACATGGATAGTGGCAAGCAGAGGTCAGTTCGAGGCAGCGGTACAAACATGGTCAGTGGCAAGCAGAGGTCAATACCAGGTATCAGTCCAAATGTGGTCAGAGGCAAGCCAAGGTCAGTACCGTGAATCAGTCTGAGAAGGTACAACCTATCGGAACAGGAATCAGGAACAGACACTGGCACACAGGAAGGACCACGGGAACACAGACGCAGGAACACTGGAACAAGCATAGGAACACAGGAACGCAGGAGCACTGGAACAAGCACAGGATCAAGGAAGCAGGAACACAGGACTGCAACTATCTTCACATAAATGTGACGACCCGTTTGCCAAGGTAAGGAACTGAGGGAAGGGCCTCGCCTTAAATACTGTGCTTATGTGATGTCATCAGGAGGCATCTGAGCTGAGGTTCCCACCCTGGGCCCTTTAAAAGAGGGAGCGCCGGCTGTGCGCACACCTAGGAGTGGGGCTGAGGACACAGAGCCCCTGTGGGAGCCCCATTGTGAGGCCTGCGAAACTGGCAGCGTTTGACACAGGCGCTGGGGATGCCGAGAGCTGGCTGCTGCAGGAGGACGGAACAGAGCCCATGGAGTAAAGCCCGAGGTGAGAAGGGCCGGTCATAGGAGGTTCTTGTCAAGAATGTGGTGGGAGGGCTACCACAAGTTCTCTTCAGGTCAGAAGCTCTCCCATGCCATGAGGTACTCCCAGCGTTCTCGTCGGCGGTGAAAATCCAGGACCTCCCGGACCTGGAGGGTGGCCTCAGGTTCCGCGGAGAGCTGAGTCAGTGGTGGTGGTCTCTGTGAGGGCCGGGATAACACTAGGTGCTTGAGCAAGGATACATTGAATATATATTGTGGATCCCGAGGCTTGCAGGCAACTTCAGCTGATAGGTCACTGCTCCCACTCAATGTAGGATGGGGAATGGCTCCACGTACTTGGTAGCTAGTCATTGCGAGGGCAGTCGGAGGTGGATATGCCGCATTCTGAGCCAGACTTTCTGTCCTGGAAGAAATACTGGAGCAGCACGACGGTGGGCATCAGTCATCTGTTTGGCATGATCAGCCGCCTAACAGAGATGTTTCTTAACCTGTTCCCACAGCCGGCTGGTGGTTTGGGCCATGAACTGCACTGCAGGTGGTGGCATGCTGAGTGGAACCTGAAGAGGCAGGCGGGGCTGCTGACCAAACACCACCGCAAATGGAGAGGTCTCAGTGGCGGAGGCGACATGGGTGTTGTGTGACAATTCTGCCCATGGGAGAAGATCGACCCAGTTGTCTTGTTGGTTGTTAACATAGGACCGGAGGATGGCTTTGAGGGAGTGGTTGGTTCTCTCGGCCTGGCCGTTAGCCTGTGGGTTGTAGGCAGAGGTCAAGTTCAAGGTAATGTTAAATTTTCTGGAGAGGGATCTCTAGTACTTTGCAACAAACTGAGGACCACGGTCTGAGTTGATCTCCTGCGGCAGACCGTGGAGACGGAAGACGAATCAAGAAGAGCTGGGTGAGTTCAAGAGCCAACGGTAGGCCAAGTAAAGGTATAAAATGGGCCATTTTGGAGAAACGGTCTATTATGACCCAGATTATGGTGTGCCCCTTGGAAGGGGGCATGTCCACAATGAAGTCTGTAGAAAGACTAGTCCTGGGTTCTGTGGGTGCAGGAAGGGGCTGAAGAAGCCCCCACGGATGTCCGGTGGCAAGTTTTTGTTGAGCGCAGACAGGACAAGAGTCTATGTAGTCTCGGGAGTCTTTTACCATACTGGCCCACTGGTAGTGTCTGCGAAGCATCTCGAGGGTTCGTGCCCGGCCGGGATGACCAGTGAGCCGGGAGTCGTGGGCCCAATTTGTACAGGCTCTTGCAGGCGTCGAGGCACCACCGTCTTACCAGCTGGCATGGTGGTAGTGACTGCGATGGAGATTCAGGCAGGATCTCTAATATGGGTTGGAGTCTCAGGAGTATCTTCCAGGTCTAGCGAGCATGACAAGGCATCGACGCGGAGATTCTTCTCAGCCGGGCGGTAGCGCTGTTCAAAATTGAACCATGCGAAAAAGAGAGCCCAGCAGGCCTGTCGTGCATTCAGATGCTGAGCCTCTTTCAAATGGTATAAGTTTTTGTGGTCCATGTAAATGGTGAATTTGTGCTGTGCTCCCTCTAGCCAGTGGCGCTACTCCTGGAGGGCGAGCTTCTTGGCCAGAAGTTCGAGGTCCCCGATGGTATAATTGCGTTCTGCGGGAGATAACTTGTGGGAATAAAATGAGCACGGGACAAGGATGATTCGGGTTCAGATGGTAGAGACATCGGACGGTACGGAAGGCCTCCTTAAGGGCCTGGAACGCAGACTGGGTTTGGGACTCCACTCCCGGAGGTCACATCCCTTCCTAGTCATGGCGGTGAGTGGAGCAACTAGCGTGGAGTAGTCTGCAATAAAGTGACGGAAATAGTTCGTGAATCTCAAGAACCTTTGTAAAGCCTGTAGGCCAACTGGCTGGGACCAGTCACGAATATCTTGGAGCTTGTTCAGGTTCATAGTGAATCCTTGGCTGGATTCCCAGTCTGCTTAAAAAGGCATTTTTCAAGTTTGGCATAGAGGTGATGGTCTCTAAGTCACTGGAGAATGGTCTGGACATGAGAACAATGGGATTCCAAGTCTCTGGAAAATCAAGATGTCGTCCAGATAAACTATGATGAAGGAATGTAGGAGGTTTCGAAAGATCTTATTCATCATCCTCTGGAAGATGGCAGGACAGTTGCATAGCCCGAAGGGCATGACTACATATTTGTAGTGTCCATCCCATGTATTAAACATGGTTTTCCATATATCATCTGGTTGATCGCGGACCGAGTTATAGGCCCCGCATAGATCTAACTTAGTAAAAATTCAGGCCCCCTGGAGCTGATCGAAAAGCTCACTGATGAGCGGCAGTGGGTACCGGTCCTTGCGGGGATGGCGTTCAGGCCTCGGTAGTCAATACATGGCCTTAAAGTACCGTCCTTCTTCTTTACAAAAAAGAAACCAGCACCCGCAGGGGAGGTAGAGGGCCATATGAAACCTTTGGCTAGGTTTTCCTTAATGTAGGCAGACATGGCCTGGGTCTACGGAAGTGAGAGAGGATAAGTTCTGCCCTTGGGAGGTGTGGTACTGGGCAACAGTTTGATTGGGAAGTTAAACATCTGGAGAGGGGGTAAGATGTCAGCTTGCTGATTGGAAAAGACATCCTGGTAGTCTGCATAGGGCATAGGTAACCCAGGAAGAGTAGTGGATGTTAGCACTGGTACAGATGGGGATACCCACCGTAAACAATGTTCTTGGCGCTGAGGACCTCACTGGGTAAATGGAGCGTCTCCCAGTCAAAATGTGGGGAGTGCAATTATAGCCAGGGTAGACCGAGAACAATGAGATGTACTGACCGTTTCAGGATCATGAGAGGGATTTCTTCTTCGTGGAGAGTCCCTATGGTTAGTCGGATAGCTAGGGTACGATGGGTGATGCGATCAGGTAAGGGTTCTTCATGGATGGAGGCGATTCGCAATGGTTCTTCAAGGGGGTTGAGTAGGAATTTGAAGTAGAGTCACCAATTCTTCAAGAATGAAGTTCCCGCCAGCCCCAGTAACCACGAGGATGGTAGTCGAGAAGGAATGTGTTTCCTTGAAAAGGGAGACAGGCAGCAGTAGTTGAGGGTGGGTAACTGTAGTGCCCAAGCTCAGGACCCCGCTGGGCTTAGGCTCTGGAGTTTCCCGGACACACCGGACAGTTCTGGATAAGGTGGCCAGGACCCCCACATTAAAGGCAGAGGCCGGACTTCTGCCTTTGGAGGCATTCTTCGGGAGTAAGGCGACCATGGTTTATTTGCATGGGTTCTTCTTTTGGCAAGGCAATCGCCGGAAGTGCCCTTAATCTGGGCCTGATGGACCAAGCTGGTTCCGGGACCGGTCGTCGGACAGCCTTTACTTTCCGGTGCTGTTCCAGGAGGCGATGGTCAATCCGCCCAACCAATGAGATGAGGTCCTCCAACGATGAGGGAATCTCTCAGGCTGCCAATTCGTCCTTCAGAGTGGGTGACAGTCCCTCGAGAAAGAGTGCCTGCAGGCAGGCTTCCTGCCATCCCAATTCCATTGCCAGGCTTCGGAACTCCATGGTATATTCTGAAAGGGAGAGGGACCCCTGGCGGAGCTGGAGGAGATGTTCGGCCTGGAGCATCGAAGGAGTTTGGAACATGGAAATGAATTGAGGGAGCTGCTGTAGTATGGAATCGGAGCACTCCCAAAGCGGGGAGGCCCATGCCAGGGCTTTCCCCTCCAATCATGATAAAATAAAGATGATCTTCGTCACTTCATCTGGGAATAAGGAATGTAGCACAAACTTCATGTAACACTGGTTGATAAAGCCTTGGCAGAGATGAGGATCCCCATTAAAACGGGGAGGAGCTGGGAGGGCCAACAGTGCCCATGAGTGCAATGAAGCGGAGGAAGCGCTGTTGGCGAGAGTCCCTGGGTTGGCCATGGTGGACTCTTCCAGTTGTGTACATAGTCTCTCTGCCGAAGTGGTCAATGCCTCGAGAAATTGTTGCTGCTCCCGGACACATGAGCCAGTTCTGGTATAGCCTGTAAGGCGGAGGACTCCGCCGAGTCCATGGCCTTGGCAACCTGTTGCGTTGGAGGTGAACCCTTGGCCTGGCACAGAATTGGTACGGCACTCAAGGAGGTCCCAGAGGGCGCCTTCTGCCAGGAGGCGGAGCACACAAGGAGACAGAGGCAAGCTGGAGCTTCACCAATAATAGTCCAGGGTTTCCGTAGATTGAACCCTTGGGTACCGGGATCGCTTGGGCTTAGGTGGGCCTCAGAGCGTCTCCCAGAGAGGTAGTCACTCAGACCCTCAGAAGGGAGGGCTTAGAAGGGGGGGTACTGTTGCGTCGGCTGGCCATGGAGTCCACAACTGGCCTTCCTTACCCTGCGCCACACTGCCTCACCAGGGGTGGGCCCTGGCCCTCTAAGGATGCAGAGGGGGTGACCCTGGCACTGCGCTCCTCTTCGCGTCCCTGTTTGTTGCTGCTGGGCCTTGGAACACGGCAGAGATGCCGCCCCCCTAGGCGTGTGCATGCATCTTCCTTGTGAATTTAAAGGGCCCACGGCAGGCTAGGGCTGCCGGCCCTTTCCAATGACTTTATTGGCCTGGGACTATTTAAGGCGAGCTCTGACAGTCAGAGCTTGCCTTGACAACAGATCTCCACACTAGTCATGTGCTTTTTGCTCGTCTTGTTCCTGACTTGGTTCCTGTTTCTGACTCCATTCCTGGTTCCCACCTAGCTTTTACCTCGGACTGATATATGGCTTTGACCCTTGCTTTGTTGTACTATGCTTGGACTGATTTCTGGCTTTGACCCCTGCTATATTGAACCATGCTCAGGACTGATTACTCGCTTCGACCCTCACTCCGCTGTATGCTACCTAGCCACTGCCTTGGACACTCTGCTCAAGTCAAGATGGTGCTGGCCGTCCATTGCTCTTACCATGTGACAAGGGCCGACCAATGGCACCGGTAGCCCCTGTGTAAGGGCAAAGGCTACTGGCGCCATTTTGAATACCGGCAGCTGACAGCCCGAGTCCTGGAGATTGCTCCAGGACCCCCGCTGGACCACCAGGGACTTTTGGCAAGTCTTTGGGGGGGGGGGGGGGGTCAGGAGGGTGGTGGTTTTATTCATTAATGATGTCTTGCATTTGTGGGGGTTCGCCATACGTTTCGGGAACCCAGAAATGCAATGAATAGGGACCTATACGTTGCGGATTGCTCATTCGTTCAAAATGAATGCACATCTCTACAGAACATCAGGAACATCAGCAGAGACCAGGAAGGTACAAAAAGATCCATGCATGAAGATCAGCATTGCCTGGGTAGGAGCTGGAGACGAGGAGTCCATGGGAGGTCTAGCCCCTTGCCGAAGCAAGGACAGACTGACTGAAGAGCCCTTTTATAGGGCTGAAGAAGAGAACTCCTTGGGAGGAGTTCAGGAGGAGCCAGAGGGACCACTCCCTACTGGCCCTTTAAGTACAGTGAGGAGACACAACCGTGCCCCCTAAGCAGAGGGGCAGGACAATGGACAGCGGACATGCTTGCCGCTGAGGAGCAGAAGGGCCCGAGGGCAGGCCCCTACATAGAGTGGCGGCTTTCAGCCACCGGAGAAGGGTGAAGAGTGGCTCCAGCCGTGAAAGAGAGTCTGGGGAATGCGGCCTCCTGGCCGCGAAGAAATGGGTGACATCAGCGGCAGCCGCGAAGGTAGGAGCAGCGATGGCGCAGCCTCCACACTGCAAGAGTAAGGTTTTCAGGGTGGCCTTTGGGCTGTGGAAGCAGCGGCGGCCCTGGCCGTGAAGGTAAGGAGCTGCTCGCGGCTAGGCGCACAAGCAGAACTGCAACAGCACCCTCCCCCCCTCAAAGGGGGGGTCCTCTCCTCTCCTTGGGAGGTACAGGAAGGCAACTGGAACTGGGATGGTGCAGGCACTTCCTGCTGGTCATGGAAGAGAATGTGGAACCACAGAACCAGGGAACGCACAAAGGAACAAGAAGACGGAACATGGAAACAAGAAAACGGAACATGGAAACAAGAACAAAAGAAGCGGAGCAAAAGAGAACAAGAACACAGCACAGCAAAAGAGAACAATAGAGCACAGGAGCAAGACAGCAGAGCACAGGAATAAGACAACATCGGAACAAGGGAAACAAGACAACAGCGGAGCAAAGGAAACAAGACAACAGTGGAGCAATGAACAAGAAAAGCAGCGGAGCAAGGAACAGAACAGCAAACAGCGGAGCCAGGAATGGAACAATGGAGAGCAAGAAACAGCGGAGGGCAAGAAACAGCGGACAGCAAGAAACAGCATAACAAGAAATAACCACAGAACAAGAAACGGAGGAACAAAACAAGGAACAAATGGAGAATTTCACAAGGGACAAAGGAACAACTGGAGAACAAAAAACAACAAGAAAACAAGAAACAACAAACAGAAAAATTCAGGAACTTCAAAGAAGACCGGGGGGGGGGGAAGCCAGGGTGGTATCAGGCTGAGCAGCAAACATCAGGTGGGGCACAGGCGCCTCCTGCAGATCATGGAACCCCCATCCTGGAATTGTAGAGGGACTGGAAATCTGGATGCAGGCGCCTCCAGCAGGTCGTGAGATCCAGAAGCTGGCACTTCCAGCAGGTCAAACAAGAAAGTCCAAAAAAACAATTTTTGGAGTCCAGAACAGAACCCAGGACAAGGGTAATCCCACCGGACACAAGGCTTCGGTAATTCTGTTGCACTGGCAATGGGACAGAGCTCAACTGGGAGCTCTCCAGCGTGAGATGAAGAGTGTGGGGCAAGGAGAGTGTGTGCCCAAGTCTTGGAGTCAGGAGCCTCGAATCCTCCACCGACCTGCATGCCCATGAGACCACCAACACTATGGTGGTTTCTGAGTGGTCCTCTGACTACTCCATGCCCTTTCGAACCTGCCCCAGGGTGCAGCAGAGGCGGCAAGTCAGACAGGTAACAGTGGGAGAAGGCCAAAGGCACAGGAGCTTGGAATGAAGACTCAGACGTGGCTTGAGACAAAGACAAGAAACAGAGAGGGATGAGCAAGACCCTCAGGTAACCTACACAGCACGTGGGGCTGGTCGTGGACCACACTGTCCCCTACGCGTCCTACACAGTCAGGTGGCTGGTCGCGGACCACGAGGGGAGCAGAATAGGCTCAGGAAGTCTCTTAGCGCAGGATTGCAATAACCCCTCAAATCTTCAGGAGTCGGGAGTTGGAAAGACAAAGATAAAACTTGGAACGTGGAAGCTTGGATTAAAAGCAAGGAATCTCCTGGAGCATTAGGACCAGATACATAAGGCACAGAACATCACGGTACATGAGGAACATCACGGAACTTTACGGAACATCAGGAACATCAGCAGAGACCAGGAACGCACAAGAAGATCCATGGATAAAGATCAGAATTGCCTGGGTAGGAGCTGGAGACAAGAAGTTCATTGGAGGTCTAGCCCCTTGCCGAATCAAGGACAGACTGACTGAAGAGCCCTTTTATAGGGCTGAAGAAGGGAACTCCCTGGGAGGAGTTCAGGAGGAGCCAGAGGGACCACTCCCTACTGGCCCTTTAAGTACAGTGAGGAGATGCAGCCGCACCCCCTAAGCAGAGGGGGCAGGACCCTGGACAGTGGCCATGCTTGCCAATGAGGAGCAGGAGCAGGAGGAGAAGGGACAAGGGCAGGCCCCAACATAGAGTGGCGGTGTCCAGCCGCCGGAGAAGGACAAAAAGCAGCTCGAGCTGCGAAGCAGGTTCCAGGAATGCGGCCTCCTGGCTGCGAAGAAACAGGTGATGTCAGCAGCAGCCGCAAAGGTAGGAGTGGCGACGGTGCGGCCTCCATACCGCGAGATCAAGGTTTTCAGGGCAGCCTCCGGGCTGCGGATGCAGCAACGGCCCGGGCCATGATGGTAAGGAGCTGCTTGCGGATAGGCCCACGAATAGAGCCACAACAATTGGTTTATTCACCGAGACCGTTAAGCCTGTTTCTTGTTGAATGTTTACTTATATTTTTCTCCCTTTTTGTTTTCCCAGGACCTCTTTCTATTTACCTTTAAGAAAAGTGATATAATTTTTATATTAATTTTCTTATTGTATTTGTATGCTTGTTTCTTATGTTACATTATCTTTTTTCTGTTTTCGAGTAAGATGTATTCTTGCTTTATGTATAAAGTTAATAAAGAGTGAATTATTAAAAAAAAATTGGAAGATGGATCCATCTGAAGAAAATAGGAAAAATTATAAGCATTTTTCAAGTTAAATGTGAAACATTGATAAGATAGGCAAAGAAAGAATTTGAAATGAAGTTTTCCATAGAGGCAAAAACTCATAATAAAAACTTTTTAAAATATATCAGAAGCAAAAAACCTGTGAGGGGGTCCGTTGGATCGTTAGGTGACCATGGGGTTAAAGGAGTTCTTAGGAAAGATAAGGCCATTGCAGAAAGACTAAATTAATTCTTTTTTTCTATGTTTACTAATGAGGGTGTTGGGAAGATACCAGTTCCAAAGATGTTTTTCAAGTATGATGAGTCAGATGAACTGAACCAAATCACTGTGAACCTGGAAGATGTAGTAGGCCAGATTGACAAACTAAAGAGTAGCAAATCACCTGGACTGGATGGTATGCATCCCAGGGTTCTGAAGGAACTAAAAAATGAAATTTCAGATCAATTAGTTAAAATTTGTAAACTATCATTAAATTATCCATTATACTTGAAGACTGCAGGGTGGCCAATGAAACCCCAATATTTAAAAAGGAGTATAGACCAGTGAACCTGACTTCAGTGCCGGGAAAAATAGTGGAAACTATTCTAAAGTTCAAAATCACAGAGCATATAGAAAGACATGGTAAGAAAGACTGTCAACGATTTACTGAAGGGAAGTCTTGCCTCACAAATCTGCTTCATTTTTTTGATGGGATTAATGAACACGTGGATAAAGGTGAACCGGTAGATATAGTATAGTTGGATTTTCAGAAGGTGTTTGACAAAGTCCTTTATGAGAGGCTTCTAAGAAAACTAGTGAGGTTATAAAATTTGCAGATGATACAAAATTATTCAGAGTAGTTAAATCACAAGTGGATTGTGATAAATTTCAGGAGGACCTTTTGGATAATAGAAGGACTAGGGGGCACTCCATGAAGTTAACATGTGGCACATTTAAAACTAATCAGAGAAAGTTCTTTTTCACTCAGTGCACAATTAAACTCTGGAATTTGTTGCCAAGGGATATGGTTAGTGCAGTTAGTGTAGCTGGGTTTAAAAAAGGATTGGATAAGTTCTTGGAGGAGAAGTCCATTATCTGCTATTAATTAAGTTGACTTTGAAAATAGCCACTGCTATTACTAGCAGCAGTAACATGGGATAGACTTAGTTTTTGGGAACTTGCCAGGTTCTTATGGCCTGGATTGGCCACTGTTGGAGACAGGATGCTGGGCTTGATGGACCCTTGGTCTGAACCAGTATGGCAAGTTCTTATGTTCTTATGACCTTGTGAGACTGGAAGATTGGGCATCCAAATAGCAGATTAAATTTTATATGGACAAGTGCAAGGTGTTGCATATAGGGAAAAATAAACCATGCATGTTAGGTTCCATATTAGGAGCTACCACCCATGAAAAGGATCTAGGCATTAGTGGACAATACATTGAAATCGTCAGCTCAGTGTGCTGCAGCAGTAAAAAAATAAACAGAATGTTAGGAATTATTAGGAAGGGAATGATGAATAAAATGGAAAATGTCATAATGCCTCTGTATCACTCTATGGTTTATTTATTTATTTAACATTTTTTCTATACCGACCTTCATGGTTAAATACCATATCAGGACGGTTTACATCGAACAGGGGTAAAATAACTAGATAAAGGAAGAAAAAAACAAAGTTACATTACAACGAGGACTGTGAACTTGGAAGCTTAGGAAGCTAGAAGAGAAATATAAAGTTAAGTTAAAGGGAGAGAAACAAATTCCGGACTAGAGGTAGTCCAGACTAGAGATAGTCCACATGTTAGAGTCGGTATCCATGCTGTCAAGGTATTCAGAGGAGGGGAGGATCCATTAATCATGGGTAGATAACGCCTAATGTGTATCCCAGGGTTCTGGGAAGGCTTGGCGGAACAGCCACGTTTTGAGTTTTTTCTTAAAAGTTAGCAGGCAAGGTTCCAGCCTAAGTTCTGCAGGGAGGTTGGTGAGACCGCACCTTGAATACTGTGTACAGTTCTGGTCACCGCATCTCAAAAAAGATATAGTTGCACTGGAGAAGGTGCAGACAAGGGCTGCCATAAAACTTTCAAACAAAACCTCAAAACCTGGTTGTTTGAACAAGCTTTCACGCAATGATCATCGATTAATCGGAAATACCGTTTTCCTGTTTACGTTTCACTAGCTACCTGTTCCAGCTTTGTTATTGAATTAGAATATGCATTTGTTCTTTATAGTTAAAGGAGTTATATTAGGCACTCCGGAGTTCCGTTATTCATGTTAAGCCTGTTGCTGTCATCTGTTTTCTTCCTGTAAAGCCTGTTGTATGTAAAGCCTGTTGCAAATTTATTGTTTACTGTAAACCGAGGTGATGTATATTTTTACGTGCCGCGGTATATAAAAATCACTAAATAAATAAATAAATAAAGGGCGACGAAAATGATGAAGGGGATAGAACAATTCACCTATGAGGAAAGGCTAAAGGCGTTAGGTCTGTCCAGCTTGGAGAAGAGATGGCTGAGGGGGGGATATGACAGAGGTCTTTAAAATCATAAGAGGTCTAGAACAGGTAGATGTAAATCGGTTATTTACAATTTCGGATAATAGAAGGACTAGGGGGCATTCCATGAAGTTAGCAAGTAGCACATTTAAAACTAATCAGAGAAAATTATTCTCACTCAATACACAATTAAGCTCTAGAGTTTGTTGCCAGAGGATGTGGTTAATGCAGCAGTTAGTGTAGCTGGGTTTAAAAAAGGATTGAATAAGTTCTTGGAGAATTCCATTAACTGCTATTAATCAAGTTGACTTAGGGAATGGCCTCTGCTACTACTGGCAACAGTAGTATAGGATCTTCTTACTGTTTGGGTACTTGCCAGTTCTTGTAGCCTGGTTTGGCCACTGTTGGAAACAGGATGATGGACTTGATGGACCCTTGTTCTGGCAATTTCTTATGCTCTTGATTCTTATGTTCTCAACCATATTACAAAGATTCTTTTACTTTACATTTTTTACTCCATCCTCCTGGGAGGTTTGGTTCTGGCATATATTATATGATAATTCTTCCTGATATCATCTCTGCCTTTGATGTTCTTGATCACAACATTCTCCCCTCATGCTTATCTGACATTGGAATTGCTGGGTTTATTGTGTCTTGGTTTCGCTCATTCCTCTCTGATATTTCACAACAAGTTAGAACTGATGCTTCTTACTCTTCCTGTCATCCCATCACCACTGGTTAACTTAAACTCTGCTCCTTCCTGGAACACTTACCTATCACCCCAGGATTACCCCCAACTTAGCTGGCTAAATTCTAGCCAGATAATTCAGTATACATTTCTTTTTGTTTCGTAATGAGATCAAAAGTTAAGGAACAAGCAATTGGGCTTCTAAAAACCTGGGAACTTTGAAACATAGAAATGACTGCAGAAAAGGATGAAATGGTCCAACAAGTCTGCCCAGGAAGCTTATGATAGTATGTGTTGTGCCGTGTAGGTTACCCCCATGCTTATCAGTTTACCAGACTGTAAAAGTTAGGGCCCTCATTGGTTGCTATTTGAATCCAATTCCCTGTTATGCCTTGCTGTTGAAGCAGAGAGAAATGCTGGGAATTGCATCAAGGTTTCAGGCTTATTGATTAAGGGTAGTAACTGATGCATCAGTAAGTAACCCCCATACTTGTTTCTAGAGATGTGATTCTGCTGTACCTTTTGGTTTGGCCTTCGTTATCGGCCCGCTGCGGGAAATTTCGTTTTCCTGCGGTTCGGGATTATTTTAATTCGGCTGCTCCCCGAAACGATATCCGAAACCCTCCCCAACCCTTCTAATTTAATAATTAGAAAGGGGTTGTAAAAAAAACCCCACCCAAACCCACCCCAACCTTTCAAATTTAATTAATTGCAACCCTCCCGACCTCCCCAAAACTTGCCAAAATTCCCTGGTGGTCCAGTGGGGGTCCCGGGAGTGATCTCCCACTCTCGGGCCATCAGCTGCCAGTAATCAAAATGGTGCTGATGGCCCTTTGCCCTCACCATGTGACAGGCTCTCAGTGCCATTGACTGGCCTCTGTCACATGGTAGGAGCAATGGACGGCTGGCGCCATCTTAAAAAATGGCACGGGCCATCCATTGCTCCTACCATGTGACAGGGGCTGACCAATGGCACAGATAGCCCCTGTCACATGGTAAGGGCAAAGGGCCATTGGTGCCATTTTGGTTACTGGCAGCCGAGAGGGGGGAGAGAGAGGGGGAGATCGCTCCCGGGACCCTACTGGACTACCAGGGACTTTCGTTAAATCTTGGGGGGGGGGGGGGGGGTCGGGCAAGTCTTGGGAGGTCAGGAGGGTGGGGGTTGCAATTAATTAAATTTGAAGGGTTGGGGTGTTTTGTTTTTTTTTTTATGTGCCCTTTCTCCTCCCCAAAAAATGATAAGAAAACCATACAAAATTTTGTGGGTTTTCTTATTGTTTCATCGCCCCCCAGAACCGCTACGAAATAGGAAATATCATCTTTATTTCCTATTTCGTCACAAACTAATGCACATCCCTACTTGTTTCCCCAGACTGTAAAGATCGGGGCCCTCGGTTGCTGTTCAAATCCAATTCCCTTTTTTTCCCTGCCATTGAAGCAGAGAGCCATGATAGAGTTGCATCAAGTGTATGAAGGCTTATTGGTTAAGGGTAGTAATCGCCACACCAGCAAGTTACCCCCATGCATTCTTTTCTTCATTTCCATACTCTAGTCTTTAGGGATTCACAATGTTTATCCCTTGCCCCTTTGAATTCCTTCACAGTTTTTTTTCTTCACCACCTCCTCCAGAAGGGCATTCCATGCATCCACCCTCTCTGTTGAAAAATATTTCCTGATGTTGGTTCTGAGTCATCCTCCATGGAGTTTCATTTGGTGACCCCAAGTTCTACTGATTTCTGTCCAATGGAAAAGGTTTGTCGAGTGTGCATCACTAAAACATTTTAGGTATCTGAAGGTCTGTACCATATCTGGAACTGAGAGGGGAGGGGCAGTGTGTGATCCTTGATTGGGAGACCCGCCCCCTCTGATGTCACTGAGGACTGTGACGGACGTTAAATGGTGCCAGAACACCGGGTGCCTGCACACAGGGATGCCACACACCATCACCACCGGGCTCCCTGAAATAACTAACAGTGATGAGAAAGACAGAAAGAAAGAAAAAAAAAGGTGAAATAATCCATCTGGAACTGAGAGGGGAGGGGCGGTGTGTGATCTTGATTTGGAGACCCGCCCCCTCTGATGTCACTGAGGTCTGTGACAGACGTTAAATGGCGCCAGAACACAGGCATCACACGACAAAGGGGCACTCCCCTTTGTGCACCCCTTTGTGCATCCCGTAGTGTTAGCCATTCCCCATGTTCTTTTATATCCCTTGTTAACAATCCCCATATTTAAATGTTTAATGTATTTGACAAAGGTAACGCATGAGTTCCTGCAAATTTTGTTTAAATGTAAACCGATGTGATATGTAAAATTGAACACCAGTAATTAATAAATAAATAAATAAATAAATATCTCCCCTGCACTTCCTCTCTTCCAGGATATACATATTCAGATCCTTCAGCCTCTCTCATAGGTCTTCTCATGCAGACCCCCATACAATTTTGGTTGCTCTTCTCTGTACTGCCTCCATCCTTTCTTTGTACCTCTTGAGATATGAACTCCAGAAATGAACCCAATATTCCAAGTGAGGCCTCACCAAGGACCTGTACAAGGGCATTTTCACCTTTTTCTTACTAGTTATTCCTCTTTCTGTACAGCCCAGCATTCTTCTGGATTTAGCTATCACCTTGTCACATTGCTTTACCATCTTCAAATCTCCAGACACTATTATCCCAAGACCCATCTCTTGGTCGTGCACATCAATTTTTCACCACCCATCACATACAGCTCTTTTGGATTACCACACTCTAAATGCATGACTATGCACTTCTTGGATTTGAATCCTAGCTACCAAATCTTCAACCACTCTTCCAATTTTCTTAAATCCATTTTCATTCTCTCTTCTCCTTCAGGCATGTACACTCTATTGTAAATCTTAGTATCATTGGCAAATAGACACATTTTATCTTCTATCCCTTCTACAATATCACTCCCAAAGATATTGAACAAAACCGGTCCCAAAACTGAACCCTGTAGCACTTCACTTAACATTGTTTTCTCTTCAGAATAATTTCCTTTTACCATTACACTCTGTTTCCTATCAGTCAACCAGTTTGTAATCCACTACCTTGGAACTCACTCCCAAGCTTCTCATTTTATTCACAAACCTCATGAATGGGACTGTATCAAACTTTGCTGAAATCCAAATAGATCACATCAAGAGCTCTTCCTCAATCCAATTCTCTAGTCACCAAATAAAAAAAAATATCTATCAGATTTGCCTGACAGGACCTTCCCCGGGTAATCCATGCTGCCTCGAGTCCAGCAACCTGAAAGTAGATAGTGTAAAAAGTAGATAGTGCACTATTCTTTCTTCAGCAGAGTCTCCATTAATTTTCCCACCATCGAAGTGAGGCTAATCGGTCTGTAGTTTCCAGCCTCCTCTCTGCCTCCACTCTTGTAAAGTGGGACCACCACTGCTCTTCTCCAATCTTGTAGCACCCATTTCCAGGGATCTATTGAACAGGTCCTTCAGCAGACCTGCCAACACATTTCTGAGCTCCCTCAGTATCCTGGGGTGCATCTCATCTGGCCAGATGGCATTGTCCACTTTCAGATTGCCTATCTCCTGTCATAGATTCTTTTCTGTAAATGGAGCATCATCAACTCTATACTGATCTACGGTCATATTAATCAGCAATGGCCTTCTCCAGGGTCTTCTTTAGTGAATACCTAACTGAAGAATTTGTTTAATATTTTTGTCATTTCTTTGTCACTCTCTTCACATTGATCTTTGTCACCTTTCAGTTTCATTATACTACTTCTCTCCCTTCTTTCACTGATTTATCTGAAAAATGTTTTGTCTCCTCACTTTACCTCTTAGGCCATTGTTTCTTCCACTTGACCTTTTGCTTTCCTTATTTCCTTCTTTGTCTCCCTCAGTTTTGACATATATTCTTCCCTGTGTGCTTTTTTGGGTTCCTTTATACTTCTTGAATGTTTTTCTTTTTGCCTCTATTTTTTCAGCCACTTTCTTAGAGAACCAGATTACTTTCTTTTGCCTCTTACTCTTGTTTACTTTTCTAACATATAGATTTGTTGCCTTTGCAATAGCTCCTTTTAACATGGCCCACTGTTGTTCCACCTCACCCATTTTCTCCCAGCCTTCCAGTTCCTCCTCCAGGTATGTCCCCATTTTGACAAAGTTCGTATTTTTGAAATTCGAAACTCTGGTCTTTGTGTGACTTCTCTGTGTCCTATTTGCAAATTCGAACCACACCATCTGATGATCAATGGTGCTCAGGGGAGCCCTTCTCCAAACATTAGAGACATTACTATTAGTGAACACCAGATCAAGTATTACATCCTCTCATGTGTTTCATTACAATTTGTTTGAGCAGAATCCCTTGAAGGGCATCCACTATCTCTCTACTTCTCACAGATATCGCAGAAGGGATACTTCAATCCACATCCAGTAGATTAAAATCTCCAGTGAGCAACACTTCTCTCTTCTTTCTTACCTTTTGGAGCATTTGTAGTCATAGCTTTGCAGCTGCTCTTCATATTCACCTTTTCTGCTTTTTTGAACTGATTGATTTTGTTACTTCCTCTTCTATCTTCTTGTTTTTCTTGGGGGTCATCTGCCAAATTCAATGACCACCTCCTGCCACCCCCACTCCGTAGTTTAAAGCATGATAATGTATTATCTGAATTTTTCACTTAGCATCCTCTTTCCTGCCATTGACAAATCTAGCAACACACATATTCAACCAACAATAAATAATATTTTTGTTTGGGCATAATTAAGGGAAGTAGTGCACTTTTTAAAACAAATTTCTTGCTATTTGAAATATTTAAAAAATACCTAAAAAATATTTTAAAATTCTGAAAATTGGACCAATGATTAAACTGTACCCCATTTAGTTATTGATGGAGCATAATTTAATGCTCTAAAAGATGTCAATAACGGGTTTATATGACAGTCCCATCAAACAAAAATATTATTTATTGTTGGTTGAATACATGTGTTGTTGGAAATTTATTGGTTCGTATCACCTTTCTAAGGCATTTGTTTCATATCATTGACAAATCTAGGCCATCCTCACCATATAATGTTTTATTGCTCCATACATTCACTACACACAAGACAGAATTTGAACAGGAGAATCAAGCAATGTCTATTAGAAAATAATAATCCTGCTCACCACAAGAACAGATTCTACACAGCAGAGATAAAGCAAACTATATTGGGAATATACACAATAAAAATGTTAGATTAAATTAGACTTAGCCAAAGCAGGAGACCAGGAGAAATGCTGGAACCAGGTGAGCAGTCCTAGAATCTAGTCTTTGTGAGTGAGCACTGGGACTTAGCCACTTAATATAAAGTAAAAGAAATGTGAAAAGCAGCAGAGGGCCTATAATAGATTATTGTGTTTATGCCTCATCAGCTCTTGGGGAGTACCCTGCAGCCATCAATAGGGTTTGGGAATTGCAACTCCTGCATGAAGAGAACTCTTACAGCTCCACATATTTTTCCTTGCACTAGTCCACTGTTAGGATGCAGGAAGGATGAGGGGGCAGAGCTATCAATGGCCAGCACCTCTAGTGAAGCTGAATGATTTGTCAGCCTAGCTCATAGCATATAAACTGTGTGGCATTTATAGAGCATTTTGTGGAAGGAGGAAAGAGCAGTGCTTGGAGGTTCCCCCTGTTGCTAACAAAAAGTCCCACAGTCTGATACCTGGAAAAGGGGAAGTGACATTCTCCAGAACAGCATTGCCTGTGGCGTGAAGGATTGTAGGCATGTAGTAGATGTTTGTATAGAATCTCAGTGGCTGGATTCTGGAATATTGTTCACTGCCTAGAGAAGTACAGGAAAAGAATTGTGATTCTCTGCCAGCAATACAAGGAAGGACAGCACAGCAGTGCCTAATATCAGAGATGTGAGCTATTTTCTTGAGGAATTAATATCATTGTTGTTGTTGGGAGGAAATAATGACCATCATTCCAGCCTGGGAAAAAAAGCTGGAAAGCATGTCAGTGCTGTTTGTGGGAGTATCTACAAGAGAAGGCAATAGAGATTTCAGAGTATTCAAATGAGAACCCTAGAAACCTTTGTCCCCACCCACAGGAGCATAACACACCAAATGGAAGGAAGGGTTCTCCTAGTGCCTGTCAGTCACTGGGATTCTCACGTAATGGTACAGGACTAAGACTGTCTTCACAACTGCTTTTACTTGAAGATACAAGTCTATCACTGGATCTATTTTAATTTACTTATTTAATTATTTATTGCATGTATATGCCACCTACACCAAGGCTTGAAGTGGCTCACAATAAAACATACACAATAAAATGCTTAAAAATATAAAACACAAACAATATCAAATCAGCAATTACAGAATCTAAAAATATAAAATACTAGCAGTATCAAATTGGCAGTTACAGAATATAAACATCTAAAAAGAGACAGGCTCATACTAAAGTTAACTGAAGATTTCTTTAAATAACTCAGTTTTTAAAAGAGTTTTAAACTTCTTTGGACACTCCACTTCTCTCAGCTCGTGAGGCAAAGAATTCCACAAAGAAGGTGCAGCAATTGAAAATGCACAGTCTCTGGTCCCAGGTAACCTGGCCACTTTCATTGAGGGAACATCCAAAAGGGCCTTTGTGAGGAATGCAAAATTTTGACTAGGTTATGAACCCGCAACATTACATTCACCCAAAGTAGAGACTCAATTGACAATAGTTTATGCGTCAACATTGCTAACTTATTCTTGGCTTTAGTGTGAACAGGTAGATTTTTCTCATGTACAGATTTATTTATGTAAAGTCATATTTTTGGAACACCCCACTTGAGATGAAGAGCCCTCCACCAAGTGATAACATTGGAAAGATTTATAAATTACAGGAGAAAAAACATAACACTAAATCATATTTTTTAATTATTTGACCATTTTATTGGCATCAACATGTAGTCATAAGTAGCTACAATATGTGCATCTTTGCCATTAAAAAAATTACAAAGGACAACAGACATAAATAGATATGCTCAAGTGACAGTACATGTTTTCTTTTTGTATGACACAATAACAAACAATATCACAAAGGATCTATGCAAATAGGCCTACAAGTCATCTTATCCTTATCCAAACAGATTAATAAAGCAAAAATGACATTATGTGGAAGTGGCAACCCAATATAAACATTTCCAAGGACAAGGAACAGCAGAAGCAACAAGTAAAATAGCAATACTAGCCACAAGACCATCCATGTTGTGAAAGGTCATTGGTGTGACCAGATAGCCATAGCAAACAATGCCAAAGACAGTCCATATAGAAACATAGAAACATAGAAATGACGGCAGAAGAAGACCAAATGGCCCATCCAGTCTGCCCAGCAAGCTTCACACATATTTTCTCTCATACTTATCTGTTTCTCTTAGCTCTTGGTTCTATTTCCCTTCCACCCCCACCTTTAATGTAGAGAGCAGTGATGGAGCTGCATCCAAGTGAAATATCCAGCTTGATTAGTTTGGGGTAGTAGCCGCCGCAATAAGCAAGCTGCACCCATGCTTATTTGTTTTACCCAGACTATGTTGTTAGCCCTTATTGGTTGTTTTTCTTCTCCCCTGCCGTTGAAGCAGGGAGCTATGCTGGATATGCGTGACGTATAAGTCTTCTCCCATGCCGTTGAAGCAGAGAGCCATGCTGGATGTGCATCGAAAGTGAAGTATCAGGCACATTTGGTTTGGGGTAGTAACCGCCGTAACAAGCCAGCTACTCCCCGCTTTGGGGCAGGCAGCCTTGGCAAACAAAGCCCAAGACAGTCCATGTTGTGAAAAGGCACTGATGTGAGTCAGACAGTCAAGAACTTATGGCATTGGAGTTCTATTCTTTTTGAAAATACATTGAGGTAGACGTGCTCCAGCATTGGCCAGAAGTCAGAGAATGGAGGCTAGAGATAGGAGGCCAGAGGATAGAGGTCAGAGGCTGACGACAGAAGGTTGGAGTTAGAAGGCCAGAGGCTGGAGACAGAAGGCTAGAGGAAGGAGGCTGGAAATTGGACACTGGAGACTTCACACTAGGTAGTAAATGGAGGATTGAAGGGAGCTTTGCACAGAACACTTCCACTATCACCATCATACTTCGTAGAATGGCAGTACAAAACAGCAGCTGTGCATGTAGCACACATAGCACCAGAGTTTTTTTTCATTGTTATACAGTGATGTTCTCTGATAGAGGACCCTTGATAGTATGGCAGGACCAGGAAGTAACCATATGGAAGGCTACATACTGTACTCCTTCTTGCACAGATCAGTGTTGTGTCATTGGTCTATTTAGTCTTGCATCACCTAGGCACAGGGCAGGTCACCTTGCATCATCCTGCTACAAGGAATCTTCAGCTAGGACAGGCCACATTTGTTCCACCCTGGCATAGGAAATCTTCAGCATTGCATCACTTTAGCACAGGGAATCTTAAGCCAGGGCAGGATGTCTTGCAGCACCCTTGCACTTGAGACATATTTCTGTAGTTCAATGTGAATGATCCTGTATTTAAGCCATTTCTTGCATTCTTGGTCAAGAACATCTATGACCCTCTTCTGTGGCCCTGGGGCAAGTTCACGGCATGCCTGTGGTGGAAGATGCTAGACTGAGCGCTGGCTGCTGCATGAGCTGGATTGCCTGCAATAGAGTGGTGTTGAGATTATTGACAGCAGCTGGGAGGTTGTTAAAACCTTGGGAGAAGGTTAGGTTTTGTTGCTGGACAGCCTCTGAGCCCTGCAATTCCACATGAGTTCTGTCCATATGTGGTGGAGGTCTTGATGTTGTCTAGAACTCTAGTGCTGCAGCTGTGCCTGAAGACTGTCCATATCCACCCCGTTGGATGCTGGGGTGGAGATGAAAGTGGTGCCAGTGGTGGTAGCAGCAGATAGGCAGCCACCTCTTCCCTCCTTTCAGCTTCAGGGTGTGATGGAACACCTACGGCTGATTGTTTAGTCTCCAGTGTCTCTTGTGACAGCTCAGTTGCACAATATTGGGGAATGCTGCTGCCTAGCTCCTCAATGGGACTGGCTAGCATCCTGTAGAGCCCATTTATTTTGACCAATTTCTGGAAATCTCTGTCCCCTATGTCCTCATAAAATAGTTCTCCCTCTTCATCCAGAAAAACTGCCTCTGTGACTTAAGAGGTTTGTGCTTCCTGAGTGCTGACTCCTGGCTCCTGAAAGCTGACACCTGGCTCCTGGGTGCTGGCGCCTCGATCCTGCATGCTGGGGTCTGTAAAAGGAATTAAATGCACATATCGCTTTCATGTCCCACATATTTTAAAATATTTGTATTTCATGACCAGGATAATTTTAAAATGAGCTTGCGTGTGCCCATACACGCATGTAAGGGCACGTGAATAGAGATATGTTGGAATTTTAAATCATGCCAACCCTTGTACACATATGATTTAAAATACACCTACCCCATGTAAGTATGCTCCTGATTTTAAATGGTTACTCGAGCAAATGTACTTAGCTTATCTTCCCTAGGACTTTGTCAACTGTAATATGTGTATGTATGTGAATTTTAAAACATGCTTGTGTGAGGGACATTCCCAGTTTTTCCAATTAGTCAAACAGTTTGCCCAGTCAATCTCGAGGTCACCCAGACCCCTCTGGTTCTTTATTCTACATGCCTCTCAATTGACTAGGACCTCTCACCCTGTTGTGTAAGCCCTAGAATGCAATTTCTGCAGACTTGCTCCTCATCACAAGCAGCGGTAAATATATGCGGATAAGAAGCTGCCGCACTCTATGGCCTCTGTATTCTAAATACATAGTTAACTGTTGGACCCACCACGCAACACCCATGCCTCTGCCCTTTACTGTCACCTTATCTTTATCTCATGCATGCGCATATATGCTTGTAATATGTGACTTTTAATATGTGACTCACGTATGTGGTCCTTTGTGTGTCAGCAGCGCATTTAAAATTGACCTGAATGTTTTCTTAAATGAAGCTACATATACGAAAAGTTTATAAAATACATATAGGCTCCAGTGTCAATTCTTTCCAAGAGAAGTTTATAAAACGTACCTACTACTTCCTGAGCTTTGTTGATGAGAAGCTCCTCCATGGGGGTGAAGGTAAATGAAGAAAGT
The DNA here is from genome assembly GCF_901001135.1 of Rhinatrema bivittatum. Lineage (NCBI taxonomy): Eukaryota > Metazoa > Chordata > Amphibia > Gymnophiona > Rhinatrematidae > Rhinatrema > Rhinatrema bivittatum. Next base: position 328,705,860 of record NC_042619.1, read on the forward strand.
GCTCCTCCTCCAGTCTCCTTGGTATACTTCCTCCTCCTGGTTATCTTGTCTTTCGGTAAGGTCCTGAGGTCATGGAATAGGTGTGCCACCTGCTCATTGCTCTGCTTCACATCACTGTGTCTTTTGATATTTTATATTATATTTGGTGTCTATCTCATCCCATTTATGACCCTTGGCTGTTTTCAAGGTCTTTGTTGTGTGACTCTCAAATAGCATGACAAAGTTGGTAAGTACACCCTGGATGAACCTTTTATTCTCTGGAGATAACTTTCTTGCCCAGAGATGCTGCCTGCCCTCTGGTTGGCTACCTATAGCCTGCGTTGCCACTTTCAGGGCTATCAGATCCCTCCCCTTTCTTCCTGACTCTCATTCCCATTTCTTGCTTTCATACCTTCCTACCCTTCTCTTGCACTCTTTTTCCCACTTCCCTTCCTCTCTCTCCTTTCTGTAAGCATCATCTGCTTTTCTTCTCCTGCCACTCTCCTGTCTTCTCCCTTCCACCTCCCTCCTCCTACTATCTTTCCCCACCTCGCCTATTATACTCCTCTGCTGGTCCTCTCTGCCACCACTCTCTCCTCTACCACTCCTGCTTTCCTCGTCCCTGTACTCTCCCAGCCTCTCTCTTTGACTAACCCGTCTCTCCTCTATGCTCCCTAACCTCATTCACCCCACAATCATGCCTCTCATGCCCACACCCATTCCTGCTACTCTCCATCCTCACACTTATCACACACACATACTTCTCTTTTGCACTCTCTAAACACAAAAGAACAGAAAGACAAACAAGTTATAAACTTACACATTTCATTCACATACAGGAAAAGACACCAGCCAATGGGTAAGGTAAACACAGATGAGACAAGCAAAAGACAATTCAATTGTTTCAGGCAATCAAATTCTAGAAACATTCCTCTCACCTACCTCCTCGCTCCACCAATATCTGTCACACTCTTAAAGAAGCACCTGCAGGAAGCTGGCTTCTATAATTAGAAAAAATATTTTATTAAGCAATAAAATATAATGTAAAATGATGAAATAATGCATTGCGTGACTTTCTTTGTTTCATTTTTCATTGCACAAAGTGATATTTGGTAAATTTGGCTAAACGCACCCACTGTTTTAGCTTTTTCATAGAGGTGATCTGGCAGCAGGAAATCCACCATAGCTTAGATGGCTTTCCTCACTGGATATCCCATAGCCCAGAGTCACCATCTTGCTAAAGGGCCTGAGAAGCTCAAAAATGTATCCCCCTCCCCAAGTACTTAAAGAACCCTGGGGATCTGGTGAGACCCCTGTCCTCTCCCTCCTGCCGACCCTTGAGATGGTCTGAATGCTGTTAATAAAAACACAGAAAAAGCCTTGGGCAAGGTTCTCCACTACCCCTCCCTTCCATACCCTACCTCTTTTTAAAAAATCCCCCCCCCCCCCCACCCTAGCCTTCTCCCTTCTCACCGTTGCCACACCTTAAAACCTCTGGTGGGCTAATGGAGCGTGAAGTACCCCTTAAGCTCTGGATCTGGAACCATCATCACCATAATGATGCCGGCCAACTGGTTTTATACTTTTGTTCCATCACATGATGTGCCAAAAGTATAAAACCAGCCGGCTGGTGCAATTTTGACAATAACAGCTCTGGGCCCCATTAGTCTACCAGGGATTTTAATGTACAGAAAGAGGGGAATTGGAGGCCTGGGGGGATTTTTCAAAAGGTTGTGCTGCTTGGAAGGGAGAAGATGAGTCTGTACCACTAACATTGTCTTTGTTTGTTTTCTTTTACACCACTGGCGCCACCTCAGGAGGTAGCAGGAGGGAGGGACAGGCAACTCACCCAGACCCTCAGGTTTTTTCTTAGCCCATTTTTGGGCCACTTGGCCCCTTTAAGGGTAGATCCAAAAGCATTAAGGCATTTGCTAGTGTCCCATTGCTTTTGGGAAATGTTACCTACAGCCCACAGTTGTAATTAACTTTCCTGAAAATAACATGGTTTGTGATTTGTCAAGAAAGCTGTATTATTTTGTTACATGAGATTATCTAGTAATGAGCTGCACTGCATGTATTTGCATGTAAAACATCTCATTACCATACTTGCATTACTGGGGGAGGGGGAGAATAATGCATGGTATTTAAAATACCAAGAGTTATCACTACCTAAAGGAGTTTACTGTGTGGTAAATGCCTAGCACAGCTTAGTAAATGACCCCCCTTACACAGTAGCAAATAGAAAGATGTGGGCCATAATAAAAGATTTGAGTTCACATCTTTGAGTAGGCCCCAGGTGAAATGAATTAACTGTTTCAATTGAGTCCCTATGGGACATTTTCCCAAACTCAAAGCACTGCATTTTTCAAAAGGCAAATGTTGGCATAAATTTATTAAGTTTTTGTGCTTGTGCCACTAACATAAACATAAGTCAACCCAAGTGTTCCAGTACAGAACATAATGTACTGTAAAATAAAATGCTCTCAATTTCCAGACTGCATCGCCAAACTCTGATTAATGCTACAAACTAATTTTTGCTGCTGAAAAACTGTGAGATCTCACCTGGAGTGCAATGTCCAATTCTAAAGAAGGCTCTACTAAAAGGATATAGACATAACAGAGGTGGTCCAGAGAAAGGCTTCCAAAATGATGCAGGATCCCTATGGCATGAAATATAACGACTTTAATATGTATATTCTAGGGCAGGGGTATCCAGCTTCAGTCCTCAAGAGCCACAGACAGGTCTGTATTGGTTGCATAGCCACAGCGAATCTGCAGAGATACATTTGCATGCATACACTTCTCATGCATATTCATTATGAATGGCTTGAAAACCAGACATGTTTATTGTTTTAGAATGTACAGTTGGTCATCACTCTTCTAGAAGAGGGGAGGGATGTAGAGATATGAATCGGAACCGGAATTGGTTCCGATTCCGGTTCCGATTCACATCGTGAATTTTTTTTCATGTGGCCCAATCAGGGGTTTTTTTTATCGGCTGCGCCCTAGCCGATAAACAAAAAAACCACCCTGACCCTTTAAAACAGCTTCTCCCACTCTCCCGCCCCCCCCCCCCCCCAAAAAAAAACGTTTTAAAATTACCTGGTGGTCCAGTGGGGGTCCCGGGAGCGATCTCCCGCTCTCGGGCCATCGGCTGCCACTAATAAAAATGGTGCCGATGGCCCTTTGCCCTTACCATGTGACAGAGTATCCATGCCATTGGCCGGCCCCTGTCACATGATAGGAGCACTGGATGGCCCACGCCATTTTTAAAGTTTTGAACCAGGCCAGCGCAATTCCTGTTATGCTGATGTTTGCCAGCTGGTTTAGGAGGATGGACTGGTTGACGGTGTCAAATGCTGCCGAGAGGTCCAGGAGAATCAGTAAAAAGGGATGACCTTTATCAAGGCGCATGATGAGGTAGTCTGTCAGGGAAATGAGTAGTGATTCAGTACTTAATGCTTTTCGGAATCCATATTGGGTGGGGAACAAAATTTTGTGATCTTCTAAATAATGCGATAGTTGTGTGTTAACTAGTTTTTCCATGACCTTGGCTGTGAATGGAAGGTTGGAGATTGGGTGGAAGCTGTTTGGGTCTTTAGGATCCAAGTTTGGTTTCTTTAGGAGTGGTTTGATGGAGGCTAGTTTAAGATCATCTGGATAGATTCCCTGGGATAAAGAACAGTTAATGATGTCAGCCAGTGATTTGGCGATGGTATCGGGGATTAGAAGTAGCAGTTTGGATGGGAAAATATCGTACGATATTTTCAATCGTCAGAAAAACGATTCACATCCCTAGAGGGATGGGGGATATGATAATGACATGCAAATATCTAAAAGGTATGAATAATGCACAAAAAGCAAACCTTTATCAGATGACAGGAAGTTCCTAGCTAAGAGGTCAAGGTATGAGGTTCTTCATGGAAAGGGTGGTAGATATAACAACCATTATTCCAGTAGTGATACTAGAGACAAAAATAGTAATAATGTTTTAGAGAGCATGGGAAAATACTGAGGATCCCGAATTGCAAAGAAGGGAAAACAAGAGATCATCTATAGTCCATGGCATGGCACTTGAGTGTAAATTGGGCAGACTGGATAGGTCTATGGTTCCTGTCTGCTGTCAGGTTTTATCTATTACCTTATATATTCTACAGCAAGGTGTGATATATAGTTTCTGCTTACAAGGTTCCACAATAGAGTAGCAAGGGCCAGTGCAGGTCAGCATTGTGGAACCTTGGCAGAACTGTCATCTTGGTTAGGCTGCTGCAAAGCACCTGTTTGAATAATGGTGTATCAGCCTCTCTGGTTTATGATCAAAGAATTAAAAAAATAATAATTTTAATAAATCCAGACCATTAAATAAATTGGAATTTGGTAAGTCAGTGGGAAGGCTATTGTACAAATAACATGCATGTAGATATTCTGACAAAAAATGAAAACATATTATTCCAAGATTTAAACAAAAACAGACCTCTCTTCAGACATTTATTTATATTTATTAAAAGTTTTTATAGACCGACATTCGGTGGGAACATCACATCGGTTTACATGGAACACAATGCAACGAGAAGAGGCTTTACATAGAACTGAAATTAAACCAGAATAGAACTAACTTAGAAGCAGAAACATTGATTAACATTGACTATGATTTAAATAGGCAAAAATATTGTAATGAAACAATTGTATTGGATTGATCTTAGAACAGTAACATATAGAGATGTGAACTAAGATGTGAACTAAGACATTCTATTCCTGTCTCACTATTTCAAAGACAATTGGAGTCATTTAACTCACTAAGGAATTTTTTTCTCCTAACCTTGAGCTGTTCATGTTGAATTACAAATAAAGATACACATGGCATGGAGGGACTGTAAATCTCTCCGATGATGGTTCTAATGGCAGGATTAGGCTTTCCAAACTGCAGCTTTACTGCAGTGCAGTGGGCATCCTGCAGCAGTCTGAAAAAAGAAAAAAACAAAAGCAAAAACAGTTTCCTACTGTTTTAACACTCAAGAGTTTAGGAGCTCTAATAGTATCTCAATTAAATCTCGGAGAAAGAGGGGATAGAGGGATTTTTGCAGGATAAAATATTATGATTGTACTCTTTCATGTTAAATTTACATAATAAAACATTGTTTTCATGAACTAAGGAAACTAACATATTTATCATTTATGAAAAAGAAAAAAATACCTTTATTCATTTGCATTCAGACATCTCAGTACTAAAAAATCAAAAATTATTGTAGATTGATTTATAGTGTTACAGTATTGAATTGAAAAATAACACATGGCCATGTACTTAATGTGCACTTTGTGGCATGGCAAATCACTACTACAACAAATTCTATTCAATGAGAAGAAGAGGATTAAGAAACTTAGGAGGCCATTTCAAGAAACAACCCAGGTGTTCACGCATACCCATTTGGAAATTTGTACATGTGAATGATTATGCTACACATAAACAATAGAGATGTGAATCGTGTGATCGATCATCTTAACGATCGATTTTGGCTGGGGGGGGGGGAGGGAATCGGATCGTCGCGGTTTTGGGTTTTTTTTTTTAAATCGTGTAAATCGTAAATCGGGGGAGGGCGGGAAAACCGGCACACTAAAACAACCCTAAAACTCACCCCGACCCTTTAAAATAAATCCCCCACCCTCCCGAACCCCCCCAAAATGTCTTAAATTACCTGGGGTCCAGTAGGGGGGTCCCGGTGTGATCTTCCACTCTCGGGCCACGGCGCCATTTTGCAATACGGCAATACGACACGAGTGCAGGAGGTCGCTTCCGGACCCCCGCTGGACTTTTGGCAAGTCTTGTGGGGGTCAGGAGGCCCCCCCAAGCTGGCCAAAAGTCCCTGGGGGTCCAGCGGGGGTCCGGGAGCGATCTCCTGCGCTCGTGACATCGGGGGGACAGGAACCAAAATGGCGCCGGCGCTACCTTTGCCCTGTCAGGGCAAAGGTAGCGCCGGCGCCATTTCTATTAACGCACCCGTGGCCCGAGAGTGGAAGATCACACCGGGACCCCCCCACTGTACCCCAGGTAATTTAAGACATTTTGGGGGGGTTCGGGAGGGTGGGGGATTTATTTTAAAGGGTCGGGGTGGGTTTTAGGGTTGTTTTAGTGTGCCGGTTTTTCCCCCCCTACCCCTTCCCCCCGATTTACGATTTTTGACGATAAATCGGGGGAATTCCTATTGTATATCGCCTCTAACGATTTTGACGATTTAAAATATATCGGACGATATTTTAAATCGTCAAAAAACAATTCACATCCCTAATAAAACAGTTATACAGGGTGAAAAGTCCATGCCAGAGCAGCAGCCCATGTCCGCATAAAAAGGTCTGTGGACGCAATAGGGATGTGCACTTGTTTGAAACATAAATGGAAAACTGAATGAATGAGCCCATTTTCATTTTGTATCAAACAAAGCAAATTTGACTCCCAAAAAAACAAAAATGTCATTCTTATTTGGTTTCAGCAAAGTACTGAAAATAGAACACACTATTTGCAAATAGAGTACATTATTTGCAATACTTTGCCAAAAACAAATGTGAAAAAAAATTTAACTCGTGAGAACAGAAAACAAAAAAAATAGCATGATAAATGTAAAACAAAAGCATAAACATAATGTTGGCCATGCACATCTCTAAGCTCCATAGCTAAAAGGTTAATGACCTCTTTTGATCATTTTCCCTATTTACAAAAGAACATAAGTTGGAGCAACATTTTGCATGCCACATTGAGCACCCAATATGTTGCTCAAAGTCTTGAGGTAGAGAAAAGATGATAGGACACCAAACTGGTATGCTAGCCCCTTATCTACCTTCCAACGTTCTGGCACTCCAAGCATCCCCCATCCTCTCCATCAACCCCCTTCAACCCTGATCTCATTAATCATCACACCTCCTGCCAGCTTGGCCATTACTCCTGTTCTGATGCCACTAGGATGTATCTTTTATAGTATGACCAAGACATCAGAGCGGGAAGGCATGCTTAGTGACACCATTGTGGAAGCAATAGCCATGCCAGAGGGGAGTGAGTGACAAACTTCCTACTGGAAGGGAACAGTAGGTGGTATGGAGATTGTTAGCAGGGATCTGTCAGCCCGGGAACTGGAGGAAGACTTGGAGAGGTTTGTATGGCTGGATGGGAGGCAGGGGAGGACAGATCAGGAGGGAGGATAACAATTTTCCTCTAAACTATGCAATCTAAAGGGAAAAGTCAATTACAGGGTCATTCTTTATTCTGCAATGTGCTGGTATTGCGTGCTGTACAGCCTTATTGCATGCGATAAGGCCCTACTGCAAGCAATACTGGCCGAATTGCGGTGGAGGAGTGTGGGCGGGGTTTGGGCAGGGTTATCTCCCAGCAGTGCTGCGGGCGATAATGTTTTTGACATTATCGCCCGCAGCACTGTGGGAAATAACTACACCTTTCCCCGTGGAGCTATGGGGGCAACAGTGTGTGGCGTGACTGCACCACAGTGGGCGAAACTGTACCGCCGCGATGCAGCCAGTTGCTTTTTTTTGCACCTATTATTCTGTTATAAATATAGCATAATGAATCTAGGGGTTAGTTTGGGAGATCTGTGATTTCCTGAGAAATCAGGAGCTTGCTTCCTCTTAAGGTGGAAATTATGTTGCAGTGATTATTTGCATATGCTGTGATTTTGCAAATGTTTATTACATGTTAGCTTTGATAGGATGTCCATGGTATCATTCACATCTTTACATGGATTTAGTGACTAGGCCCCTAAATGTTTAAAGTTAAATACTAATGCACTATTTCACATATCTGTAATTATGTCCTATTCTTTTCCAATATGCAAACACGAGGCGAGAAATTGTTCTGATTCTTAGTATTGATTTCATGGTATTGTACAGATAAATAAGGAATGCCAGTTTTTTCTAATTGATTATAGGAGATCTTTTTCATTCCTTTCTTTTGGATAACAGCTTAATATAAAAAGATATCATGTTTAATTGGAGCTATATAAACTGTAGAGGGAATTTGTCCAGAGAGTTTGAATTTTTATCCTTATCAGTTCCATACTGTTGAAGTTGTCTGCCTCTGCTTCTGCATCATAGCATTTTTAAAGTAGAATTAATTCAGTGGCAGAAATTACAAACATGATAAAGCACAGCTTGATCAGGGAAAGCAGGCTACAGGATACTTGGCTGACATGATTTATTATACAATATACATCAGCAGGTGATCAGAAATACTTGAATAGAAGAGAGGTATTGAGTTACCCTGCAAAACTAAGTATAGTTTAAAGAAAATCAACAGACTGGGCAGAGGTGACATCTGTACTAGGCTAAAAAATGATTTAAGATGCAAGTTTTCAGGACAACTATGATCTAAGGCCTAGATTCATTATTTTGTGATAAATAAAGCAAGAATAGCACCTGCGATAAAAAAAGGGGTGTGATTAGGGTAATTTTCCCAGTACCACATTTCATGGCTATTTTACTGCAATGCTGGTTAAATTATCACACCTGTGATATCTTCACAATACAAGCTGAGAAGTGGCCAGACAGGCTTTTAACACATTTTGAGCTGCTGCTGAGAGAGAAAGAGAGAGAGAGAGAGAACAAGAGGCTCTGTAGAGACTCACCAAAAAGTCCACTATTTATACCACTCTAAGATGGGGCACTAAAAACTCGGGGTGAGGTTTGCGGGGTGAGGTGGGTTTTGGGGGGCAGTTTAACATGCACAGTCATACATACTAACAGCACAGTTACCATAGGTAAAGATTTAAGGTGAAAAGGAGTAGATTTGTTCCTTGTTCTTTCTACCTAGCTTGATTGCATACCTTGCTAGCTCCTCTTTCACCTTTTATCACTCCAAATCACCTTAAATCTTCACTGATGGTAACTGCAGCTAGTTGTGCAATCAAGCTAGGTAGAAAGAACATGGAACAAATCTACTCTTCTTTCATCTTTAATCACTCCAAATGACAGTAAATCTTCACTAATGGTAACTGTGCTGTTCATACGTATGACTGTGCATGTAAAATTGCCCTCTAAACTCAAACATCCCACAAACCACAACCCGTGTTGGGCTGGAGGTGGACCCTTGGCCTGGTACAGGATTGGTACGGCCCTCTGGTCGGACCCAGAGAGCACCTGCCACCAGGAGGCGGAGCACACGAGGAAACAGAGGCTAGCTGGAGCTTCGCTAATAACAGTCCGGGGTTTCTGCAGGTTGAACCCTTGGGTACCCGTACTGCTTGGACTTAGGTGGGCCTCAGATGGTCTCCTGGAGAGGTAGCAGAGGGGTGTGCCCTCCATGAGCAAGGGTGCGCGGCTGATGCAGAGAGGATGGACTAGACCCAAACTGGAAGCTCCGTAGACCTCAGGGAGGTCAGGAAGGTACTCCGGGTGAGGCAGGCGGCACCTGCGGGTCTATTCAGGTAAAGGCCACAGGTGAATTCCAAGCAGGTTGGTCTGGCAGCCACAGTAGACTAGAAGAGAGTATCCGAGTGAAGCACAAGGGTCAGAGCCAGAATATCAGTCCAGAAGTGGTCAGCCAATGCAGGGGTCAATACCAAGATCAGTCCAAGCATATTCAAGGCAGGCGAGGGTCGGTTCCAGGCAGAAGACGAGAGAGTGGTCAGGCAGGCAGTGGTCAGTTCCAGGCAGCAGACAAGAGAATGGTCAGGCAGGCAGAGGTCAGTTCCAGGCAGCAGACAAGAGAATGGTCAGATAGGCAGTGGTCAGTTCCAGGCAGCAGACAAGAGAATGGTCAGGCTGGCAGAGGTCAGTACCAGAGACCAGTCTGAAAAGGTACTACCTGAATTGGAGACAGGAACAAGGAAATGCTGGAACAAGGAAACACTGGAACAAAGATTAGGCAAGCTTACTACACCACGGTGTCGACCCGATTGCCAAGGTGAGGTCCTGGGGGACAGGGCCTCTCTTTTACACTGAAGTTAAGTGACGTCATCGGGCTGCGCCACGGAGCTGGTTTCTGCCCTTGGCCCTTTAAAGGGCCGGGTGTTCCGCGTGCACTCGCCAAGGGCAGGGCCGGCGCCGAAGAGGACGCCGCACATCAGCATGGAGCTAGGCCCAATATGGAGGGCCGAGGAAATGCTGCAGTGGGATGCCACAGACGCGTTGTGCTGGCAGTGGCTGTGGGAGTAGACGGCCCGGGACACGCTAGCACAGGAGCAAGGTGAGCAGGCCCAGGTGCGGGCCTAGCGCACATGGGACGCGCAACAGTACCCCCCCCCCCCCTTCTAAGCCTCCCCCTTACCGTTCTGGGTTTTTCTGGATGATCTCGGTGAAAGTCCAAGAGCAGGTTTTTGTCAAAAATATGGTGAGAGGACTCCCAGGAGTTTTCTTCTGAGACGAAGCCCTCCCACGACAGGAGGTACTCCCAGTGGTCTCGATGGTGTCAGACGTCCAGAACATCTTTGACTTGCAAGGTGTTTTCAGGTTCCGCTGAAAGTTGCGTAGGTGGAGGAGGTTTTCAGGAAGACCAGGATAAGACCAATGGCTTAAGTAGCGACACGTGGAATGTGTTGTGAATTCCCATGGAGGCTGGAAGCTTGAGCTGGTATGTGACTTCTCCTATGCGTCGAAGGATGGAAATGGGCCAATAAATTTGGGAGCTAATTGCTGAGAAGGTAATCATAACCTGATGTGTTTAGTACTGAGCCAGATTTTTTGTCCTGGCAGGAACAGGGGCGCGGTTCGACGATGGGTGTTGGTGAAGTGTTTGGCTCGATCAGCTGCTTTGCAGAGCCGCTCCTTTACTTGGTTCCAGAGGCAGCGTATGGTTTGTGCTGTAGATTGGGCTGAAGGCTAGGGTAGAGTGAATGGAACCGGTAAGGGTAGGCGTGGTTGCCGGCCAAAGACTACAGCAAAAGGTGAAACTTCCGTGGCAGAGGCGATATGAGTGTTATAGGATAGTTCTTCCCATGGCAGGAGGTCAGACCAATTATTTTGCTGGTTGTTGACATATGATCGCAGGAAGGTTTTCAAAGAGTGATTAGTCCTCTCAGCCTGGCCATTTGCTTGCGGATGATAGGCTGATGTTAAGTTTAACGTAATATTGAACTTTTTACAGAGAGACCTCCAATATTTTGTGGCAAATTGAGGGCCACAATCAGAGACGATTTCTTGTGGTAGTCCATGTAAACTAAATACGAAGGTTAAGAAGAGTCGAACTAGCTCTGGAGCTTATGGGAGTCCTGGTAAGTGGCAAAGTGGGCCATTTTTGAGAAGCGGTCGATGATGACCCAGATCACAGTATTTCCTTTTGAAGGAGGTAGATCCACAATGAAATCTGTGGAGAGACTTGACCAGGGTTCGGTGGGCACAGGAAGTGGTTGAAGAAGCCCCAAAGGACTGACAGTTGTAGGTATTTGCTGTGCGCAAACCGTACATGAATCCACATATTCTCGGGAGTCCTTTGTCATGCCAGGCCACCAATAGTGCCTTCGGAGCATCTCGAGAGTCTGGGCTCGACCTGGGTGACCGGACAGCTTGGAATCGTGAGCCCAGCAAAGCACGCATTCACGGAGACAGTGGGGGACCACCGTCTTCCCGGCTGATACTGTGGTGGTAACTGCAAGCTGGATCAATAATATGCCTGGGAGTCTCAAATGTGTTTTCTGGCTTAACAGAGCGAGAGAGCACGAAAGCAGAGCTCGAAGTTGAAACTCTCAAAGAACCAGGGCCCAGCGGGCTTGTCTTGGGTTAAGTAACTGGACCTCCTTTATGTGTTACAGATTTTTGTGGTCAGTAAATATTGTGAATTTGTGTTGTGCCCCTTCAAGCCAGGGGCGCCATTCCTGGAGGGCAAGTTTCACTGCTAGGAGTTCACAGTCCCCAATGGTATAATTCTGTTCTGTGGAGGAGAATTTACGTGAATAGAAAGAACATGGAACTAGGGTTCCCTTGGTGGAGTAGACTCAAAACCGCTCCTGCTCCAATGGCGGATGTGTCGACTTTGACTATGAAGGGGTGGTTACGATCTGGGTGATGTAGACATGGGCCGGTATAGAAGGCCTCTTTCAAGGCATGGAAAGCTGATTGGGCTTTGGGACGCCAGACTCGGAGGTCACATCCCTTCCTTGTCATAGAGGTGAGTGGAGCGGCCAACGTGGAGTAATTGGCGATGAAATTTTGATAGTAATTTGTGAATCCAAGGAATCTTTGTAGGGCTCGGAGACCCACTGGTTGAGGCCAATCTCGAATACCATGGAGTTTGTCAGGATCCATGGTGAACCCACGGCTGGAGATGATATAGCCTAGGAATGGGAGACTGGATTGTTCAAAAATGCACTTCTCCAATTTAGCGTAGAGATAATAGTCTCTCAGTCATTGGAGGACTGTTTGAACATGGGAACGATGAGACTTCAGGTCTTTGGAAAAGATTAATATATCTCACAAATCTTCACTTTTTTCAAGGAGTTAATAAACATGTGGATAAAGGTGAACCGGTAGATGTAGTATACTTGGATTTTCAGAAGGCGTTTGACAAAGTTCCTCATGAGAGGCTTCTAGGAAAAGTAAAAAGTCATGGGATAGGTGGCGATGTCCTTTCGTGGATTGCAAACTGGCTAAAAGACAGGAAACAGAGAGTAGGATTAAATGGACAATTTTCTCAGTGGAAGGGAGTGGGCAGTGGAGTGCCTCAGGGATCTGTATTGGGACCCTTACTTTTCAATATATTTATAAATGATCTGGAAAGAAATACGATGAGTGAGATAATCAAATTTGCAGATGATACAAAATTGTTCAGAGTAGTTAAATCACGAGCAGATTGTGATAAATTGCAGAAAGACCTTGTGAGACTGGAAAATTGGGCATCAAAATGGCAGATGAAATTTAATGTGGATAAGTGCAAAGTGATGCATATAGGGAAAAATAACCCATACTATAGTTACACAATGTTAGGTTCCATATTAGGTGCTACAACCCAAGAAAGAGATCTAGGCATCATAGTGGATAACACATTGAAATTTTCGGTTCAGTGTGCTACGGCAGTTAAAAAAGCAAACATAATGTTGGGAATTATTAGAAAGGGAATGGTAAATAAAACGGAAAACGTCATAATGCCTCTGTATCGCTCCATGGTGAGACCGCACCTTAAATACTGTGTACAATTCTGGTCACCGCATCTCAAAAAATATATAATTGCGCTGGAGAAGGTACAGAGAAGGGCTACCAAAATGATAAGGGGAATGGAACAGCTCCCCTATGAGGAAAGACTAAAGAGGTTAGGACTTTTCAGCTTGGAGAAGAGACGGCTGAGGGGGGATATGATAGAGATGTTTAAAATCATGAGAGGTCTAGAACGGGTAGATGTGAATCGGTTATTTACTCTTTCGGATAGTAGAAAAACTAGGGGGCACTCCATGAAGTTAGCATGGGGCACATTTAAAACTAATCGGAGAAAGTTCTTTTTTACTCAACGCACAATTAAACTCTGGAATTTGTTGCCAGAGGATGTGGTTAGTGCAGTTAGTATAGCTGTGTTTAAAAAAGGATTGGATAAGTTCTTGGAGGAGAAATCCATTAGTTACTATTAATTAAGTTGACTTAGAAAATAGCAACTGCTATTACTAGCAACAGTAACATGGAATAGACTTAATGGCGGATTTTAAAAGCCCTGCTCGCGTAAATCCGGGTGGATTTACGCGAGCAGGGCCTTGCGCGCCGGTGCGCCTATTTTGCATAGGGCTGCCGGCGTGCGCAGGTCCCGGGGTTTTCTGAAGGGGGCGTGTCGGGGGCGGGGCCGAACAACGCATTGTTTGGGGTGGGCCCGGGGGCGTGGTTTCGGCCCCGGGGCGTTCCAGGGGCATGGCCTCGCCCTCCGGAACCGCCCCCGGGTCAGGTCTCGGCGCGCCAGCAGCCCGCTGGCGCGCGTGGATTACATCTCCCTCCGGGAGGCATAAATCCATGGATAAAGGTGGGGGGGGGGGTTTAGATAGGGCCGGGGGGGTGGGTTAGGTAGGGGAAGGGAGGGGAAGGTGAGAGGAGGGCGAAAGAAAGTTCCCTCCGAGGCCGCTCCGATTTCGGAGCGGCCTCGGAGGGAACGGAGGCAGGCTGCGCGGTTCGGTGCACGCCGGCTGCCCAAAATCGGCAGCCTTGCGCGCGCCGATCCAGGATTTTATAAGATACGCGTGGCTACGCGCGTATCTTATAAAATCCAGCGTACTTTTGTTTGCGCCTGGTGCGCCAACAAAAGTACGCGAACGCGCTTTTTTTAAAAATCTACCCCTTAGTTTTCGGGTACTTGCCAGGTTCTTATGGCCTGGATTGGTCACTGTTGGAAACAGGATGCTGGGCTTGATGGACCCTTGGTCTGACCCAGTATGGCATGTTCTTATTTTCTTATGAGTATAAAAGTTCCCGGAAAATCTCGATCCTTAGCTGCTGGAAGATTGCAGGGGCGTTGCAAAGCCTGAAGGGCATTGCTACATACTCATATTGACCGTCTCTTGTATTGAAGGCTCTTTTTCATATGTCTTCCGGTTGACTCCGTACTAGGTTATATGCCCACCGTAGATCTACTTTAGTGAAGATTTGTGCACCCTGTAGGCGGTCAAACAGTTCACTGATAAGTGGTTGTGAGTACAGGTCCTTACAGGTTACTGCATTCAAACCTCTGTAATCTATGCATGGTCTTAGACTGCCGTCCTTCTTCTTTACAAAGAAGAACCCGGTGCCTGCCGGGTAGGTGGAGGGTCTTATAAACCCTTTGGCCAAATTTTTTTGATGTATGTTGACATCGCTTGGGTTTCTTGGAGTGACAGAGGATAGGTTCTGCCCTTGGGAGGCGTGGTTTCAGGTAGGAGTTCTATGGGGCAGTTAAACGTCTGGGGTGGAGGCAGGATATAGGTGTTTTGCTTGGAGAACACGTCTTTAAATTCTGAGTACGGAGCAGGTATTCCAGAAAGGGTTGTGGAGCATAGAACTGTCACAGATGGAAACACTTCTGTAAACAGCGATTTTGGCATTGACGACCCCACTGGGTGAGGTGCAGGGATTGCCAGTTGAAGTGGGGTTCATGTAACTGAAGCTAAGGAAGTCCAAGGACTTCCTTGGCTTCAGTTGATCATTTCAAGATCAGGAGGGAGATATCCTCATCATGGAGGGTCCCAACAATGAGGCGAATGGCCATGGTACGGTGAGTAATCTGATCAGGGAGAGGTTCTCCTTGAATTGAGGCGATATGTAGTGGTACCTCCAGTGGTTGGACTGGTAACTGAAGGAGCTTGACAATTTCTTCCATATTGAAATTTCCACTCGCCCCAGTGTCCACGAGGGTGATGGTGGCAAATGCTCATAATTCCCTAAGGAGGGAGATTGGCAGCAACAGTTGAGGAACAGAAACTATAGCGCCCAAGCTCAGGACCCTCGCCAGGCTTAGGCTTTGGAGTTTCCTGGATGCACAGGGCAAGTCTGAAGAAGGTGTCTTGAACAGCCGCAATATAGGCAGAGATTTTCTGCGTCGAAGCCGTTCCTCTGGAGTCAGGCAGCCGTGGTTAATCTGCATAGGCTCCTCAGGAGGTTGAGGAGCCTCTGGTAAGGCCTTCAACCGAGGACTCGCCGAATGGGGTGGTTGTAGAGCAGGAGGTCGAAGGATCCTTACCTCCTGATGCCGTTGTCAAAGGCGATAGTCAATTCTACCGACCAAGGAGATCAGGTCTTCCAGAGATACGGGAATCTCACGGGCATCTAGTTCATCCTTAAGGGCCGAAGACAGTCCCTCTATGTAGAGTGCCTGCAGGCAGTCTTCTTGCCTACCCAACTCTGTTGCTAGAGTTCTAAACTCCACTGTGTATTCAGCGAGCAAGTGCGAGCCTTGACGGAGGTGGAGTAGGTGATGGCCAGCAACAGCCTGTCAGCCTGGGTCCTCAAAGGTGCATCGGAAGACAGAGATGAACTGAGGGAGCTGGGGAAGAATTGCGTTGGAACAGTCCCAAAGCAGGGAGGCCTATGCCAAGACTTTTACTTCAAGATGTGAAAGAATGAACATAATCTTAGTTGCTTCATCAGGAAAAAGCGAGGGCCACAGTAAAAACTGCATATAGCATTGGTTTATGAAGCCTCGACAGAGGCGATGATCCCCATTGAAATGGAGTGGAGCTGGGAGGGCCAACGATGCCCATGAGGGTGAAGTATGGGCAAGAACCCCTTGGTTGGACATGGCAGATTCTTCCAATTGCGAACGCATTTTTTCCACGGAGGAGGCCTATGCTTCCATGATCCGTTGTTGTTCTTGGACACAAGAGACCAGACCAGGGATGGCCTGCTAGACATAGGACTCCGCCAAGTCCATGGCCCTGGCAACCTGTTGCGCTGGAGGTGGACCCTTGGCCTGGTACAGGATTGATTTGGCCCTCGGACCCAGAGAGCACCTGCCACCAGGAGCACAAGAGGAGACATAGGCTAGCTAGAGCTTCGCCAATAGCAGTCCGGGGTTTCCGCAGGTTGAGCCCTTGGGTACCCAGACTGCCTGGAATTATGTGGGACTCAGATGGTCTCCCGGAGAGGTAGCAGAGGGGTGTGCCCACCACGAACAAGTGTGCGCGGCTGATGCAGAGAGGATGGACTAGACCCGAACTGGAAGCTCCGGAGACCTCAGGGAGGTAACAGTTCAGGAAGGTACTTCGGGTGAGGTAGACGGCGCCTACGGGTCTATTCAGGTGAAGGCCGCAGGTGAATTCCAAGCAGGTTGGTCTGGCAGCCACAGTAGGCCAGAAGAGAGTGTCCGAGTGAAGTGCAAGGATCAGAGCCAGAGTTTCAGTCCAGAAGTGGTCAGCAGATGCAGGGGTCAATACCAAGGTCAATCTGAGTGTAGTCAAGGCAAGCGAGGGTCGGTTCCAGGCAGCAGACGAGAAAGTGGTCAGGCAGGCAGTGGTCAGTTCCAAGCAGCAGACAAAGAGAATGGTCAGGCAGGCAGAGGTCAGTTCCAGGCAGCAGACAAGAGAATGGTCAGGCAGGCAGTGGTCAGTTCCAGGGGGCAGACAAGAGAATGTTCAGTCAGGCAGAGGTCAGTACCAGAGATTAGTCCGAGAAGGTACTACCTGAATAGGAAACAGGAACAAGGAGATGCTGGAACGAGACACTGGAACAAGGAAACACTGGAACAAGGATTAGGCAAGCTTACTACACCACGGTGTCGACCCGATTGCCAAGGTGAGGTCCTGGGGGACTGGGCCTTGCTTTTATACTGAAGTTAGGTGATGTCATCGGGCTACACCACAGATCTGGTTCCCGCCCTTGCCCCTTTAAAGGGCCGGGTGGTCCGTGCAGGCACGCCTAGGGGGCGGGGCCAGCGCCGGAGAGGACACCGCACTCTGGCATGGAGCTAGGTCCAATGTGGAGGCCTAGGAGACGCTGCCGCAGGACGCCACAGATGAGTGGTGCTGGCAGCGTCAGCGGGAGAGGACGGCCCGGGACCTGCTAGCGAAGAAGCAAGGTGAGCAGGCCCGGGCGCAGGCTTAGTGCGGACGGGACACGCACACCAAGTTCTTAATGCCCCCTCTTACAGTGGTATATAGCATTAAAAAATCAGTGGGCCTTTGCAGAGGCTCTGTCTCTTTCTCTCTCTTTCTCCCCTGAAATGGGAGGTGATAAATCCTGTTTCAGCCATAATACACAGTTATTGCAGGCATAACACCATGAAAAAAGGTGTGTTTATTTCTGATATTAAATCCCTCATTATATTGTCACATGCAATGTTAAACATCTCTCATTTCTATTTACTCCTCACTTGAATACATTTTTCAAATTTGCATACACATTTTGCGATGTGATATTTATCGCATGCGTTATGGTGTTATTGTGGGCATGAGACCCTAGTGGCTGCAATAATACCCAAATGCTATTTGATGAATGACTTCCTATGTGACTTTAGGAGTTCAGAAAGCCTACATTATATGGCACAGATAAGAATCAATCAATCAATCAATCAATACAAAAGGTATCGCTAAAAAATTATTCAATTATACACACCGTCTAATCAAAATAATATATCTGTTTTTTGAAAGACATTATTTTGAAATCGATTTTTATAAAGAACAGGACTGCATCAGCAAGCCTTAGTCAATGTGCTCAGTACATTCATATAGAGCCGTCCGGTCTTATCAATCATTTGCAGCCTGCAGATATTTAGCTTACAGTGTTCTCTGAAAAACATCCAATTGTGTGAGAATGGACAGCGGCCGTGTTTCGCAGCCTACCGGCTGCTTCTTCAGGAGTCAGAAGAACTTATAATGTGTGATCTCTTAAAGCAAGGACAGAAAGTCTCAAAGTCATCCTCTGCAAAAACGCCGAGCTAGATAAGAATCATCCAGATTGCCCAACTTTGCTTCCTTTTGTAATGCGATAGACCACTATTTTACTCTGGCTTTCCCTTCACTTCTTTATAATTAAGGATTCTTTGTAAAAATAAAATATATACTTGAATTATGTTATTTGTCTTTTCCCTGAATTACCTCAACTAGGAGGTCATTCCATACATCGGCAATCCTTTCCATGAAGTAATATTTTCTAATGTTACTCTTGAGATTACCCTTTTATGAGATTTATGGTATAATCTCTTGCTCTGGAATTTTCTTATCATTGAAATTGTTTTGCTTCTTAAACATTATTTATGCCTTTGAGGTTTTTGAATGTCTTCATTATATCCTCCTTCTCTCTCCTTTCTTCAAAAGTACACATATTTAGAACCATAAATCTCGTGTCACAGGACTTTTGGTGCAGTTCCTGCACTATTTTTGTAACCCTTCACCAAACCACCATTACTTTGCCTACATCTTTTCAGAGGTATGATCTATGCAACTCAACATAACATTCTAAGGAGGAGATTATTGCACCCTATGGATCATGAATTTCAGTTTCATACTTACCTCTATAATTCTTACTCCTGCATTATTTAGTTTTTAATTTCTAAGCTGATTTTTGCTAACGTGTTACAGTTTGAAATTGATTCAATTCATATCTCTGATCCTGCTTATTTTTCTCTTTTACTAGATTTCTGTTTTTACCAAGTGAATAATTTTTGGAGATTTAATGCAATGTTATTAGATGACCAGAATTTTTTTTTTAAGACTCAGCCAGCTGACATCAGAATTTTTTCAATTTAATGACCTTGGGAAGCAGGTTCTTAACATGATATGGGATGTCTATGAAGCATAACTTAGACATGTAAATATTAGCTATTCTGCTTTTAAAATTAGAGGCTTCATTCAACTAGACAGAGGTCCATATTCAGTGGAAGTTATCCAGCTAAAATTATCCAGATAACTTGTGCTGTATATTTAGTAGGATAAATGTCTTGCTGAATATCCCTGATTAAAATTATCTGGCTAACTTCACATAACCTGCCATTTAACTGCATGTCTTCAAAAAATAATTGGTTAAGTAGTCATGCATAAGTTTAAAAAAAAAACAACATGACAACTGGCATCCTGGTCTGATTCCCAATCTCTCCCCCTATAAATTGTAAAGGCCCCTGCCTGCCAGGACTGTTCCCCAACTCCTCTGATGAAAAAAGTAAACATTTTAGCCAGACTCTCAATGCTGTAACTCCCCCCTCCCCACTCCCTCCCCAGTAAATTGAATTAACAAATAGGCCTCTTTTCTCTATCTCAACCCCAACCTGATTCCTACCACCTTCCCACTACCTGACATAATACAGGGGCCCCCCTGATAGCAGAGTCAGGATCACAGTATGTTCTGATCCCAGGTACTTCAATTATTGCTCTGCCAGCAGCACTAGAAATGTAAAATATAATAAGCCGATACACTCACTAAGGTAGATTTTATAAGACGTGAGCGGGCGTACTTTTGTTCGCACAACCCTGCGCAAACAAGAGTACGCCGGATATTAATAGATATGCGCATAGCCGGCGTATCTTTTAAAATCCAGGGGCGGCGCATGCAGGGGGAGCTTGGGGCAGGTTTTCGGGGGGTACGGGCGTTTCTTATGCGCGTACCCCTTTGAAAATCTGCCCCACTATGAGCACCCATTTTCCTAATGTGGGAGCAAATACATCCCCTGTGCACCCAATGCAATATTCAAATGAGAGAGAAATTGGAGTGGCAAACAGAAAGGTTGCACTAGGGAAAAATGTGCAATTAATGCACCCAAACGTTTATTGAATTGGGGGCATGGATGTCTAAGTTTATTGCACTGGGTGCCTGGGTGCAATTACAATTTCAGGTTAAGTTTTGAAAATGCATCTTGCGGATATCAATTAAAAGCCTGATCTTTTCCTCAGGTTGTATATTCCCTTCACTTATTAAATCAGTTACTGGGAAACCAGGTGGAGAAAAAATTATATATGCTGTAAAATATACACTTCAACTTGACCTGGGAAAATGGAGAAGCAGCAAATATGTTACTATGGAGGAGGACACATTTTTCATAATACAGAGGAATAATTTTTTCCATGTTTCTCATGAGCCCTTGACTGCGAGTAAACCTTTCTCTACCTCCGGAGGGCACCCAGCCTTTGGGCACCCTGCATCGGGTTATAATAAGTAATGTCTTCATTACTAATTATCACCCGGGGGATGTGGTTAGTGCAGTTAGTGTAGCTGGGTTTAAAAAGGGTTTGGATAAGTTCTTGGTGGAGAAGTCCATTAATTGCTATTAATCAAGTTCACTTAGAAAATAGTCACTGCTATTTCTGGCAACAGTAGCATGGGATTTACTTAGTTTTTGGGTACTTGCCAGTAATGTAGCCTGGATTGGTCACTGTTGGAAACAGGATGCTGGGCTGACCATTTATGACAATTTCTTATGTTCTTATGAATTTACATGCATTGGGTGCTATTGGCTCATTGTTTTGGATACACTAATCTTCTTACTGCATTAGAAGCTATTTTTGTACACCCAAAATGTATGCCCAACTTCAAGCAAACCCGTGCACTAAGTTGGGTGCACCTTATTGCATCAGCCCCTCAGTTTTACTGTCCAGTAGATGGGTTGAACAGTAATGCTGTTCAGCCCCTATTCCTCCCATCATCCCAGAAGAAGAGGCCCAAAACAAATCTACTGAGCTGGCAATTCCTTTGATAACAAAATCAAAAATTTACTTATCCCACCACCAACCTCCAATTCTACTTTAAACTACCAGCCTCCACCTTACCAAAACCACTCCTCAATGATTCACAAACAGTCCCTAGAATCTTTTGATCCTACATCACCCTTGGAAATTGAATCTATCATCAAGAAAATGAAGCCCTCTTCGCACCCAATAGACCAAATCCCGACCAAACTCCTTCTCACAATCCCAAACACCATCGCCAAACCCCTGGCCGACATCATAAACTGTTCGCTCACTCACGGAACAGTCCCAGACGCTTTAAAAACAGCCTCCCTGAAACCCCTACTAAAAAAAACCCAACTTGGACCCATCCAACCCTATAAACTTCCGCCCAATCGCCAACTTACCTTTTATAGCCAAGATAATGGAAAAACTGGTCAACTCTCGTCTCACAAACTACCTGGACTCACACGACATTCTACACCCATCACAATTCGGATTCAGGAAACACAGAAAAACAGAATCTCTCCTTCTCTCATTAACGGACAATATCCTGATGGGCCTCGACAAAGGTCAATCATACCTGCTAGCTCTTCTAGACATCTCCGCTGCATTTGACACAGTTAACCACACAATCCTTATCAACCGCTTGATGGAAATAGGCATCTCAGGCTCTGCACTCCTCTGGTTAAAATCTTTTCTAAGCGACAGGTATTTCAAAGTAAAAATAATCAACAAAGAATCTTCCCCCATAGCGTCCAAGCAAGGAGTACCCCAGGGTTCCTCACTTTCCCCGACCCTATTCAACATCTATCTTCTCCCCTTATGCCAACTACTCAAAAACCTCAATCTCACCTACTTTATTTATGCGGACGACTTGCAGATCATAATCCCCATCAAGGATCCCATCTCCGACACTTTAAACTATTGGAACAGCTGCCTCCATGCTATTAATATCCTTCTCACAAGCCTCAGCCTGGTTCTCAATACATCCAAAACCAAACTTCTGGTCATCTCCCCCCCAACGATAATAACCCACTAGCCAGCACCACAAACAGTCAAGTGAGAGACCTTGGAGCCACCATAGACTCCACAAAAGAGGGCTTTCATAAACTTCAGATCCTAAAACAATTAAGACCTCTCCTTCACTTCTATGACTATAGATCTGTCCTTCAAGCCATACTATTCTCAAAAATTGATTATTGCAATGCTCTCCTGCTTGGTCTCCCGACCTCCTCCACTAAACCTCTTCAGATGCTGCAAAACGCAGCAGCCTTACAAACACTCGCTGGATGGACCACATCACACCGATACTAAAAATACTACATTGGCTACCCATACACTTCAGAATACTCTACAAGACTCTGACCATCATTCACAAGTCCATATATCAGTAATCCTCTCTGCAACCTCACCATACCCCTCAAATTACACTCCTCATCAAGGCCAACCAGATCTGCATACAGAGGCTCCCTCCAGGTTCCCCCTAGCAACTCCACTATACACAACTCCATTGAAAAACGAGCGCTATCTACTGCTGGACCACATCACTGGAACTCTCTCCCACCAGACCTACGCCAGGAACATTGTCATCTCACATTCAGAAAAAAATTGAAAACTTGGCTCTTCGCCCAAGCTTATCGCTGAAGAAACCCATGGTATCCGCAAGGACCTCCACCCCTCGGTTGCATCCTCTTTCAGCCTCAATAAGGATCTGCTATTCTAGAACCGCTCGCATATATTAACTTTTCAATTGAACTCGACTATGTAAATTTGTATTTAAGTTTACCAGATAAGCAACCGCTCCTTGCTTACCTGCTCTTCTATACATTTAGAAAAGAAATTGTTAATCTATCCCTTTTCTTCAAACACCCATGTTCTACTTCCCTGTTTTAATGTAACTTTCGCTTCCTGTGTTAACTGGTTTCCCCCCCTTTATTGTAAACCGCTACGATAATACCTTGTCTTGAGCATCGGTATAGTAAAAGAACTTAAATAAATAAATAAATAAACGTATGCTTTCAGTGCTGTTGCCAGAGATCTCTGGAAACACCTAGTATCACACTGATCATGGAGCTGTAAACTGGGGCCCCTTGTGTTTGGTCAGGTACTGTGTGAATGGGACGGTTAGGGTTGGGATAGAAGGAGGAAGCCTAATTGTAATTCCATTTAGTGTGTTGGAGAGGGGCATGGCCAGTCCTGAAAATCTGGTTAAAATGTTTTTTTATCAAAGGGGTTGGGGGAGTGGGTTCAGGAAGAGGGGGCCTTTATAATTTATAGAGTGACGGGAATTGGGAAGGGAGGCCCACTGCTAAGTATAAGAATGCCACTTTGCCGGATATCATTTCAACCTGCTCTGAAGGAGGTGCTTATAGTTGAAAATTGGCTAAATTACCTGTAAAACTTTACCCTCCTCATAATGCTTCCAAAACACCTCTTTTATAGCCATCTTGACTTTATGCGAATAATGATTTATCTAGCTAAAATCTAGTTTTATAAGTGGCTCAGTATTCAAATACTTTCCAATTAGCTGGCTAACTTGTGAATTGTCTGGCTAAATGGCTTTAAATATAGACCTCTTAAAGTCTAATATTTCTGTATTAGAAAAAGTCATATTTTCACAAGCAATTCCTGCTTACTTTTGCAATTATAAAAATGTTGTTTCACTGATAGAACATAAGAACATACCATACTGGGTCCATGAAGCCCAGCATCCTGTTTCCAACAGTGGCCAATCCAGACCATAAGAACCTGGCAAGTACACAAAAACTAAGTCTATTCCATGTTACCGTTGCTAGTAATAGCAGTGGCTATTTTCTAAGTCAACTTAATTAATAGCAGGTCATGGACGTCTCCTCCAAGAACTTATCCAATCCTTTTTTAAACACAGCTATGCTAACTCAACTAACCACGTCCTCTGGCAACACATTCCAGAGTTTAATTGTGCATTGAGTGAAAAAGAACTTTCTCCGATTAGTTTTAAATGTGCCACATGCTAACTTCATAGAGTGCCCCCTAGTCTTTCTGTTATCTGAAAGACTAAATAACCGATTCACATCTACCCATTCTAGACCTCTCATGATTTTAAACTCCTCTATCATATCCCTCCTCAGTCGTCTCTTTTCCAAGCTGAAAAGTCCTATCCTCTTTAGTCTTTCCTCATAGGGGAGTTGTTCCATTCCCCTTATCATTTTGGATGCCCTTCTCTGTACCTTTTCCATCGCAATTATATCTTCTTTTTGAGATGCGGCGCCCAAAATTGTACACAGTATTCAAGGTGGGGTCTCACCATGGATCGATACAGAGGCATTATGACATTTTCCGTTTTATTCACCATTCCCTTCCTAATAATTCCCAACATTCTGTTTGCTTTTTTGACTGCCGCAGCACACTGAATCAACGATTTCAATGTGTTATCCACTATGACGCCTAGATCTCTTTCTTGGGTGGTAGCACCTAAAATGTTACCTAACATTGTGTAACTATAGCATGGGTTATTTTTCCCTATATGCATCACTTTGCACGTATCCACATAAAAATTCATCTGCCATGTCAATGCCCAATTTTCCAGTCTCACAAGCTCTTCCTGCAATTTATCACAATCTGCTTGTGAGTTAACTACTCTGAACAATGTTGTATCATCTGCAAATTTGAATTCCTCACTCGTATTTCTTTCCAGATCATTGATAAATATATTGAAAAGTAAGGATCCCAATACAGATACCTGAGGCACTCTACTGCCCACTCCCTTCCACTGAGAAAATTGTCCATTTCATCCTACTCTCTCTATTTCCTGTCTTTTATCCAGTTTGTAATCCACAAAAGGACATCACAACTTATCCCATGACTTTTTACTTTTCCTAGAAGCCTCTCATGAGGAACTTTATCAAATGCCTTCTGAAAATCCAAGTACACTACATCTACCGGTTCACCTTTATCCACATGTTTATTAACTCCTTAAAAAAAGTGAAACAGATTTGTGAGGCAAGACTTGCCTTGAGTAAAGCCATGCTGACTTTGTTCCATTAAACCATGTCTTTCTATATGTTCCGTGATTTTGATGCTTAGAATGTTGCGATCCTGCCCGCGAGGAGCGCGGGCAGACTCTTACCCCACGCGGCCAGTCGGGCCGCTGGCGCTGTTTTCTTCACGGCAGGCCTGCCGCCGCCACCGGGTCCCTTCCTGGCTGCCTCTAGCCCTGTGCGGCAGGGTCGGGCCACCGGGAGCTCCTTCGGGCGGCTGGGCCAGCTGCCACTGCTCCGGTGTTCCCCGACACGCTGCAGGCTTTCCGGGGTCTTCAGCCGGCAGGGAGGGCATCCCTGCTAGTGCCTGCTTCAGCCCGGGTCCTTGGTCGGCAGGGAGGCCGTCCCTGCCGGTGCCTGCAGTCTCTTCAGCTCCCTGCAGCCAGCCTCTGACTCCGGTTTGCTTCTGACTCTGCTTCAGCTCGCTGCCTGCCTCCGACTCCGGTTTGCTTCCCACTCCGCTTCAGCCTGCAGTCAGCTTACCTTTCTGCCTTCCTGCTTCAGTCTTCGCGGCTGGGAGCCGCTAGCAGCCTGCCACCTTTCCACCTTCAGAGCAGCCCTGCTCTGCGGCCTGCCTGACTCCCTTGGATTGTCCACGTGGTCGGGAGGACGCCGTCAGCTTCCAGCTTGTCTCTTCAGCTTCTTAGGGCGCGGGCGCGCGCCCCTCTACTCCCCTTCAAGGGCCAGCTAGATGTGGCCCTCTGCTGGCTCCTCCCAGGGCGTTGTCATCATCATCCCTACTAAAAGGCCCAGCTTCCAGTCTAACGTTGCCTTCGCAAGGAGTTGGTCACTCCTGAGATCCTCGTTCCAGGAGCTGCCTTGAGTTCCAGCCTTCTGCAAGGTCCAGTGTTACTCGTTCTCTATTGGAGCTCCTCGTCTCGTCTGATGTTTACCTGCTGTTCCAGTCCTGATGTCTGCTTGATCTACCAGCCCTGATGTCTGCCTGTTTCGGTTCCTGCCCTTGGCCTGCTTCCAATCTGATCCCTTGTTTCAGTCCAGTTGATGCCTCTGCCTTGCCTTCGGCTGCCGGTGTGCAGCATACTCTGCTTCAGGCTGCCGGTGTGCAGCAATCCCTGCTTCAGGCTGCCGGTGTGCAGCAAACCCTGCTATAGACTGCCTGGTGTGCAGCTACCTGCCTTACCCTGTTCCTGAATCTCCCGAAAGCTAGCACCTTGTTCCTGTTCTTCAAGATGTCCTGGTGCCTCGCGGCCATGTCGTGGTCCGTGACCAGCCCCATGGGTGGGCTGGGTAGGGCGCTTCGTGATGCAAGCCTTGCACCTCGTTCCTGAGTCTGTGGGAAAGCCTTACCCTGTTCTGGAATCTCCTGAAAGCTAGCACCTTGTTTTTGTTCTTCAAGATGTCCTGGTGCCTCACGGCAAGCCATGTCATGGTCCGTGACCAGCCCCATGGGTGGGCTGAGTAGGGCGCTTCGTGATGCAAGCCTTGCACCTCGTTCCTGAGTCTGTGGGAAAGCCTTACCCTGTTCCTGAGTCTCCTGAAAGCTAGCACCTCATTCCTGTTCCTCAAGATGTCCTGGTGCCTCGCGGCAAGCCATGTCGTGGTCCGTGACCAGCCCCATGGGTGGGCTGAGTAGGGCGCTTCGTGAAGCAAGCCTTGCACCTCGTTCCTGAATCTGTGAGAAAGCCTTACCCTGTTCCTGAGTCTCCTGAAAGCTATCACCTCGTTCCTGTTCCTCAAGATGTCCTGGTGCCTCGCGGCAAGCCATGTCGTGGTCCGTGACCAGCCCCATGGGTGGGCTGAGTAGGGCGCTTCGTGATGCAAGCCTTGCACCTCGTTCCTGAATCTGTGAGAAATCCTTACCCTATTCCTGAACTCTCTGAAAGCCTGGTATCCTGCGGAAACCTCTGTTGTGGTCCGTGACCAGCCCCTCAGGCGGGCTGTGTAGGGCGCTCCACGTTGCCAGTCTCATACCTCGCCCTAGAGTCTCCTGTATGCATCATACTTCGTTCCTGACTCCACGTCTTCACCTTCAGTACCTTGCTTCTGAGTCTACGTCAGCACTTCCAGTACCTTGCTTCTGAGTCTACGTCAGCACGTCCAGTACTTTGTCTCTGAGTCCTCGTCTACACTTCCAGTACCTTGCTTCTGAGTCTACGTCAGCACGTCCAGTACTTTGTCTCTGAGTCCTCGTCTACACTTCCAGTACCTTGCTTCTGAGTCTACGTCAGCACGTCCAGTACTTTGTCTCTGAGTCCTCGTCTACACTTCCAGTACCTTGCTTCTGAGTCTACGTCAGCACGTCCAGTACTTTGTCTCTGAGTCCTCGTCTACACTTCCAGTACCTTGCTTCTGAGTCTACGTCAGCACGTCCAGTACTTTGTCTCTGAGTCCTCGTCTACACTTCCAGTACCTTGCTTCTGAGTCTACGTCAGCACGTCCAGTACCTTGTCTCTGAGTCCACGTCTGCACTTCCAGTACCTTGCTCCTGAGTCTACGTCAGCACGTCCAGTACCTGGGCCTGAGTCTACGTCTGCACTTCCAGTATCTCGTTTCTGAGTCTCGTCTGCATCCAGTCCTCACTGCCCTGCATCCATCTGGCCTGCCGCTTCATGCCGTACCCTGCGGCAGGTCTGAAAGGGCTGGGAATGCTTGGAGGACTGTTCACAAGACCAACATAGCGTTGTTGGGTCTTCCGAAGTGTGCAGGCTCGGAGGAGGGCCTGTCTTCCAGTCTTCTATCCAGCTTGCTTCCATCTAGCCCACGTTCAGGCATGCCACGCCACCCGCGGCACCTCTTCAGACTCTCTGGCGTCGAGCCGCAGCCCAAGGGCACACACCTCTCCCAGGAGTGGGATCGCTCTCTGAGCGCTCCGCAACATAGAACACTTTCCACTATTTTTCCTGACACTGAAGTCAGGCTAACTGGTCTGTAGTTTCCCGGATCGCCCCTGGAGCCCTTTTTAAATATTGGGGTTACATTAGCTATCCTCCAGTCTTCAGGTACATGGTTGATTTTAATGATAGGTTACAAATTTTTACTAATAGGTCTGAAATTTCATTTTTCAGTTCCTTCAGAACCCTGGGGTGTATACCATCTGGTCCAGGTGATTTACTACTTTTCAGTTTATCAATCAGGCCTACCACATCTTCTAGGTTCACAGTGATTTGGTTCAGTCCATCTGAATCATTACCCATGAAAACCTTCTCCGGAACTGGTATCTCCCCAACATACTCTTTAGTAAACACCGAAGCAAAGAAATCATTTAATCTTTCCGCGATGGCTTTATCTTCTCTAAGTGCCCCTTTAACCCCTCGATCATCTAACGGTCCAACTGACTCCCTCAAAGGCTTTCTGCTTCAGATATATTTAAAAAAATATTTTACTGTGAGTTTTTGCCTCTACGGTCATCTTCTTTTCAGATTCTCTCTTAGCCTGTCATATCAATGTCTTACATTTAACTTACCAGTTAACTTGTACTTGGGAAGATCTTTTGGCTAAAGTAGCTTCTTTCACCTCCCCTTTTAACCATGCCAGAAATTGTTTTGCCTTCTTTCCACCTTTTTTAATGTGTGGAATACATTAAATACTTCTAGAATGGTATTTTTTAACAATGACCATGCCTTTTGAACACTTTTTACCTTTGTAACTGCTCCTTTCAGTTTTTTTCTTACAATTTTTCTCATTTTATCAAAGTTTCCCTTTTGAAATTTTATATGGTTTATATGCTATAGTTACACAATGTTAGGTTCCACATTAGGTGCTACTACCCAAGAAAGAGATCTAGGTGTCATAGTGGATAACACATTGAAATCGTCAGTTCAGTGTGCTGTGGCAGTCAAAAAAGCAAACAATGTTGGGAATTTTTAGAAAGGGAATGGTGAATAAAACGGAAAATGTCATAATGCCTCTGTATCGCTCCATGGTGAGACTGCACGTTGAATACTGTGTACAATTCTGGTCACCACATCTCAAAAAAGATATAATTGCGATGGAGAAGGTACAGAGAAGGACGACCAAAATGATAAAGGGAATGGAACAGCTCCCTTATGAGGAAAGACTAAAGAGGTTAGGACTTTTCAGCTTGGAGAAGAGACGGCTGAGGGGGGATATGATAGAGGTGTTTAAAATCATGAGAGGTCTAGAACGGGTAGATGTGAATCGGTTTTTTACTCTTTCGGATAATAGAAAGTTTAGGGGGCACTCCATGAAGTTAGCATATGGCACATTTAAAACTAATCGGAGAAAGTTATTTTTCACTCAACGCACAATTAAATTCTAGAATTTGTTCCCAGAAGATGTGGTTAGTACAGTTAGTATAGCTGTGTTTAAAAAAGGATTAGATAAGTTCTTGGAGAAGAAGTCCATTACCTGCTATTAATTAAGTTGACTTAGATAATAACTAGAGATTTGAATCAGAACCGGAATCTGGTCGGTTCCGGTTCCGATCCAAATCTTAAAATTTTTATCGCCCAGATTTGAGTTTTGATTATCGGCTGCGCCCGATCCGATAATCAAAAAACCCTCCCCCACCCTCCTGAACCCCCAAAAAAGGTTTTAAAATTACCTGGTGGTCCAACGGGAGCGCGGGGAGCTATCTCCCACTCTCAGGCCATCAGCTGCGTTAATAAAAATGGCGCCGATGGCCCTTTGCCCTTACCATGTGACAGGGCAAAGGTAGCGCCGGCGCCATTTTGAATACTGGCAATACGGCCTGAGTGCAGGAGATCACTCCCGGACCCCTGCT
Source organism: Rhinatrema bivittatum (assembly GCF_901001135.1). Taxonomy (NCBI): domain Eukaryota; kingdom Metazoa; phylum Chordata; class Amphibia; order Gymnophiona; family Rhinatrematidae; genus Rhinatrema; species Rhinatrema bivittatum. The sequence goes on from NC_042619.1 coordinate 328,735,592, forward strand.
GGACCACCTGGGACTTTTGGCCAGCTTGGGGGGCCTCCTGACCCCCGCAAGACTTGCCAAAAGTCCAGCGGGGTCCAGGAGCGACCTCACTACCTTTGCCCTCACTATGTCATAGGGGCCGATGGTCGGCCCCTGTGACATAGTGAGGGCAAAGGCTAGCGCCGGCGCCATTTTCAGTACTGGCAGCCATTAGCCTTTGCCCTCACTATGTCACCGGGGCCGGCCGTCGGCCCCTGTGACATAGTGAGGGCAAAGGTAGCGTGGGCACCTTTTTGAATACTGGCAATACGGCCCGAGTGCAGGAGGTCGCTTCCGGACCCCCGCTGGACTTTTGGCAAGTCTTGTGGGGTCAGGAGGCCCCCCTAAGCTGGCCAAAAGTCCATGGGGGTCCAGTGCCGGCCATCCAGTGCTCCTACCATGTGACAGGGGCCGGCCAATGGCACGGATACCCTGTCACATGGTAAGGGCAAAGGGCCATCGGCGCCATTTTTATTAGTGGCAGCCGATGGCCCGAGAGCGGGAGATCGCTCCCCGCACCCCCGCTTGACCACCAGGTAATTTTTTTTTTTAATTTTTTATTTCTCAGATTTTCACATATAATACATGAAATACAACATAATAAGATTGCGGTACAATATCTGGAAACAAGGTTAAGACACCTTTCCTTATTTAGAACTAATTAACAGAAAAACTTTACAGATATTTTATACCTTAATATAGGTAACTTGGGGGCAAGTGAAACTAAAGGAGCGAATAACTACAATTTACTAAGGAAATAGATAGGAGAGTACCCTATTCTTTATTGTCGATTACACTTCTGGAGTAATACTAGGATGTCTCACCAAGAAATCTCGCAGTTGTTTGGGATCGAAGAAGACATAATTATTACCTTGATATCTAACACATCCTTTACAGGGAAACTTTAATACAAATCGGGCCCCCATACTTGTAACCCTATCTCTTAAGGCAAGGAATTCCTTCCTGCGAAGCTGTGTTGATCTAGTAAGATCTGGATATAACCAAATCTTTGCCCCATAAAATAATGCTTGCCTATTTCTCAAAAACATTTTCGATATGTAATTATGTTCAGATAAGAATGCAAAAGATATTAGCATTGATTTCCTTTCCCTTATTTCAGTTTCTATCGAAAGTTCTAAAACTTGAGAAATATCCAGCGAAGGTAAATCTTCTTTCTCTGCCTGAGGTGTTGCTCCTGGGAGGTAGTAGGCTTTTGTACAAACTGGGAGAGCCGTCTCTGGAATCTTAAGTATTTCTTTCATATATATTTTGAATAATTCAATAGGTGATATCATTTTAACCACCGGGAAGTTTAAAACACGGAGGTTTAATAATTTCAAATTATTCTCAAGTTTTTCTATTTTCCTTTCCATGTCTATTTCAGATATAAAATTTTTCTGTAAAGTCTCCATTTTCTGCAAGCGTTCCTCGTGGCTCTGCAGTTTCACTTCAAAACCTTTAACAGTTTCTTTATTTTCCTTTATCTGATTTTTAACTTCAAATGTAGATTGTGCAATAGATTTCAATGCTGAATCAATAGCTTTTAAAGCGTACCATACCTTCCCAAGTGTTATGTCCTCAGGCTGTCCCATATTAACATTAACCTCTGTGGCTTCTTGTCATGGTTCTTCCTGCTCTCCAGAAGCTGTCGTTTGTTGTTTTCCTGGACTCCTCTTGAGGATTGAATCTTGCTCTCCAGGTTTCCTTTCCAGCACACTGCAGGATACTACATCTCTCGGGACAGCAGACTCCACCTCTACAGTCCCGGCACACACCTGTATCTCCCCCGAAAACTCAAGTTGCAAACCGCCTCGGGTCGAGTCAGAGAAAGAGAGGACACTCTGCGCTGAGGGTGTCGGCCGCATCGGCTCGCCAGGGCTCAGTGTGACGTCCAGGGTCAGGGGTGAATGCATTCACTCCTCCAGCATTCCCCCAGCGACCAGCCCACATGGCGTCGTTGATACTCCCGTGAGGATGCCCTCAATCCGCGGCTGGGTAGGACTTAGCATCGGGGAACTAGTAAGTGCTCCCCGAACCTTTCCTTTTCTTTTAGTATGCGGCATTTCAATAGGTATTTTTCAAAAAGGTAAATCGCTGTGGAGGAGCTTGCTTCCTGCACGTCCTATCAGGCGGCCATCTTGCCCCCCTCCCATCGACCACCAGGTAATTTTAAAAGGTTTTGGAGGGGGTCGGGAGGGTGGGGGAGGCTAAGGGGGTCATTTTAAAGGGTCGGGTGAGTTTTTTTTATTGGGCCATCGGCACCATTTATATTAGTGGCAGCCAAAATGGCACTGATGGCCCGAGAGCGGGAGATCGCGCGGGCCCCCCCCCCCCCCCCCCCCCCCCCCCCCCACTGGACCACCCAGGTAATTTAAAACATTTTGGGGGGGTTCGGGAGGGTGGGGGATTTGTTTTAAAGGGTCGGGGGGGGTTTAGGGTTGTTTTGGTGTGCCGGTTTTTCCCGCCCTCCCCCCTCCCCGATTTACGATTTTTCACGATAAATCAGGGGAATTTCTATTGTATCGCGACTTTTTGATGATTTAAAAAATATCTGACGATTTTTTTAAATTGTCAAAAAAACGATTCACATCCCTAATAATAACCACTGCTATTACTAGCAATGGTAACATGGAATAGACTTAGTTTTTGGGCACTTGCCAGGTTCTTATGGCCTGGATTGGCCACTGTTGGAAACAGGATGCTGGGCTTGATGGACCCTTGGTCTGACCAGTATATCATGTTCTTATGTTCTTATGTCTGATAGGTATTTATTTATTTATTTAGTGTATTTATAGTCCGCTTAATCCAATTAACAAATTGATCATTGCGGATTACAATACAACATTCATAAGCACATCAAGAATTACATAACATAAATTCAGAAACATTTAAGTACTTTTCAAACAGTATTCATTCTCCTAAAAAATATAGCTTTTAGTTGCTTTCTAAGAAGAAACTTTTCCAGAGTACTAGACCAATGTGGGAAAAAACTCTTGCCCTGGTTTGCTGACTTTTCTCACTTGAAAGAAATGGAGTTCTAAGATAATTCCAACTTTTGGAGTGCAATGAGCTTGTTTTAACATAAAAATCACTAAAATCTGCAAGAAAATAATTGTCAAAGTGCTAAGACTGCTTAAAGTGAAATCTTTCCTCAACTGGAATCCAATACTACGAGAGTAGTACAGGGGAAATATGGTTCCTGTGATTACCCTTGCTGCACCATTCTGTATCATCAGCAAAGCATGGTGCAAATTCTTAAAGGTGAATTTAAAAACTCCTTCATGTGCCAAAGCTGGAAGATAATTGCAAAAGTCTGGCCAGTGTGCGCCATGCACATTTTAAAAGGCATACGGGTATTGTGCACAAATAAAATAGTTTAAAAAAGAAGCAGGGTGTGGGCATGGTCTGGGTGGAGCATGGGCAGGACATGGGCATTCTGGGAAGTTACTTTGGAATGTGTGCGTAAGTATTTAAGTGCAGAAGTGTGTGCCGGGTTTCCCTACCACATAACTTTTCTTCTACTTTGAATGCCGTGTAAGTTTTAAAATTTAAAAAACTAGTTGAATCAGCAGGGTTTTAAGGGTTAGGTTTAAAAGGGTAAAAAGGAAGCTACATAATGGGGGGGGGTTTAGGAAGTATGATTAGTTAACTGGGTGAACTGGGAAAAAGGGCTGTTGCTTTGGAACACATTGGGCCAGATATTCAAACCTACGTGCGGGCGTAGATTAGTGCGCGCAACCCGGCGCACACAAATCTACGCCCAATTTTAAAACATGCGCGCACGCTGAGCCCTAGGGGAGGCCTGATGGCTTTCCCTGTTCCCTCCGAGGCCGCTCCGAAATGGGAGTGGCCTCAGAGGGAACTTTCCTTCCGCTCCCCCCACCTTCCCCTCCCTTCCACTATCTAACCCGCCCCCAGCCCTACCTAAATCCCCCCTACCTTTGTTTTTGAATTTATGCCTGCCTCTGGCAGGCATAACTTACGTGAACCGGCCGGCTGCCAGTGCACGAACCTCCAGCACAGCCACTGTGCCGGAGGCCTTGGTCCCGCCCACGGACCTGCGCCATGCCTCCTCACCCTTCCTGCCCTGTCTTGGGGAGGGATCAGGATGGTGTGGGGGGGGGGGTTGTATTATATTTAATTGTAATGCTTGGGGTGGTTTTTAATTTAAAAAAATAAAATGTGCCCCTCTCCCCGTACAAACTTGAAAAATGGATTTTTCCCCGAAGTTCGGGGGAAATCCGTTTCGGGGTTCGGGGCCCCCGACCCACGACGAATTAGGCAATTTTGTCGAAATGTATTTTATTTATTTATTTAGTGTTTTTATATACCGGCATACGCGAGAAAAGTTCACATCATGCTGGTTTACATTTAACAAGGGGTGTAATTGCCTAATTCGTGATAAACGAACACATCTCTAATGTGTAGTACTCTTTGCTTGCTTATATGACATATAGAGTGATGTATATCCTTCTTTAAGGTTATAAATATGTTTTTTTATATCTAACTGGTGTGTAGGATATAAAGAATCCTATTTCCTTGGGTACAAAAAGGTCACACCAAATAAAATGCATTTCTTGAATGATCTGATGTAATATTATTACTAAAGCTCCCTTTGAACTTTTGTTAAGAATTCTGTTTTCAGAAATGACTAACAATTGATCTAAATTATTTCCTTATGTTTAACTGCCAAACTAATGCCAAGTTATTCTGTGAAATCCAAACCCCTAATTAGTGAGTTAGTTCACATAGTATGAATGGATTTTGGGGTGGATGAGAAATGGGGAGAGGGGAGGAGGGAACTAAAGTCAGGAATTAAAAAGAAATCCCACAACAGCAAAATAGTTCTTTACTTTATAAAATTCCTTTCTATAAATCAAGCAGCAATAGTAAACCAAGAAACTGACAAGCAATGCAAAAAAAATATCCCTTTTAAAAAACAAGTCACATCACTTGAATTAAAAGCTAGAAAAAAAACCCTCCCTTTCTATTGAGCCCCCTGCAAGAATGGTGGATCTTTCTTGACTTTGCTGACTTAAATATTTGCACAACACTGAGGCTCTGATTTCTAGGAAATACACAGCTAATAACTTCCTTCAAACTGGATATTTTTGTGTTGGTTTTCAGTTTTCTTGATAATTATTACTGCTTGGTTAATAAAGTGGAGTATTAGGAGGTAAAGGGTTATTTTGCTATTATGTGACTTTGTTTTTTTTATCTAACTTTAATATTAGAAGTTCAAACGGAACTTCTAATATTACAACCCCCCCCCCCCCCAACACCATTTCAAACAATAATTCCGTTTGAACTTCTAATATTAAAGTTAGATAAAAAAAACAAAGTCACATAATAGCAAAATAACCCTTTACCTCCTAATACTCCACTTTATTAACCAAGCAGTAATAATTATCAAGAAAACTGAAAACCAATACAAAAATATCCTTTAACCAATATAAAAGTCAGAACACTCGAATCAAAAGCCAGAAAAAAATATTTCTGTTTGTTTTGAGCCCTTCCAAGAGTGGTTGATCATATTAAATAACATTTTCTATTTAAAGCCTTTATGGATTTGGTTTAGGAGGAAAGGTTGATTGGAATGATTTAAAAAATATACTTTGGTTTAAAGGCCCGGCTCTTTATTCATAATATTTTGTCTTACAGTTTTTCATTGAATAGGGGTACTAGGCAAGGTAGCCCTCTTTCAGCCTTGCATTTCATTGTTGATCTTGAGCCCCTTTCCTTTGCTACTCATGAATACCAACTTATTAAAGGCATTAAGTTAAAAGGGGCACAGAATAAGCTTTTAATATATGCAGATGACATTTTGTTACATATAACTCAGCTTTCTTTATCTACCTCTGCTCTGCTTCAGGTTTTAAAGGAATTTGCCCCATTGCCAGAGTTTACAATTAAATCAGAGGAAATAAAATTGATACATTTAAAACAAGTTTTATTATAATTCAGCATTCTTACAATTTCCATTTAAATGATCCGAGAAAGGGTTGAAATACTCAGGGATTCAATTCAAGAATACTGTGGATCAAACAGTTTGTGCTAATATGGATACGCTTTTGGTCAAAGTTAAAGATACATGTCTGAGATGGCACCTATGTTTTAATCATGATGGGTCTGGGCTTAATCCATCATCATAATAAGTTACTTATGTATTAAATATGCTCCCCTTGTTGTTTCCATATAAATTTTATAAAAATGTGAAGGTAAATTTTCAAAATCTACGTGCAGAAGAAATAGCATTGTGTAAAATGCATTTATGCGAATATGTGCTATTTTAGAATGTCAACATATATGCGTAAAACAGGATCCATGAGAAATTTTGCACATGTAGAAAAAGGGGCAGCCTGGGGTATTCAGGTACAGACCAACATCTACATGAGTAAGTTGCTATTTTATAAACAATTTACGCATGTAAATTTGGCAGCTTACTTACGTATATTTATTCCTGCTCAATATTTGGATTAAGTGATCATTAATATCTTTAAAGCAAAAAATTGACTGGGTGAGGAGTCTGGATGAAATGGGGTTACTTCAGGCTGAAGAGCCAGGAGGATCTTCATGATCTGCAGATGAACTTGGTGAACAGGTAGCCTAATTGGTAAAACTGGTTAATTCATTGCTGTGCGTATTTTAGAAAACCCCTCGACTTATGCATGTAAAAGCCGACTTACAGGAGCTAAATGCTCTAAATAATGGGCATAAAATCTACTTAGTCTCCCTTTAAAATTTGAAGTAAAAATATTCGGCCATATAATTTGCACACACTTATCCAGCTACATTCTGATTTATGCAGCTGTTTCCTTTTCCGCTATTTACATGGACAAATTTGAGCTTATCTGGTAAGAGGCAGCACTTATCCTGCTAAATTCAAATGTATTCAGCTAATTAGCAGCAGTAGAACTTAGGGAGAGATAAGTCCATAGAATTTGCACACACTTATCCAGCTACATTCTGATTTATGCAGCTAAGTGTTTCCTTTTCCGCTACTTACATGGACAAATTTGAGCTTATCTGGTAAGAGGCAGCACTTATCCTGCTAAATTCAAATTTATTCAGCTAATTAGCAGCAGTAGAACTTAGGGAGATAAGTCTTAAAACACAACTTATCCAGCTAACAGGGTCATTCATCAATTTGCGATAGGCTATTATCGCATGCGTTGTGGTGTTACATTGCACAATAACGCTGTAACGCATATGATAAACAGCGTATCGCAAACTGCATATCCAAATTTACCATTAATATAAAAGTGGACAGAGTGTGAGCAGCATAAATTTAAAATAGGCTTGGTAGCGCTCCCTCCCTTTTGTACGTTATCGTGGTTTTTTTCGCCGGAAATAACTACATCTTTTTTCTTGGCGATAGGGGCCAAAAAGTCATCGCAGACAGTATTACGGAGTACGGTATTAATCGTGGCACTTGTCGCGCATGAAAAAATCTCTAATCATTACCAATACACCTACCAGGTTTTTCTGGACCAATAAAAACACTGGGGCGGATTTTCAGAGCCCTGCTCGCGTAAATCCGCCCAAAACCGGGCGGATTTACGCGAGCAGGGCCCTGCGCGCCGGGAAGCCTATTTTACATAGGCCTCCCGGCGCGCGCAGAGCCCCGGGACTCGCGTAAGTCCTGGGGTTCTCGGAGGGGGGCGTGTCGGGGGGCGTGTCGGGGGGCGGGCCCGGTCGTCGCGGCGTTTCGGGGGCGTGTCGGCAGCGTTTTGGGGGCGGGTACGGGGGCGTGGCTACGGCCCGGGGGCGTGGCCGCGCCCTCCGTACCCGCCCCCAGGTCGCGGCCCGGCGCGCAGGAGTCCCGCTCGCGTGCGGGGATTTACGCCTCCCTCCGGGAGGCGTAAATCCCCCGACAAAGGTAGGATGGGGGTTTAGACAGGGCCGGGCGGGTGGGTTAGGTAGGGGAAGGGAGGGGAAGGTGAGGGGAGGGCAAAGGAAAGTTCCCTTCTAGGCCGCTCCGATTTCGGAGCGGCCTAGGAGGGAACGGGGGTAGGCTGCGCGGCTCGGCGCGCGCAGGCTATACGAAATCGATAGCCTTGCGCGCGCCGATCCAGGATTTTAGCCGATACGCGCGACTACGCGCGTATCTACTAAAATCCAGCGTACTTTTGTTTGCGCCTGGAGCGCAAACAAAAGTAGGCTGTTCGCGCTCGTCTGAAAATCTACCCCACTGTTTTTACCAGGTTACCTCTTATGTATCTGTGCAATGTTAGTAGCCAGCTTCACACCAGTAGCCTTTGCTGGGTTGTGAGAGCCTATCATGCAATACTTCAAATAGGCACATCTGATTTAGTAGTCATGAAGTGATGAGCTCCTTTGGCCTACAGTTAGCCTGCACATATAGTGGCCAGCAACAATGTGAAAGGCCTTTAGGCCATGCTAATCACTCTTTAAGGCTCTGCAAAGGTACAGGCTATCTTATACAGTTGTACTAGATGCTGTGGTTTGCTACACACATCTGCAAATTACAATGCTATCATTCATACATTTATACTGTCATTGGTGCAGGAGATTCAGGGTATGGTTGCAGGTCCTGGCTTCTCAACTCTGTTGCTATTCCCATCATGCCAGCCGAGACGAGGTACAACGAGGCCTTATGTGCTACCTGCTGTGTCATAGAATGCACCTTTGGCCTTCTGAAAAGTTGTTTTCACAGTTTGGACAAGATGGGGGGAGCTTTAATGTATGCCCCACCCATAGTCGCAAAGATTGTGTTGCTATACTGCGTATTCCATAACTTGGCTCTATGCACAGAGTACCAATGGACCTACATCCAGATCTCCCCAGGATCCACTATGTTTCCCTGCATGCCAAGCTGAGTAGCAGCCAGATTCAGCAAAACCTTATACAAAGACACTTTGCCTGATAGGCCTCAACTACCACTTCCCCTTCCAGGAGAGGTCCACCTGAAGCCCGTTAGCTGCTGCTCTCCTCCCTATCCCTTTTCTTTCTCTCACTGCTTGGCTGTACAGGTCACCGTGTTGCATAAAACATGTATGGCTACTAATCATTGGTATTCACATTGCACCGGTACACTGTACTTGAAATACGGTAGTGAATATGAAAGACATGTTGCCCCCACCATGTGTTATGTGTGATAGTGACAGTAAAGGGGCATGTGTGCCATTACACTTAGTTGCCTACCTAGCACTGTATGGCAAGCGAGCCCTCACTAGTGGACTTCATTCTACTGCTCACATGTGGATGACAGAGTGTCATTAGTGTGATGGCGGCCCACATGGTCCTGGAGAGCTACACCTATACAAATGCAGAAATTCTCAAATAGCATTGGGAAAGTAACAGGTAGACAGTTAAATGTTTGAGTGACAGATGAAAATTATTACACCCTCATTTGGAAGTGCTTAAAGGTGTGCTGGTTAAGTAATAGCTCTGTGCAGGGTGTGTATACAGTCACATGGCCATTCCCAGACTAATGTTACAACAGTGCCTCAGCAGTTATACAGCCAGTGAACACTAGGATTTATAACAGCATTCCATTTTGCAGCATATGTACATTAGTCCTCATCTTATTGCCATGCCTGCATGTCTAAAGAGTGTTTCCCTTAAATAAAATGTAGGGAAATGTGATGAAATGGCAGCATGTATATACTTCAAAAGCTGGAGTGGATTTCAGTGTCCACAAAACTGGAGCTAGGTGCCAACAATACTGCACAAATCATACAGGTGTCATATCACACCTTACATTACAGCCTTTCTAAAAGCAACTTTGCTACCTGGTGCTGCTTTGAGTCTGTGCACAGCTTCTTCTTTGTGTTGCATGTATCCTTACACCCATGCACCTGACTACAGCAAGCTAGGCAATGTAGAAATATTTATGTGGAAAAGGTGAGGGCTTTACCTATCATGATGTCATGTAGGTGGTGTCGCCTTCTCAGAGACCCACTGAGAGGATGCACATTCAGCTCAGTGAAGGCAAGATTGGGAATCTGATACTGTCCTGCTTTCACTTGTAATTTCCTCTGACATGTCTTCGAGACAGGATAGTTTATAACCACTCTTACCATAGCCACATTTGTCCTCGTCAAACTTTCACATCATACAGTCCAAGGGTTTACGTGTGAGTGAAACTCCTTTCTTCAATTGTCCTGTCACACATAGACTTACACTGATCTGGAGATATCAGGTTCTGCAAGGTCCCAGGTGAAGACGCTGCAGCATGGAGACAGGAATCTCAGGTCACCGATAGTCATCTGGTGCTGCAGTATGCATATATGTATGTAACCTGAAGATATGCACATTCTTCGCCTTTAACCTATACCTACAGCGTTTTACACTGCAGTTGTGATATGTGAGCCCTGTTAAAGCCCATTGGCTGAGCACTCCTGTACAAAATACTTTCATATAGTTGAGTAACCAACATCACTGGACACATTCCATACTTTCATGGTTGCATGCCATTGGTGATGCGCATGTATGTGACTACGTCTGTGGACTACTGAACAGCTCAGCAGTAAGTGGTGTAAAAGACTTCTACTGTTAGTTGTGAGCAGGTAAGGTCTGGTCAAACATAGTCCATGTAGTCCTCTATGCATTGCATTCTGGGTTGACCAAGTATGATCAGCTAAACAGGTTATGAGCCTACCAGCTACCTCCATAGTAAATGCCACAAAGTCTTGAATGTATAGGCCTACTGCTCCCACAGATGTCATGTGCTTGCCATGATAAGTGATGGCCTTTATGTGTTGCTATCTTCATAGATACACATTTTGTGCCACCTAAATGCTTTAGGGATCCATATTAGAATATTGCACTAAGTAGGGGTGAAATGCTTTTTTTTATTTTATTTTTTTTTTTTATTTATGAATTTTCAATCCAATACAAGAATTTTAACAAATATCTTGTCAAATGAAATACAGGTCATTTACATCCCATATACATTTTAAAATTGTAAAATAATCATTTAACAATTGTCCTCAGTAAATGGCCCTACTAACTACAAGAAAAATTTTTGAGATCCGTTACTTAAAGAAAAGAAAAGGAGCCTCTTTCAAAGAAATTAAATACTATTTATCCTAGTACATAAACCTCTATTATTCCTTATTCACCTGACTCTATTTACTGAGGAGGTTTTTTAGCTGTTCTGGGTCTAGAAAGGAATAATCCTTTCCCATTAATTTAATTACACACCTGCAAGGATATTTTAGGAGAAAAAGACCTCCTTTCTCCTCTACTTCTTTTTTTAATCCCAAAAACATTTTCCTACGCAGTTGGGTATTTTTTTCCAAATTGGGATAGATCCAAATTTTTTGACCAAAATAATTTTTTGATCTATTTCGAAAGAATAATTTTAACACATTATCCTTATCCGTAATGAACGCAACTTGAACTAATAGAGTACATCTGTCTTTAATATCTAGTTCTTCTTGAGACTTTTGTAATAAGTCTGATATATTCATAGATGACTCCGCAATTTGTTCTTTCTCATTATCTACTCTTTCTACCTGCTCTTTTCTTTTTTTAACCCAACATAGAAGGCTCTAACTACTACAGGAATAGCTTGTTCAGGTATGTTAAGGATTTTGATGACATATGTTTTAATCAATTCAATTGGGTTTAAGTAATCAGAAACAGGAAAATTTATAATCCTTAAATTCAATGCCCTGACAGTATTCTCCAGCGATTCTATTTTTCTTTGATATAAAATTTCATTTTTCATCTGAATCTCCTGAACCTTTTCTACCTGTTTCAACCGATTATCTATTTTACCTATTTTTTCCTGTTGTTCTTGGATCTTTTTTCTATTCTCCTTCACAGATATATTCGTCTGTCTAACTTCACCTGTTAGGTTTACAATAGGAGTATCGATCTTTACCATATAATTCCAAAGGGAATCTAATGTTACAGTACTAGGTTTCATTACTTTAATTTTAACTGAATCTACCGAATGAACCACATCTCCACTAGACATCTTAGGTGTACTAGAGTCTCTAGGTTCTATTTGGGATCTTCTTTCCCCAGCAATTTCCAGATCTTTTTCCATCTGAGGTGATTCCTCCAAATTACCACTCTTTTTGGATTCGTCTTCTTGCAGGTCTGATACAGTTCCAATTCCAATTCCCTCTATTCGGTTATCCTCAGGCTCTGTTAGGGGAAGAATCCCCTTATAGCCAGGAGGAGATGGTACTTCAGGTGCCCCCGGGCTTAAAGATATTTCTGAGGCCTGGTGTGGGAGGTTTGGCTCTAAACCCTCCCGCACAGCGGCCTGTACTTCCGGGGTCATTGCTACCAGTCTTTGTCCAGGTAATGGGGCATTAGTAGAGACAAGGCGTAATCTTGCCTTTCTCTTTGTATGAGGCATAACTATTTGTAGAAAATTATAACCTGGACTCTTCTGGCCGTAGATGGAACTAGGAGTATATTATCTTTAAGGCAAATCTCTTGAAGAGAGATACGGGCTGAGGTCCTTAATAAGTTATCAAGAAAAAATATAACTTACATTTCCGAATTTTCTAGGCTACTCAGGCAAATCAGGCAAAGCCAGGCTAAGCCAGTCAGAACCGCGCGCGCCCCTTAGGCGGCGCGCTTGGCGTCGGCTGCATGCCGCCGTCAGCAAGATTTTATAGTCCCGCCTCCGGTTCCGGTTCCGGGCGGCCGGGCTGTCAGGCTCTACCTTCTTCGGGGCTCTGGAATCTCCTTGTAACCCCCGGTTCAGGCAGAAATCGCAGGTAAATGGAGGAAAAGGGTTTCTCACCCGGTGTCTCTCTCGAAGCTAGCAACGCCATCAGCAAGATTTTATAGTCCCGCCTCCAGTTCCGGTTCCGGTTCGGGGCGGCCGGGCTATCAGGCTCTACCTCCGTTGGGGCTCTGGAATCTCCTTGTAACCCCTGGTTCAGGCAGAAATCGCAGGTAAATGGAAGAAAAGGGTTTCTCACCCGGTGTCTCTCTCTCCTGAAATGCTTTTTAAACAAGCATTTTATAAAGATAAAGAAAAAGAGAAAAATAGTTGAGCCATAAGGATGCACCAAGCTAGAAGGTTTTAGTAACCTACATAAGCACATTAATGTTAAAATCAAACTGCCTAATTTGTTCCTAACAATCAGGTTTAACTTACACACCTAGTTTATTATGTTAAATTGTTACCGTACTATGATGGCACACGAGTAATTTGTAATCTATACCACCCATATTTCTCTTTATCGTGCCCTTCTGTAAACCGTTGTGATGGTATTTAACTTAACGACGCTATAGAAAATTTTTAAAATAAATATATATATATATATATATATATATATCTGTCAGAAGTGTTACTTGTGGGCAGCTATAGATAATGTTTGTATAGGAAGGACTCATACAACCTCATTAGCAGTAACTGCAAGCTGCCATACACCTCTATGTTGTTTTATGACAAACATTGCAGGAACATAGGCCTTGCACATATATAGTTGCATGAAATGGAGCATGTCCCTACTGCTAATATAACTGAGTGTGTGACTCAGTGACTGACGTGTAGGGATGTGAATCGTGTCCTCGATCGTCTTAACGATCGATTTCGGCTGGGAGGGGGAGGGAATCGTATTGTTGCCGTTTGGGGGGGTAAAATATCGTGAAAAATCGTTAAAAAATCGTGAAAAAATCGAAAAATTGAAAAACCGGCACATTAAAACCCCCTAAAACCCACCCCCGACCCTTTAAATTAAATCCCCCACCCTCCCGAACCCCCCCCCAAATAACTTAAATAACCTGCGGGTCCAGCGGCGGTCCGGAACGGCAGCGGTCCGGAACGGGCTCCTGCTCTGAATCTTGTCGTCTTCAGCCGGCGCCATTTTCCAAAATGGCGCCGAAAAATGGCGGCGGCCATAGATGAAAAAGATTGGACGGCAGGAGGTCCTTCCGGACCCCCGCTGGACTTTTGGCAAGTCTCGTGGGGGTCAGGAGGCCCCCCACAAGCTGGCCAAAAGTTCCTGGAGGTCCAGCGGGGGGCAGGGAGCGATTTCCCGCCGCGAATCGTTTTCGTACGGAAAATGGCGCCGGCCATACACGTATGGCCGGCGCCATTTTCCGTACGGAAAATGGCGCCGGCAGGAGATCGACTGCAGGAGGTCATTCAGCGAGGCGCCGGAACCCTCGCTGAACAACCTCCTGCAGTCGATCTCCTGCCGGCGCCATTTTCCGTACGAAAACGATTCGCGGCGGGAAATCGCTCCCTGACCCCCGCTGGACCTCCAGGAACTTTTGGCCAGCTTGTGGGGGGCCTCCTGACCCCCATGAAACTTGCCAAAAGTCCAGCGGGGGTCCGGAAGGACCTCCTGCCGTCCAATCTTTTCGTCTATGGCCGCCGCCATTTTTCGGCGCCATTTTGGAAAATGGCGCCGGCTGAAGACGACAAGATTCAGAGCAGGAGCCCGTTCCGGACCGCTGCCGTTCCGGACCGCCGCTGGACCCGCAGGTTATTTAAGTTATTTGGGGGGGGTTCGGGAGGGTGGGGAATTTAATTTAAAGGGTCGGGGGTGGGTTTTAGGGGGTTTTAGTGTGCCGGCTCACGATTCTAACGATTTATAACGATAAATCGTTAGAATCTGTATTGTATTGTGTTCCATAACGGTTTAAGACGATATTAAAATTATCGGACGATAATTTTAATCGTCCTAAAACGATTCACATCCCTACTGACGTGCTGTATGTGGCTTGATCAATCAGTGTGTGCGGGTGCTGTTGCATTCTGAGGTTGCTGCTTTGGCTCTGCAATCCAATAATCCTTAGCAGGTAGTGTGTGTACCTAAATTGAGCACAGGCAGCTTTTACACAGCATTGATCAAGTGTTTGCCCTCTGGAGAAGGTTTACCTCTGATAGGGCAGCATATAGACAGTGCTAAGAATGGTCTGACCTCTTGTACTGATCATTTTCCACAAGTACACTCACAGAGGGGCAGAAATGTGCAGGTGGGCATGGTGACACATCCAGTATACTGTACAACATGAATGTTATACTTTACATTTGGCTGTTGTTATGACCGTGGCTTCCACCCCCACACTTTGCACCTGCCATATTTCCACAGACCTACATTCTTGTAGTGGCCTGTTTTTGGGATATGGATGCTAAATGTAAGTTTATCCTTACCATACACGTATTATACAGACCACCAAGCTATGCCAGTACAGGGGTGGGAGCCATAGTATTGAAGTCTGCCAGGTCCCCAGAACCAGCAGCACACCTCTAGGCCCTCTGGTAGTTGCCTGTGGATGTTGTAGCGCATATGGTACTCCCTCACTTCTCATCCTACTTATGAGACAGCAGCTGACAGTATATAGCAATACTCGCAAGTACACATCATATTAGGTTTAATGTGTAAGGTACAAATATATCTGGTTACATACCCTTGCAGTCCTTCCAGACATAAGGGGGCAGAAATTTTACTGTTGTTAATTATGACTCCAAGTTCACCTTGACACCACCCAAGCTGAACATGCACACTATATAATGTGTTGCCCATGAGGTTACTGAGCTAGTCACATACAGGCACATGTATGTAGGAGATACCAAACCGTATGGTGCGTGAAGAAGGCAAAAACAGACAATAGTGAACGACCCAGTAAGGAGCTTCTTATTTACCTCTGGCTGTCTTCCTTACCAGCCTACATGCAGCTTTCATTGTTATTCCATAGCCCATATGGTTTTGCATGCTCAATGAATGCAGTTTGGAAAGAGGAAGCCCATTTAGCATGAAAGGAAATGTGGAAAACAAACCTTTAAACTTTGGTACCATAATCACTTAAACCACACAATGAAAGGACATAACCAGAAAGTAGTTTTCAAAACAGTGAGCACTTTATTAGCAAACACATGTAGTACACTGTTTCAAATAAACACAATGTCTTAGGTAATCAAGACTAGATAGCAAATAGCAAAAACCATTGTACATTTCATGCACAGCACATTCAGTGTACATCTGTTCATTAATAGATTGAAATAGCATCATGACATACAGAGGCATTGCATCTTATCCTTTAGGCACAATCATGATTATAACTAAGAATATAGAAAGAGGAAGTGGCACGCCAAAAGCTATAGTAATGTTGTGATGTTAGAGCTATATTCAGCACTATGATGTGCTCTGAAGCCAAAGGCCCCAGACAGTCCATGTTGAAAGAATGCACTCAAAGGGGACAGCCTAAGGGCCACTGCAGCAAAGTTCAAGTAAAGGCCCCAGACAGTCCATGTTGAAAGAATGCACTCAAAGGGGACAGCTTTATGACCATGGCAGCAAAGTTCAAGGTAAGGCCCAAGACAGTCCATGTTAAAAGAGTGTTCTTAAACGGGGCAGCCTAAGGGGCACAGCAGGAAAGTTCAAGGTAAGATCCTAGACAGTCCTTGTTGAAATTGTGCACTCAGGAGACAGCCTGAGCGGAGGTTGTTTTGTGGAACGTGTACTCGTAAGGCTGTGTTTAGCCAGTCTGCTTCTTTATCATATATTAGTTTGTGTATGGTGCATAAGGCCTTGTATTTTATCCTGTATTTGATAGGTAACCAATGTAAGTCTGCTAGAGTTTCGGTTATATGGTCCCTCCTCTTTTTTTCCCGTCAGTATTCTGGCTGCAGTATTTTGAAGTATCTGGAGTGGTCTTATCGATGTGCTTGGGAGTCCTAGTAAGAGTGCATTGCAGTAGTCAGTGCTGGAAAAGATAAGTGTTTACAATACTGTTCTGAAGTGGGCAGGTGTGAGTAATGGTTTCAATCTTCTGAGGACCATAAGTTTTGCATAGCCTTCTCTTACTTTTATAGATATGTGTTGCTTCAGGTTGATTTCTGGGTCCATTATTACTCCCAGATTCCTTACTTTTTCGGCTAGCTCAATTTTTTTGTTATTTCTTAGGGTTATCGGTGTTTGAATGATTTCAGTATGTTATCTCTCAAGGTGAAGGAATTCAGTTTTGTCAATGTTGATAACCAGTTCCATTTGGTTTAGTAGTTGTTTAATTATGTCTAGGTACATGTTAGCTAGACTTAATGTTTTCTCAATTGTGTCATCTATTGGTAGAATTAATTGAATGTCATCTGCATAAATGTAATGTATTATCCCTAGGTCTGCGAGCAGATGACATAAAGGTAGCATATATATGTTAAAGAGGGTAGCAGACAGCGCTGAACCCTGAGGTACTCCTGTTTCAAGGTTAAATTTTTCTGATAATGTGTTTTTTGTCTGGGCTTGAAAGAACCTGTTGTTTAGGTAGGATCTGAACCAGTTTATTGTTTTGTCACATACTCCAATTTCTTCAAGTCTTTTTAGTAGTATTTTGTGGTTTACTGTATCAAAGGTTGCAGATAAGTCGAACATTATAAGGATGTAATGTTTACTGTTATCAAAACCTCTTAGTATGTTGTCTGTTAGTGAGAGAAGTAATGTCTCAGTACTGTAGTGTTTTCGGAAGCCGTGTTGTGAAGGGTACAGTATGTTATTATTGTCTAGGTGTTCAGCTAGCTGTTTCTGTATTGTGTTCTCTATTAATTTAGCTAGTAATGGGAGGTTTGAGACTGGGTGGTAGTTAATGAGGGCTAGTAGGTCACTGTTTTTCTTTTTGATGATTGGTTTAATGATTGCCCCTTTTAGTGTATCTGGCATTAATCCTTCAGTTAGGGATAGGTTTATGATATTAGTTAGTGTTGGGATTACTACATTGGTAATCTTTTTTATCTCAGTTGTTGGTATTGTATTGATTTTGTGTGGAGCAGGGTTTATATTTTTTATCATTGATTCAACTTCTTGTTCTGATATTTCTATAAATGAGAACCATATGTTAACATCTCTTTTTTGCATTACGATTGCTTGTTTGCTGTTTTTTGGGAGTTTGTTTCTTAGGTTTAATATTTTGTCACTAAAAAATTTAGCTAATTCATTGCATTTTGATTCAGGAAGACTTTGAGGTGATTCTTGTTTGTCATTTGTGAGATTCATTACTATGGGGAATAAGGTTCTTGGGTTATTGGCAAACTTTTTTATTTTATTGGAATAGTATTCTTTTTTAGTATTAAGGATCAGTTGTTTGTAGAAAGCTAGATGTTTCCTGAATTTGGTTAAGTTTTCAGTTGTTTTGTGTTTTCTCCAGTTTTTTACAAATTTTCTGAGCTTTCTTTTTGCATCTTTTCTTTTTGCATTATACCAGTGGTTATTTTGTTTTGTTTCTTTGATAGTTATTGTTTTGAGAGGAGATACCAGCATCCAGAGGAGGTGATGAAACATGATGAGAAGAGGCAGCAATTGCAACATCACTGGATAACGCTTTAAGGAATATGGGATATGGACAGAGCATGGAGGAGGGTGGTACAGTTAGTCTACAGGACCTAAAAAAGCACATGCCCAGCAAGCTTCTTCCATCTAGCTGGCACAGGAACTCTGCAGTAAGAATGGGCCCAGTAGGCTTCTTCCATCTAGCTGGCACAGGAACTCTGTAGTAAGAATGGGCCCAGTAGGCTTCTTCCATCTAGCTGGCACAGGACCTCTGTAGTGAGGATGGGCCCAGCAGACTTCTTCCATCTAGCCGAGGATTTCAACCTTTTGGTCCGCACTGTCTCCATTACCTTCGCTCAGTTGTGATTCCTAATAAAGAACCAAGCATTGGGTATCCATAGTAGAACAGTTTTTTCCTTAAGTGCATCATTTTGCATATATCCACTTTAAAATTCATCTGATATTTTGATGCCCAGCCCCTCAATCTCAGAAGTCCTTCTACTCATGTGATAACAATTTTGAAAAATTTTGTATTACCTGCAAATTTGCTTTCATTTACAAATATGTTAAACAGCACAAGTCCCAATATAAGTCCCTGGGGCATCCACTATTTACCTTTTATCACTGGGGAAAAATGATTGTTCAATTGAACTCTGTTTTCTGTCTTTCAACCTGTTACCAGACCATTAGAGGATGTCATCTTCCATCCCATAGCTTTTTTCTAAATTCAATCATTTTATTAGATTCTTAAAAAATTAACAAATACAAACAATTTAAACAAAACTACCAGGGAAGCTACAAAATTAAAGTCTCTGTGTTTATAATGCAAGAGAGGTACAAACTCTGTGCACTAGTGCCCAAATTTCATCTGTGTCTTTTCTCCATTGCATTCATTTCTGTGTCATTAAGTTCAGCATCATGGAGAAAGAAATGGTAATTTCAAAAAGCAGGAAGCAGGTCACCCACCAATACTGAGATATAAAGGCACAGCTTAAAGCCAAGGTGGCGGCCTAAAACTGTTATGGTTTAGCGGTGTTTGGGTGGATTCTTGGGTACTGTGGCAGCTGACCTCGCCCACAAGGAGGAGCCCCGTGGGGAGCCACACTACTGGGCTAGACTCAGGACGCACAAACACAGAATTAGATATTTTATTGTACAATTGATGTATACCACCAGAGGTGACTGTAGTGAGGTGATCCAGAGGTAGCAGTCCAGGGACCCTCGGCAGAGGGAACCCGTCTTACCAAGTTGGAATAGGGAGATCCAGGTGTAGGTTTCCCCACACGGCAAGCTGTAGAGACAAACTGAGAATAGATTACTCACTAGATGGTAGCTGTAAGGTTGACGATTTCACCAGGCTGAAGTAGATGGTTACAGGCACCGAGGTAGGGAGAGCAGGCCCTTGAGGAGCGAGTACCTGATCCCAGTAAGGCATCTGAAAGAAAGCAGAAGGACCCCGAGGAGTGGGTACCCAGGTTAGAAAATACCCCGAAGGGCAGAGAGAGCTTCCAGCGGCAGCAAGGAAATGGCAGAGTAGCTTAGACTGGACGAGTCCAATCCTTGCTAACTCGATGAGCTAGCAAACAAGCGTAGGCTAAATATCCAGATGACGTGATGTCACTCGAGGGGGATGACCCCGAGGTTCCCGCCATGACATGGATAAAGACATGGATAAAGATGTGGGTGGCGTGCGCACGCGCACCCTATGAGGCCCTTAGGAAAAACATGGTGTGAGGCTTTGCCATAGCCATTTCAAAACAGTACCTGTTATGCCTATTTGTTTGAGGTTGGATAGTAACATCTCATGATTTAGAGTGTCAAATGCTGCTGATATGTCTAAACACACTATGATATAGTCTTTGTTAGTGTCGAAACCTCTGATGACTGTGTTGAATGATGAAATAAGAAGCGTTTCTGTGCTGTGTCCTTTCCTAAAACCATGTTGGTTAGCGTGTAGTATGTTATTATTTTTTATATACTCTGACAGTTGACGCAGCACCATTGATTCAATTATTTTTGCTATAGAGGGTAGAATAGCAATAGGTGTATAATTTGAGGCATCTAACGGATCTTTACTTTTGACTTTGGGAATTGGTATTATAAATGGTTTTTTCAGGGATTCTGGGAAGATTCCTTGAGTTAGTGATGCATTGACTATATTCGAGATGGAGTCAGCAATATGGGTCTTTATGTTTTTTAGTAGATAGCCTGGGCAAGGGTTGAAAGGACTATTTGATGGTTTTGTTCTGGTTAAAATGTTTATTATTGTGTCAATATTGATTGTATGAAATTCTGAAAGTGAGGAGTCTGTTTGAGTAAGTGTAGGTAGTGTGGAGAATTCAGCTGAAATGTTTTCTATTTTGTTTTTGAAGTGGTTGGCTATGTTATTACAAAGATTATCTGTTAAAAAGAGATAAGAGTTATTTGGTGTGGTTGTCAGATTTTCTACGATGTTAAATAAAACCTTCGGGTTCCCATTAGCAGATTGAATTCTGAGTGCGTAAATTTTTTTCTTGGATTTTATGATTTCATTTTTGTATTTTTGAAGACAGGCATAATAGTCTTGCTTGCGATTTGGTAGTGGATTTTTTCTCCAATGGCATTCTAAATTATGGAGTTTACTTTTTAATAGTCTTAATTAAAAAGTGATCTGACCATGGTACAGGTGTTATTTCAGAAATTAAGTTAAAGTTCTTTTTATTGAAGCAGAGTTGGTCTAATGTGTTTCCCAGTTTGTATTTTGGTTAATGGTGTTTGGGTGGATGCTTGGACACTGTGGCAACTGACCACGCCCATGGGGGGCAGTCCCGTGAGGGACCACGGTGTCAGGCTAGACTCTGGACACACAAACACAGATTTGAATCTTTTATTAAATGGTTTGAGTAACCACCAGAGGTGGCAGTAGTGAGTAGTGGTTGTAGAGCCCGGCTGGGCACGTCTCACACAGAACGCTGGAACAGTGGGTCCTCTGCAGGGCAGTGCTACAGTGGAAAGAGACAGAGTTATGAGCACCAATAAGAATAGCATTCAGAGTCCCAATGTAGAAATAGAAGCTTCGAGATAGGGAGAGCAGGCCCTCGAGGAGCGAGTACCTGATCCACTAGAGCAGAGAGACTCGGTAGCATTGTACTCACTTAGCAGTAACAAAGATTCCACTAGATAAGAGGTCTGGCACTGGAGCAGAGAGTAGGTCCTCGAGGAGCGAGTACCTGGTTCCAGTGAAGCAGTACTGTGGAAAGAGATGGTTTCTGTACTCACTGATGGTAGCTGTAAGTTAGTTCTTCCAAGTAGAAGGGTAAAAGTTGCAGGCAGGGACACAGGGAACATGGGCCCTCGAGGAGCGAATACCTTTTCCTGATAGCACCTGAAAGAAGCAAAGAGGCGCCCGAGGAGCAGGTACCCCGTTAGAGACCCCGAAGGGTAATAAGAGTTCCAGATAGTGCTGGAGTGGCAGAGTAGCTTAGGAACGGAGAGCGAATCCCATCCATATGAATCCTGTTGCTAACTCAACAAGCTAGCAAATACTGTAGGCAGATATACCTGGACGTTGTAACGTTAGAACAGGGGGACGCCCCTGAGGTTCACGCCAATGTAGAATTAAAGCTGAGGGCGGCATGCGCATGCACGCCCTAGAGGTATCTTGAAGGAGAATGGCAGGTGGCAGCATCAAAGCTGGTCCGGGGACGCCGGAGAGAACGGCAAGCAGACGCCATGGTGGCCATCAATCCAAGGTGAGTGGGAGGAGCCGCAAGTAGAGAGAGGTAGGCGGGGCAATGCATCAAAGACTGATGGACGCAACAGTTTATGAGTAGGTTTGTTTAATAATATTGTTAAATTGAGACCGGATAAGGCATCTAACAAATCTGTTACTATCGAAGATGAAGATTGTAATGTTTGTTTATTGAAGTGTATGTTAAAGTCTCCAGCGATTATGGTATTTGTTAGGTCACGAGGTAAAGTCACAATGGTCTCAAGAAAGGAAGATAGTTGAGATGATAGTATGCCAGGAGGACTGTAAATTAAGCATATATTCAAGATGTTTGTAGATATTAGAAGAATTTCGGTTGGAGAATAATTTTTTATTATGTTTTTTTTTTTTTACAGGGGGCTAGCATAGTTTTGTTAATGGCTAGTAGTCCTCCTCCTCTATGGTTGGGGCATGGTTGGGATATAGGTGTGTAACCTTCTGGGCATAAATTATTTAATATTACCTTATCATTTTATATAGCCATGTTTCTGTTATGAGTATAATATCTGGTAAATTTACTAATATTAAGTCGTAAATAATTGGTGTTTTTTTCTGATGGACTGAGCATTTATGAGGAGTATAGTAAATGATGTAAGGACAATCATTGAGTGTTTTAAAGTATTCTTAATGGTAGGAATTGATATAAGCTGACATTTTCTTGGTTCATGTTGTTTCTTGGGTAGAAGTCCATATCTTCCATTCCCAGTGACAGTTGGAATATTCATAGTCAATTCTGTTGGGTAGAGATTAATGCTGAAACAAAGAAAGAAGAAGAGTTTAGTGTAGAAGAGGGTATGAAGATGCGCACAAAGGGGCATGCCCTTGTTGTGCACTTTTGGCATGCGACGGTCCGGCGCGGGGTGCCTCTGGCTTTGCAGGTGAGCCTTTAAGCCAACGCCTCCTGATGACATCGAGGTAGGGCGGGGTAAACCCATGCGGCTTAAGGTCAAGCTAGATGGAGTTGCTCGAGTCAAACTAGTAGCGTAGATATCTGGCAAAGTTCCTGTCCTGAAGCTGGGAGCAGTAGAGATGGTGTCCGATGAAAGTGAGCAGATAAGATGCTGTTATGCTGAAGGTGAAATTATTATGAAGGTAGAATTGGCTTTCATTTACACAGGAACAATATTATGACCCACTTATCCAAGTCTCTAACCATATTTGTAGCTCTACACTTTGAAAAATGAAAGATATAATTCCCTATTGTATATCTTAATGGCAAAAAAATAAGTTATACACTGAATATATTCTGGAAAGAATGCATATTATATAAAATAAATCACTTTATTATAAACTATGAGGGTGATATTCAGCTCTACTTAGCTAGATAAGTTAGGAGTTATCCAGCAAAGTAGTGGCAGCTGAATATCCAGCTTTGCTAGCAAGATAACTAGTTATGCAGCTAAATAGTTAGGCAGCTAAGACTTAGATTCATCATTCCGCTAAAAATATAGTGGAATGATGAGCTGCGAAGAAAAAAGGGGAAGGGGGGGGGGGGGGGGCGATAATATGCACCCGGCCTCATCGTCTTTGTAGCGCGGCAACACTATCGCCCCCATAGCATCACAGTAAAAGGTGATGTTATTTCTGGTGCTACTGCCAGTGATAATGTCTAAAACATCATCACACGCAGTGGTACTGGAAAAAAAAATGTTCCTAAGCATACTCAAACCCTGCCCTCTTTCCCTCATTTGAATGTTAATGTTGCGATGAGGTCGCTATCATGTGCGTTAGGGCCATATCGTATGCGATAAGGCCCTAACATACTCAATAAGACCACATCATGTTTTAAAGAATGACCCCCTAAGTGTGAATGGGGTGAGGATATTCTGGAAAGAATTAATTTGCCCAGATACGTTTTCTAGCTATTAGTCAGATACCTTGTCTGGCTAAGTCTGGTCAGCCTATAGAGCTGTCCTAACATTAGCCAGATATACCTAACCGGCTAACTTTAGAATATATTGACTATGTTAGCAGGATAAGTTAATCTAACCAACTAGCCAAGCCACACAGCAGTTCTATATCTACTAGGGATGTGAATCGTTTTCCATATCGTCTTAACGATAGAAATCATGTGGCAGGGCAAGAAAATCGTCTTAGGCACGATTTTTTAGTTAAAAAATCGTTAAAAATCGTTTTTTCCGATTAGTGCGCACTAACTCGAGTTAGTGCGCACTAACGGGAGTTAGTGCGCACTAACTGGGAGTTAGTGCGCACTAACTGGGAGTTAGTGCGCACTAACTGAAAATGATACAATTTGACACTTTTCAGGTCAGTTAAGGTCAGTTTAGGAATGAATATGTATTCCTATTGGCTGCCCTCTTATTTATTCATGTTACCAAGTTTCCTACTGACAGTATATGGGGGATGGGAAATGGAAACAGTTGGTAGCTTGACAAAACAAGTAATGTGATCAGTCAATGTGACTAGAACTTGTGCCCTAACCCTGATACCAGGGGTATTGTGATCTTCCTGCACACAGTGCCCTATCCCTATTAATACCAGGAGTGTTGTGATCTTCCTGCACACAGTGCCCTATTCCTGATACTGGGGGTGTTGTGATCTTCCTGCACACAGTGCCCTATTCCTGATACCGGGGGTGTTGTGATCTTCTTGCACACATCCCGATATCAGGGATAGGGCACTGCATGCAGGAAGATCACAACACTCCTGGTATTAATAGGGATAGGGCACTGCATGCAGGAAGATCACAACACTCCTGGTATTAATAGGGATAGGGCACTGCATGCAGGAAGATCACAACACCCCTGGTATCAGGGATAGGGCACTGTGTGCAGGAAGATCACAATACCCCGGAGGAGTGAGGGTCAGGCAGCTCCCCCCTGTCTGTGAAGCCAGCCTCTCACTAGTAATGCAGGGAGGGAGCTGTCTCAGACTTCACCATCCTCCCCCCCCCCCTCACCCACACACCATTCACTAGCTGGGACATGGGGGAAGTCAGGAGTGAGGGTCAGGCAGCTCCCCCCTGTCTGCGAAGCCAGCCTCTCACTAGTAATGCAGGGAGGGAGCTGTCTCAGACTTCACCATCCTCCCCCCCCCCTCACCCACACACCATTCACTAGCTGGGACATGGGGGAAGTCAGGAGTGAGGGTCAGGCAGCTCCCCCCTGTCTGTGAAGCCAGCCTCTCACTAGTAATGCAGGGAGGGAGCTGTCTCAGACTTCACCATCCTCCCCCCCCCCCCCCCTCACCCACACACCATTCACTAGCTGGGACATGGGGGAAGTCAGGAGTGAGGGTCAGGCAGCTCCCCCTGTCTGTGA
Organism: Rhinatrema bivittatum; assembly: GCF_901001135.1. Classification (NCBI taxonomy): domain Eukaryota; kingdom Metazoa; phylum Chordata; class Amphibia; order Gymnophiona; family Rhinatrematidae; genus Rhinatrema; species Rhinatrema bivittatum. Next base: position 328,760,845 of record NC_042619.1, read on the forward strand.
AGCCAGCCTCTCACTAGTAATGCAGGGAGGGAGCTGTCTCAGACTTCACCATCCTCCCCCCCCCCCTCACCCACACACCATTCACTAGCTGGGACATGGGGGAAGTCAGGAGTGAGGGTCAGGCAGCTCCCCCCTGTCTGTGAAGCCAGCCTCTCACTAGTAATGCAGGGAGGGAGCTGTCTCAGACTTCACCATCCTCCCCCCCCCCCCTCACCCACACACCATTCACTAGCTGGGACATGGGGGAAGTCAGGAGTGAGGGTCAGGCAGCTCCCCCCTGTCTGTGAAGCCAGCCTCTCACTAGTAATGCAGGGAGGGAGCTGTCTCAGACTTCACCATCCACCCCCCCCCCCTCACCCACACACCATTCACTAGCTGGGACATGGGGGAAGTCAGGAGTGAGGGTCAGGCAGCTCCCCCCTGTCTGTGAAGCCAGCCTCTCACTAGTAATGCAGGGAGGGAGCTGTCTCAGACTTCACCATCCTCCCCCCCCCCCTCCTCCCCCCACACACCATTCACTAGCTGGGACATGGGGGAAGTCAGGAGTGAGGGTCAGGCAGCTCCCCCCTGTCTGTGAAGCCAGCCTCTCACTAGTAATGCAGGGAGGGAGCTGTCTCAGACTTCACCATCCTCCCCCCCCCCCTCACCCACACACCATTCACTAGCTGGGACATGGGGGAAGTCAGGAGTGAGGGTCAGGCAGCTCCCCCCTGTCTGTGAAGCCAGCCTCTCACTAGTAATGCAGGGAGGGAGCTGTCTCAGACTTCACCATCCTCCCCCCCCCCCCCTCACCCACACACCATTCACTAGCTGGGACATGGGGGAAGTCAGGAGTGAGGGTCAGGCAGCTCCCCCCTGTCTGTGAAGCCAGCCTCTCACTAGTAATGCAGGGAGGGAGCTGTCTCAGACTGGTATCAGGGTTAGGGCACTGTGTGCAGGAAGATCACAACACTCCTGGTATTAATAGGGATAGGGCACTGTAAGAGATGACTGTAGTAGATTGAATAAAGATCTGATGTTTCTGCTCTCCTCACACCAAACAAAAACAACACACAAGGAGAGAAGCCCTTCTTACAAGCTGAGCTAGTGAGTTAAGTAGGAGGAAAAGTAAACATACTGGTGCCAGTGTGGCTACTTAAAAAATACACTTACCAACAATCAATTACATATATTTGAACTGTGTACAGTTCCAGCCAGGACCACCTTTCTAAAATGCACAGTGATTGGCAAATTCAACATGCACTAGCATTTCAGGTGCCTGCTAACAAAAATAATAAACAAACAAGTTCTAGTCACGTGAGTGCTGATCATTACATTACTTTTTTTGTCAAGCTTCCAACTGTTTCCATTTCACATCCCCCCAACCATATTGGTAACATCAATAGATAAGAGCACAGCCAGCCAATAGGAATACATACATACATATTCATTCCTAAGTGACCTTTACTGACCTGGGAAGTGTGAACACTTTGTTTTCATTTTCTGTTGGTGTTTCGTTAGTTTCCAGTTCCATTTCCCATCCCCCCAACCATCACCTCAGTGGTAACCTTGGTAACATCAATAGATAAGAGGGCAGCCAGCCAATAGGAACACATATTCATTCCTAACTGACCTTCAGTGACCTGGAAAGTGTTTATTTGTATCATTTTCAGTTAGTGCGCACTAAATCGAGTTAGTGCGCACTAACGGGGAGTTAGTGCGCACTAACACGATTTAACGATTTTTAACGATAAATCGTTAGAATTTCTATTGTATCGTGTTCTATAACGATTTAAGACGATATAAACATTATCGGACGATAATTTTAATCGTTGAAAAACGATTCACATCCCTAATATCTACCTCTAAAATATTAGGGACACACACCAATGCGGGTAAGAATAGGAACAAACATAATCATGTTTTCCAAAAGGTTTTAGGTAAGATGCATCCATTTCTGTCTGCTTGAACTTGGAACTCTGAGAAAAAGATGTGATGATAATTTTCTTTCTTTTATAAAACACCATTATTCTCTGTTTTTTCCCTGCAAAGTACAAGATTCTTATTTTGTGTGAATCTGCTCTTTTGCTCTTTGACATATTTCCCCTGAGTTTCTCTCTTTTAATATTTAGCTTCAGCTATTCCTATTCCTTCAGCTATTCCCACTCCTTTTTGACATACAAAAGCAGCATTGTCTTTACATTTTTTACTTGCTATAGCACTGCTATCACATCCCACCACAGCTATTAAAAGACCATTTCCCTTTCTGTACCTCAAGCAAAATTGTTGTAAAAAGGCAATTCAATTATCTTTAATGCAACAGTGACATGGACATTTGGGATCCCCAGCTCCCCTGTCCTCCCATCCCTTCACAAAAAACACAAACACAGAAATATGGGATTTAACCTGGCCACAGTTTATTGCTAAACAATCTGAGCCCAACCATTTATACAAACCAGATAAACACAACTTGTGTAACACTTCATACTCCAACCATTCTCCCACCTCCAGTCCCGAGGTGCAGCCCTCTTACCTTTCCAAGCAGCCTCCAGGCTCCAGCTCCCTGTCGCTTGCAGCAGTGGTCCGCCAGCTCCGACCTCGGGCTCCTGCCAGTAGGGGTGTGCATTCGGATTGACCGCATTAGTAAAACGCAACTCATATTTTTTTTTTACTTAAAAAATTGATTCGACATAAACGATCGGATTTCCCACATATCGAACATAGATATTAGGGATGTGAATCGTGTCCTCGATCGTCTTAACGATCGATTTCGGCTGGGAGGGGGAGGGAATCGTATTGTTGCCGTTTGGGGGGGTAAAATATCGTGAAAAATCGTTAAAAATCGAAAAATCGAAAAACCGGCACATTAAAACCCCCTAAAACCCACCCCCGACCCTTTAAATTAAATCCCCCACCCTCCCGAACCCCCCCCCAAATAACTTAAATAACCTGCGGGTCCAGCGGCGGTCCGGAACGGCAGCGGTCCGGAACGGGCTCCTGCTCTGAATCTTGTCGTCTTCAGCCGGCGCCATTTTCCAAAATGGCGCCGAAAAATGGCGGCGGCCATAGACGAAAAAGATTGGACGGCAGGAGGTCCTTCCGGACCCCCGCTGGACTTTTGGCAAGTCTCGTGGGGGTCAGGAGGCCCCCCACAAGCTGGCCAAAAGTTCCTGGAGGTCCAGCGGGGGTCAGGGAGCGATTTCCCGCCGCGAATCGTTTTCGTACGGAAAATGGCGCCGGCAGGAGATCGACTGCAGGAGGTCGTTCAGCGAGGCGCCGGAACCCTCGCTGAACGACCTCCTGCAGTCGATCTCCTGCCGGCGCCATTTTCCGTACGAAAACGATTTGCGGCGGGAAATCGCTCCCTGACCCCCGCTGGACCTCCAGGAACTTTTGGCCAGCTTGTGGGGGGCCTCCTGACCCCCCCGGGACTTGCCAAAAGTCCAGCGGGGGTCCGGAAGGACCTCCTGCCGTCCAATCTTTTTCTTCTATGGCCGCCGCCATTTTTCGGCGCCATTTTGGAAAATGGCGCCGGCTGAAGACGACAAGATTCAGAGCAGGAGCCCGTTCCGGACCGCTGCCGTTCCGGACCGCCGCTGGACCCGCAGGTTATTTAAGTTATTTGGGGGGGGGTTCGGGAGGGTGGGGGATTTAATTTAAAGGGTTGGGGGTGGGTTTTAGGGGGTTTTAGTGTGCCGGCTCACGATTCTAACGATTTATAACGATAAATCGTTAGAATCTGTATTGTATTGTGTTCCATAACGGTTTAAGACGATATTAAAATTATCGGACGATAATTTTAATCGTCCTAAAACGATTCACATCCCTAATAGATATGTTCGATATGTGGGAAATCGCGATTGTTGAGCCAAAATAAAAATATAAACCCCCTCACCCTCCTTAATCCCCCCCCCCGACTTACCACAACTCCCTGGTGATGGAGCGAGGAGTGAGGACGCCATTTCTGCAATCCTTGGCGAGAAGCATGTGACGTCGGCGGCACATCGAGTGACGCCGGCGTCACGTGATTCCCGGCTCGTTCGCGCCGGACGGCTCGTTCGGCCCAAAAAGAACTTTTGGCCAGCTTGGGAGGCCCCCCCAAGCTGGCCAAAAGTTCTTTTTGGGCCGAACGAGCCGTCCGGCGCGAACGAGCCGGGAATCACGTGACGCCGCGTCACTCGACGTGCCACCGACGTCACATGCTTCTCGCCAAGGATTGCAGAAATGACGTCCTCACTCCTCGCTCGATCACCAGGGAGTTGTGGTAAGTCTGGGGGGGGGATTAAGGAGGGTGAGGGGGTTTAAATTTTTTTTTTGCACATATGTACATATACCCAACTCATTGGATTTTTTTTATGTCCATATTGGCCGCAAGTGGGACCCCCTTTCGGACATAAAAAATATGAACATAAAATTTTGCTCTGCACATCCCTACCTGCCAGTGCTTCCAGCCCTGCTCCACTTCCTGGGATTTCCAGCCAGGATGCCGCCATTCATCAGGCCTCTCCGCCAGCAGCACCGTGGCCCTCCATAAGCGCTCGTTCATCAGTAAAAAAGGGCCCGCAGCGGAAACCTGGCTGTGGACCCAGATGCTGACGTCAGATCCTTCAGCGTATTTAAGCTCGAGCCGAGCACTGAAGCTTTGCCTTTGCAACAGGTCTCCTCGGTTCCCTGTTTGGTTCTGAGTACTCGTTGCCTCCGTGCTTCCTCGTGCCGTGTTCCTGAGTGTCTTCCAGTTCCTTTGTCTTCGTTAGTCTCGTCTGTATTTTGACTGATCTCCTGGTGCCGACCTCTGCTACATCTGACCTTGCCTGCCTTCTCCAAGCCTGACCTCTGCTACGTCCTACCTTGCCTGCTTTCTCCAAGCCTGTCCTCCGCTACGTCCAACCTTGCCTGCCTTCTCCAAGCTTGACCTCTGCTACGTCCGACCATGCTTGCCTTCTCCGTGCCTTGACTACTGCTACGCCTGACTACGATTGCCTTCTCCATGCCTTGACTACTGCTACACCTGATTCCGATTGCCTTCTCCGTGCCTTGACCACTGCTACACCTGATCACGCCTGCCTTCTCCATGCCTTGACTCCTGCTACACGTGACCATGCCTGCCTTCTCCATGCCCTGACCATTTCTACGAATGACTACACTATAGACTCTTTGTGTCCAGAGTTCTACGATTACTTGCTTCATCTTTCCATTGCCGCCAGCTCTCATTCGAGTTTGATAGTGATGCCTCTGTCCCTATCCTCTTGACTTGGACTCTCAAGGCTTCGGCCTTTCTCTGCTCAAGCATCTTCAGTCAAACCTTGTCCCTTGATGCTTGAGTTCCTGTACTGGGACCAGTCCAGAATAACACTATGCCACCTGCTGTCTGCTGTCTCTGAGCTGAACTGTTCACCTTTGTTGTTCTACCTTGAGGCCCGCCTAAGTCCTGTCGGCCCCGGCACCCAAAGGCTCAACCTGAGGGGAATGTGGGCTGGTATAGGTGAAGCTCCAGTGGCCTATAGCTTCAGCTCACTCCACCTGCTGACGGTGGGGACCCGTAGGCCCTTGCCTACAGATTGCGTCAATCCCACCTCAGCCCAAGAATCCAACTCCAGTGCAACAAATTGCAAAGGCCATGGATTTGATGGAGCTGTGTGCCCTCCAGGCTATTCCAGGCCTGGCTTCCAAGGTGCATGAACAGCAGCAATTTTTTAAGGCACTGGCCTTTTCCATGGACCGTCTTCACACCCGGGTCGATGCCATCCTCAGCAATCTGGCTCTTCCTCCTCCACAGCCACCTCCATCATTGCATGAGCCTTGTTGGCTCTTCCAGCGCCTCCACGCTTCAACGGTTACTCCAGGCTCTGCAGAGGGTTTACAAACCAGCGCTATATGCAATTCGTTCTGCAACCCTCCATCTTCCAGGATGATTTAACGAAAGTCACGTTTATCCTATCTTACCTTGAAGGAAAGCCCTGGCCTCAGCTTCACCCCTGAGGGAACACTCAGAATCCCTGTTGAGGGAGCTGGTTCAATTTGTGGCTGTCTTCAAATGGACCTTTGATGATCCAGGACGGCATGTTGTAGTAAGCACTAGTCTACTCCACCTTCGTCAGGGACAATGAAGTCTCTTCAATTATACCATAGAGTTTCAGACTTTGGCTTCTGAGCTCACTTGGCAAGAGGATTGCCTTTGAGCCATTTATATTGATGGCCTCTCCTCACAGTTAAAACCCGAGTTGACTGCTAGGGAACTCCCTTCCTCTTTGGAGGACCTTATAGACCTGACAGGCTGAATAGATCACCGTCTTCAAGAGCGTCATCAGGAGAGTCAGATGCCTAACAGACCCTCACGGGTTTGTTCCCGCTCGCCACCCATCATGAACACCACATCCGGTGACACTAGAGTGATCAAGGTGGAAGAACCCATGCAGTTGGGTCGTGGGCGACTGACACCAGAAGAACGCTTCCAGAGAAGACAGACTGGCTTGTGTCTATATTGAGGGAGATGAAGAAAGTAATTAAGATGAAAAAAGTCAAGCGGAAGAAAGGATAGCCAAAAAGGTAAAGTGAGGTGACAAAACATTTTTCAGAATCATCAGAGAAAGGAGAAAAGTTCAAAGCGGTAAAGTGAAATTGAAAGGTGAAAAAGATCAATGTGTGGAAAGATGAAGAAATGGCAGAAATATTTAATGAATACTTCAGTTCGGTGTTCACTAAAGAGGAACCTGGAGAAGGACCGTCGCTAGTTAACAAGAAACTGGAGGGGAGTGGAGTAGATGTAACTTCATTTACCGTAGAGAATGATTGGGAAGAGCTGTGGAAACTGAAAGTGGACAAAGCCATGGGGCCTGATGAGGTTCATCCAAGGATACTGAGGGAGCTCATAGATGTACTGGTGGATCCTCTGTGTGACCTGTTCAATAGATCCCTGGAAACGGAAGTGGTGCTGAGTGATTGAAGAAGAGCAGTGTTGGTCCCGCTTCACAAGAGTTGGAGCAGAGAGGAAGCTGGGAACTACAGGCCGGTTAGCCCTCACCTCGGTGGTGGGAAAAGTAATGGAGTCTCTGCTGAAAGAAAGAATAGTGAACTATCTACAGTCGGAAGAATTGCTGGACCAGTGGCAGCATGGATTCACCTGATACTTCACTTGGAATACATATCAGCGCAGCTCACTGCTTCAAAGGCAGGGGGAATGAAGAAAAGAGGATTTATATTCAGGCAACAACCAACAAGGACTGAATTGTACAGGCTGGGTAAACAAATAAGCGTGGGAGTAGCTTGTTTATTGTGGCGGTTACTAACACTAACCAACTAAGCTTGATACTTCACTTAGATACAGCTCCAGCACTGCTCTCTACATCAATGGTGGGGGTGGAAGGTAACTAGAACCAAAATGTTACTAATAAGGGCCATTGGAATTGCAGGTACCGCCCTAGCATGGTTCAAAACTTTCCTTAACAACAGAGAATACAAAGTGAAAATACACAATAAGGAATCCTCCTGTTTCAAGGCCCCCATAGGAGTACCTCAGGGATCCTCCTTATCTCCTACCTTGTTCAACATATACTTACACCCACTTTGCCACCTTCTAATGGACCTCAATCTTATTTATGCAGACGATGTTCAGATAGTGATTCCCCTTAAAGAATCACTAGGCCAAACACTTGAATACTGGGAATCTTGCCAATCAAAAATCAATGACCTCCTCACCAGCTTAAATCTCATCCTAAACTCCGCCAAAACCGAACTAATTCTCATTACTCCTGAAAACAATAATCATCACTCTCACACTTCAAACATCCCCTTATCTTCTCAAGTCAGAGATCTAGGAGCCATTATTGACAACAACCTGAACATGAAAGCTTTTATAAACCGCACCACTAAGGATTGCTTTTATAAACTACAGGTATTAAAAAGAATTAAACCTCTATTCCACTTTCAAGATTTCAGAACCATACTTCAAGCAATAATCTTCACAAAATTAGATTACTGCAACGCCATGCTCCTGGGAATTCCATCTTCATACACCAAACCGCTGCAGATGGTACAGAACACAGCGGCCAGAATCTTCACAAATTCCAAAAGAAGAGACCACATCTCACCCATCTTAAAAAATCTTCACTGGCTCCCCATCCAAGCCAGAATCCTCTACAAAACTATCACCATCATCTACAAGTCAATCCATCACTACACCTCCCTGGACCTTCATTATCCACTCAGCCTTCATATCTCTCAAAGACCAATCAGAGAAGTACACCGAGGATCCCTTCAGATACCGAACACAAAATCCACACAACACACAACAGCAAGAGACCGGGCTTTCTCAACAGCCGGACCCTCACTTTGGAACTCCATCCCCACTGATCTGCGACTAGAACCATGCCTACCAACTTTCCGCAAAAGATTGAAGACCTGGCTTTTCAAACAAGCCTTCCCGGACAACTTATAACCATCACCTGCTACTTTACAATGCCACTGCTACTTTACAATGCCACTGTAAATATTCATTAAGTTATTATTATTAAGTTATTAAGTTATTAAGTTATTATCCCTGTACAAATCTCTACGCCCCCCCCCCCCCCGTTCCTTTTTTTCTCTCTCCCAGTTATCTTACCCCTGTTTTTTGTAACTGCTTCCCCTTGCACAAGTTTAGTTCCATTGTTCTATGCACCCCTTGTTACTATGTAAACCAGCATGATGTGACTTGTTCATGAATGCTGGTATATAAAAAACCTAAATAAATAAAATAGAGTAACAGATAAGTATTAGAAAAAAATAAGTGTGGAAGTTTGCTGGGCAGACTGGATGGGCATTTGGTCTTCTTCTGCTGACATTTCTATGTTTCTGTTGTGGAGCACCAGGCCACCATCTACAGAATTGCCCCATCTGTCTGGGAAACTCCAGGGCCCAAGTTCAGTAGGAGTCCTGAACTTGGGCGCAACTTCTCTGGCCCCTGAACTCTCTGTTCCGTTTACACTAATTTGGGACTCCCTGTCCTTTCCGGTCCACACTCTGGTAGATTCCGGAGCAGGAGGTAATTTTATTCTCAAAGATCTTGTGCAACCTTTGGGTATAAAAACCTGTTCATTGGTTCCCACCTTGTGTATTGCTTCTATATATATATACGAAGAGCCACTCCCCGGCCGCATCTCCCTGACCACGAAACTTGTGCAGCTATGCACAGGTGCCTTACACCTTGAAGAACTAGAGCTACTAGTATTGGATAAATCTATTCATCCCATAATGCTTGGACTTTCTTGGCTACAGAAGTACTCTCCCCAGTTCAATTGGACTCCACTACAGTTGGTAGAGTGGGGTCCGCCCTGTCACCAGTTCTGTCTTCAGAAAGTGACTCCGCACATGTAAAAGTTGACCAGAAGATGTATGAATAACATTTCATCACATAACTACTTAAAATTAGGAGCATGCATATGCGCGTTAGGCACATTTTATTTTGTACATGCACACTTGTGTGGACTATTTTAAATTCCAGCATATCTGTGCTAGCATGTGTGCATTTTAAATTTACCATCTCTATCTTTTTTGACCAACAAGGTTCCCAGGCCTACCTTCTGCACTAGGACAACCACTGACTCAAAAGAAGAATACCTCATGGAGCAACAATCCCACAGCACAAAATCATTCACTGAAGCACAGAGAAAAGGCCAAATTTGTGATCAACTTGAATATTTCTGGCTCCTTCGTAGGCACTACTTCCAATTGCAATAAGTGCATACTCTTGAACAGTGGATCAGAAAAATGATCCCCAAACCTGTCCTCCTGTAACTCCACAGACTACTTCTGCCATATCATCTCCCTGAGCCAATGAGCCAAACCAAATTTGTCTCCTCCCCTCACTATTACTGGGACCAATGTAGGGAAACCTAAAGCTAAACTTGAGTCCCTCCAGGGTAAGCATATAACCACTCCTTCATGGCACCCACCCTAACTGGAGTTATCCCTGGATCCAGGAGGACACTTAGGACATTTGGACTGGCACAACATGCTTCACAGTTTGCAAAGGAATGCTTAAACTTACAATCTGGGAAAAGGTAGGAAGATATGTTAAAATGCCAGCAAAAACTTTGTCCAAGGCTCTTCTCCATGCCTTGTCCCTGAAACTGGTTTTAACCTTTTCTGGAACTAGCAGTTTTCTATGAGCAATGAAAGGAACTCACCTGACTTGGGCCTGCATTCTTTCACTCAGGACCTGACCCTTGTTTAACACTTGGGTCAACCACATATTAATGTCATGTGTCCCCCATGACATAAAGTGGTTTTATTCCATTTTATCATGAAACTGCTCATTGTAGTTCAACCAGACCCATCTCTCATAATTCATATATGCCACAAAAATACTGTCCATATATTCCAGTAGTGATCCACATTGGGATGGATTGTGATGACCTGCAACACTCACTAGCCTGAGAAAACTTTGTATCCATTTAAGAATGTTCCTGATTACCTTCCTTCCTGGTGCCACCTCTTCATCCTTCTTTTTCTTCTTTTCACACCCACACCTTGCACCCCTCTGCCCTCCAGCAACCTAAATATGTCTATATAAATCTTCTTCCTGATCTTCCTTCTTAAACTTTTTTCACACCTTCCCACAATTCAATAAGGGCAACCAAAGCAGGATGGCTCATGTCCTGCCCTGGACCCAACCTCATGCCTCCAGCCATGGTGCACTGCCTCAAAGGCTGAAGTACTGGAAGAGGATATAGAAGAGTCTGAGGAGGATGACCTATCTCTTGCCCTCTTCCTCTTCTCACCTAGTGCAACTCCTGTAGACTCACCAGACAAAGGCAACACAGAAGAAGCGCTGACCCTATAGGCTGTCCAGAAGTCTCATCCTGACCAGGTATTGCATCCTCTAGAATGGGGGTTGCAGTCCCTCCAGACTTCCTACTGAGAAGTGTCCGGCAAATCCTCTCCATATCACCTGCCTGAAAAACGAACATCAACTCCAAGAGCTCCTCATACTCTGAGACATACACCTCACTTCTCCTCCAAGGATCACCTTCCAGAAACTCACTGAAACCCCCTGCTCCATATCTGCTCTCTCTGGAAGCACTCTATATTCCTACCCCAACCTCTGTTCTAAAACCTAATGTCCCCATTCCCTCCAAACATCACCATCCACCCACCCAGGCAAAGCACATGCCATTCCCCACCCCTACCCATCCTGACCTCACCCCGAACACCCCCACATTGGCCCAGGCATGCCGCCTCCAGACTGAGATGGCCACCAAACTCCAAATGCATATGACTCATCACCAGCTACATCCATGGGACCATTCTACTCAACTCCAGGATCCAGGCTTCTAGGTCCCAGTGATCCAAATGATCCCAATGTTTCTGCTGGCCTGGAAATTATTCTGGGGCCAGCCTCCTCTCCCCATGATTTATACTGAGTCATGCAGCCTCACTGACTTCTTCTGGTCCTTAAGCATGATCAGCCACAGAAGTGAAAAAAAGCAGGGGACCAGAAGCAAGTGAGGAAAACGTCAGTAGCATCCATTAAGATCCTCTTAAATAGGGGAGGCAGAGGTGACCAGGTCTCCAGATCCTCATGGGAAAGGACCAGCCCAGGAGCTCTCCAGCTCCTGATGTGCTCAAATTCCAGTGAGGACAACAAATAATGGAGGGAGAATCACTCCAATGATCTCAAATATTGGATGCATTTCACTGCTCTGCTCCCAGAGGCAGAAGAGGGAAGAAGGGGTGGGGATAACCACCCAGGGAGGGTGAGGTGTCAGCCCAAGGAAGGCTGAGGTGTCGGCTCATCAGCAAACATGGGCTCTGCCCAATCCAGCCTTTCATTTCTTGTCCCGTTCTTCAAAATATCAACTTACTTCTACAAATTTCTCTTTTGGTCTTATCCTTTCATCTCCTATCTTTTTGTCTTGCTAATTTTTTAAATACATAACTTTTTTGGAATAGAAATACATATACCTTTTATGGCCACATCAACTTAAATATAAAGAAAAACCTGCTCCCTTGAGTTCACTTTCAGCTTTTGTGTTACTTCATGCTTTTACATATATCAGCCTGCACAGTGTTCAAATAAAAGATGAAATCAATAGCACATGAATTGACTTAGAGTCTGGTTCACTAAATTTTATTTCTGTACGCACAGAACTTAAGAAATGCTTTAGTGAATCAGGTGCTTAGTTTGCTATTGGTAGTAGATAATCAACAATTACAGCAATGCAAAAATAAAGTTTGCTTTATTTCAGTTGTTAGCTAGCTCCATGCCATCTAGATAGCCTAAATGGGCCTTGCTTTAACTCATTGCATTTATGCATGTTCAGTAACTGGGCAATCATGACACCCTTTTCAGCTGCCCACTACACTTACTGTACACATATAACATACAACCAAGACATATAACTAATCATTAGATATTAAATGGCTGCACCTGTTTATTAGACACCTGACAAGAGAATCTAATTTGGGTGTATGTGCCTACGTATATTCATCCTCCCTAGAAGATGCATACATGTGTCTCTGTGACTGCTTCATTCAAGTTGCCAAAGGCCCTGCTTCTGGTTCTGTGGTGGCTTCATATCACAGAGGGGAACCACACTGGATTGGCTGCCAAACAGCAAGCCAACTGGCTTTTCTTTCTGTTATGAGTAAGGAGACTTTCCAGGTATTTTTTTTGGCCCAAGTCAGGGTCCATCATTAGAGATATGCAGGAGAGGAAAACTGTTTTGTTTCATATATTTATTTCATGGGGACTCCAATTCATTTCTTTAGTTTTAAAAACTATTTATTTATTCATTTGATTTTTTTTTCAATTTGCCATTAATGGGGGAAGCATTGCAGCATATATAGGGCTCCAGAATTGGGGGTTTCTCTTCAGTTGTCATGGAACTTGAGGAAAGAAATCATCAGAAGGGGAAAAGAAATCCAAGCTGTATAGACTGAAATAGGCAAAGGGGTACTAGCATTGGCAGACGTTCTCCAAGGCATCAGCAGAGAAGCAAACAAGAAAACTAGCATGGGAAAAAATACCCATAAGCTCCAAAAGAGGGCACCAGCAATAGTGACATGTATCCTTGATAGCATCATGAGAGACATCAGCATACTAATGTTGAGGGAGTGGACCCTTGAGCTGGAGCGAGAGATGATAACAACTGCCGAGGAGGCCTCTCGGTGGGAACTCGTCTCCGGGAGGTGGCGTAGGCAAAGATGAGGACTCACAGAGCTGGTTCCGAGGATCTGGCCGGATGACCCCACAAGGAGCGGGTGATCTATGAATGCAGAATACCCCCCGAGGAGCGGTTACTCAGAGTGTTCACCCAGCTGAATGGGAACGAACCTTTTACAGGTGACAGCTTGAAGTCCAGGCAGGAGATCCAAAGCAGGAAGCGAAGAGATGAAGCGAGGATACAGGCCGCTAGTCAGGGTGGACAGCAGCCAAGAGCAGACGAAACGGTGAGCCACGGTCAAGCCAGGAGTTCCAGTTGAGAAGCAGAGGCAGAAATGGAGACAAGCACTGGAAGCAAGAACACAGAAGAATAAAGGCACCAACCACAGAGAGACATTGGAGCGGCACAGCCTGAAAGCAACAGAGGAACTGTTGCAAAGGCAAAGTTCTGGTGCCTAAGTGGGGTTTAAATACCCCTGTCTGCTGACATCACTACCGGGGCCGGATTGCTGATTCCCGCGCTTGTCTCTTTAAGGGGTGGGGCCTCGCTTGCGTGCCTAGAGAGAGCCCCGCTGAAGGGAGAAGGATGGCATCAGCGGCCATGCGGCAGGCCGTGGAACATCTGCCGCGGATCGGAGCATGCCGGGCAGGGCCGCAGCAGCCAGGGGCAGCGGTAGCAGAGGTGAGCGGACCGCGGGCTGCAACAGTACCCCCTCCCCTGGCTTACCAGGGTGTGCCTGGTGAAAGTGCTGCAGTAAGGACTTGTTGAGAATGTTGGAGGATGGTTCCCATGAATTTTCTTTGGCCCCGAAGCCTTCCCAGGCAATTAGATATTCCCAACATCTATGGTGCCAATGGACATCAAGAATCTTACGAACCTGGTAGATAGGATCTTCATCGGACTCTATGTCAAGCGGTTTGGGTGGAGCAGCATAAAAGTGAGAGAGGATCAAGGACTTCAATAGAGATACATGGAAGGAGTTATGTATCCGGAGGTTTGTAGGAAGCTATAGGTGGTAGGTTACCGGTCCCAAGCGTTCGCTGATGGAGAAAGGTCCAATGTTACTGGGAGCGAGTCTCATGGACGGAACATGTAGCCTGATGTGGCGAGTGCTAAGCAAGACTCTGACTCCTGTGTTAAACAATGGGGCAGGCCGGTGGTGTTTATCTGCCATGAGTTTGGCCGAGTTTGCGGCACGCAACAAGTTGGAATTGGTCGACTCCCAGAGGTTATGCAACTGTTCAGCAGAAAGCTGGGCTGCTGGTGAGGTAATTGTGAGCAGCAGCGAGAGAGGATGTCTTGGGAGCTTGCCATACACAATTTGGAAAGGAGAGTTCCCAGTGGCGGCATGTACATGCAAATTGTATGAGACTCGGCACATGCTAGGAGTGAAGACCAATCGTCCTGGCGACAGTTCATGAAGGAGCAAATGAAGGTCTTCAGACCTCTATTCTCCCATTCTGCTTGTCCATTTCCTTGGGGGTGAAAAGCTGTGGTGAAATCCAGCTGTACTCCGAACTTCTTACATAGTGCCCCCCAGTATTTGGCCGTAAATTGAGGACCCCGATCCGAGGTGATATGTACTGGAAGGTCATGTAATCGGAACACATGTAGGGTAAACAGATGTGCCAGTTCAAGGGCTGACGGCAGTTTGGGCAATGGGATAAAGTGAGCCATCTTAGAGAACCGATCGACGACTTCCCATATTGCTTGGTTTCCTGATGACATGGGCAGATCCACCACAAAGTCGGTGGAGATATGAGTCCATGGTTGTGGTGGTGGTAAGGGTTGAAGGAGCCCCCATGGGCAGCCATTTAAGGGCTTCTGCTGAACACAAGTTGGACAGGAGTTAACGAAGGCCCGAACATCTTGTGACATGCGTGGCCACCAGTAATAGTGGGACAATAGCGCCAGTCATATGCCCAAAAAAGTACCTTGGCTCGCAGACGTAGTGGAACCACTATCTTCCCTAACGGCACCGTATCCATGGAAGCAGTTAGGACCTTGGTTGAGTCCAAAATGTATCTAGGGGAATCTTGTGTGTTCTCAGGTTTGTACAATCCAGATAGAGCATCAGTGCAGGTATTCCTTGCCGCGGGACGGTATCGTAGACAAAAATCAAAGCGGCTAAAGAACAAGGACCATTGGGCCTGACATGGGTTCAGACGCTGAGCTCTAGTGAGGTATTCCAAGTTCTTATAATCAGTATATACCTTGATGGGATGTTGCGCCCCTTCCAGCCATTGTCTCTATTTTTCAAAGGCCATCTTTATTGCCAGCAACTCCTTGTCCCCAATGGCGTAATCTTTCTCTGCCAGTGAGAACTTACGAGAGAAATAAGAACAGGGAAATAGTGTCCCTCGATCAGAGTGCTGGCTGAGGACAGCCCCTACAGCAACGGCGGAGGCGTCCACCTCCACTATAAAGGGTCTGGTTGGGTCTGGATGATGGAGACAGGGTTCTCGCAGGAATGCTGCTTTGAGTTCTCGGAAGGCTTGGATAGCCTTGGCGGACCAATGTCATGGGTCTGCACCTTTCCTGGTCATAGCTGTGATAGATGCTATGATGTGGGAATAGTGTGGAATGAAATTCCTATAAAAGTTGGCGAAACCGAGAAAGTGTTGTAGTGAACGAAGTCCCGTCGGTTGTGGCCACACCCAGATGCTGACCAACTTATTTGGGTCCATTTAGAAGCCGGTGCTGGAAACAATAAAGCCCAAGAAGGGCAATGACTGTTGCTCGAAGAGACACTTCTCCAATTTCGCAAATTGCCGGTTCTCTCTGAGACGCTAGAGAACTCGACGGGCATCAGAATGATGGGTAGCGATGTCCTTAGAGTAAATTAGAACATCGTCAAGGTGGATTATCACCTTTTCATGTAGCATATCCCGAAAGACCTCATTCATGAGATTCTGGAAGACTGCGGGCATGTTGCATAGTCCGAATGCCATTATGAGGTACTCATAATGACCGTCACGCATGTTAAACGTGGTCTTCCATTCATCTCCAGGTTTTATTCGTACCAAGTTGTAGGCGCCATGCAGGTCCAACTTGTTGAATACCCTGGCTCCATGGAGGCAATCCAGAAATTCAGGGATCAAGGGAAGCAGGTAGCGGTCCTTGCGTTTAATGGCGTTGAGTCCTCTATAATCTTTGCAGGGTCTTAAGGAACCATCCTTTTTCGAAACAAAGAAAAATCCTGCACCCACTGGGGACAACGAGGGACGGATGAATCCCCGGTCCATGTTCTCTCTTATGTATTTAGACATTGCCTGAGTTTCTGGCAACGACAGTGGGTATACCCGGCCTTGAGGTGGAACCGTATCTGGTAGCAGGTCAATGGCACAGTGAAAGGGATGATGCACTGGAAGAGTTTCATCTTTCTATTTAGAAAAAACATCTAGAAAGTTGGCGTATTGAGGTGGAACCAGGAGTGTAGTAGCAGTGAGTTGGATCTGCGGAGCTGGTCTCTGACGGAGGCAGGTAGCGAAACACTCAGATCCCCAAGATGCGACTTGGAAAGTCCTCCAGTCAATGGTGGCTGAATGCTTTTGCAGTCAAGGGAAACCCAATATAACTGGATGGACAGACTTCTCTAGGACTAGAAAGGATATTTCTTCTTTGTGTAGGACTCCCGTGCGGAGAGTCACGGGGGTAGTGCAGGCAGTAACCCGACCCAGGAGTGGTTCTCCTTGAATGGACAAGATGAGCAGAGGTGGGCTACGGTAGAGCACTGGAAGTTGCAGTTGGTATACCAATTCCACTAGGATAAAGTTTCCGCCAGCCCCAGAGTCAATGAGGGCCAAAGTTGTAAATGAACTGCCGGAGAACTGGAGTGTGACCGGAACAGTGCATTGGGGAGCAGGATTGATGCAGCCTAGGGTCAGCCCCACAGAGAAACCTAGGCCTGAGAGTTTCCAGAACATTCAGGGCACTGGACCAATAAATGCCCCTTACCACCGCAGTAGAGGCACAATCCTAAGGTTCATCGGTGCTGTTTCTCTGCTGCGATCAAGCGACTACGGTCGAGTTGCATGGACTCCTCCTCACGTTCAGATGAACCCACCGGTGTCGGGGGTGTAACCATACGATGTGTGAAGGATGGAGCCAGGGAGACCGGGCAGCAGGCCAGCTTGAATTATCTTGCCCGTGGCTGTAACCGCCGGTTGATGCAACCAGCCGGATCGATGTGGCCCTCAAGTTTGTCCGGTAGGTCTCAGGCAGCCAGTTCGTCCTTAATGCGGGGATCCAGACCCTCAAAGAAAATACCTCGTAGGCTGTCCTCATGCCAACCCAGTTTGGACGCTAGGGTGCGGAACTCCACCGCAAAGTCAGCCAGTGGGCGTGTCCCTTGGCGAAGCTAGAGCAGTTCGGATGTTGCAGTGGTCCGACGACTGGGCTCATCAAAAACCTGGCGGAAGGTCCGAACGAAATGAGTCAAGTCTCCGAGAATGGAATCTCCTCTCTCCCAAAGAGGGGACGCCCAGGCCAGGGCCTTACCATCTAACAGGGAGATGATAAAGGAGGTCTTAATTCGGTCCATGGGGAACTGCTGTTCCAGCAAGGAGAACCTTATGAAACATTGGTTCAGTAACCCTCGACACTGCTTGGAGTCTCTGGAGAATCGAGACGGAGCCGGCAACTGGGTAATAGGAGTTGAAGCTACTGGAATTGTTGGGAGAGGGGCTGCGCCCCATGTGCAGAGGTGGAATCCAAATGAGTCACCAGGTGTTCCACGATAGCAGATAATTTTTCCAGGGACTGCTGCTGCTGCATGAGTCGTTGAGCCAGGCCCAGGATGGCCTGGAGACTAGAGAAATCCACCGGGACAGTGGCCTTTGCAATATGTTGAGGGAGTGGCCCTTGAGCCGGAGCAAGTGATGACAACGACTGCCAAGGAGGCCTTTCGGTGGGAACTCGTCTCCGGGAGGTGGCATAGGTGAAGATGAGAATTCACAGAGCTGGTTCCGAGGAGCGGGTGATCTATGAATGTGGAAGAGCCCCCGAAGAGCAGTTACTCAATGTTCACCCAGCTGAATGGGAACGAACCTTTCACAGGAGACAGCTTGAAGTCTAGGCAGGAGATCCGAAGCAGGAAGCGAAGAGATGAAGCGAGGATACAGGCCACTAGTCAGGGCAGACAGCAGCCAAGCACAGACAAAGTGATGAGCCACGGTGAAGCCAGGAGATCCAGTCGAGAAGCAGAGGCAGGAATGGAGACAAGCTCTGGAAGCAAGAACACAGAAGAATAAAGGCACCAACTACAGAGAGACACTGGAGCTGCACAGCCTGAAAGCAACAGAGGAATTGTTGCAAAGGCAAAGTTCTGGTGCCTAAGTAGGGTTTAAATACCCCTTCCTGCTGATGTCAGTACCGGGGCCAGATTGCTGATTCCCGCTCTTGTCTCTATAAGGGGTGGGGCCTCCCGCACGCATATGCCTAGGGAGAGCTCCATTAAAGGGAGAAGGACGGTGCCAGCGGCCATGCGGCAGGCCGTGGGAGGCCTGCCATGGATCGGATCATGCCGGACAGGGCCGCAGTGGCCGGGGGCAGCGGCAGCAGAGATGAGCGGACCGCGGGCCACAACAACTAAGGCACCATGAAAGGGGAACAAAGCAGAAAATGTGGCAAAAAACCGCCTCCAAGGTACTTATAAAGTGGATAAGCAGCACAAAGAGTGGCTTCAATATTGAAACACATTTGCCAATTGTCAGATTCGACACAAGAAAATGAAGTGATAAGTATAATTTTATTGAAATAAGCTTTTATCGTTTTCTTTACTTGAACTTGATCTAGTTTCTTGGTAGAATTTTGATTTTCTTGAGAAATGGACTGTCCAAATTAAACTATCACCATTTAGAACATGAAAATAGTTTCTCTAATGAATGTGGTTTGGTTTTTCTAGTAAGTTGTGAGGGTTACTATATTTAGAAACCTTTTTCCATATTCTGTAGTTGAACTCTGACATGTCCATTTCCTGATTTTCTGGTTTTGCAAGAGTTCTCTCTCCCAAGTGATACTTTTACCACACACAGAGCATAGAAGTTGTTTCTTTCCTCTTTGTTTTATGTTCTTCCTGTATTTCTTCCTTCAGACTGATGTCTTTTGTGAACAAACAACCCCAGTATAATCAACAAACAAACAGGGTGGAAGAATCAGGCTAAGACTTTGGAGGGGTAGAAGAAAAATAACTATAGAACTGGTGCTGTGGAAATAGAAACCTGCATCTTTTATCTTTTTTCACATTTTTGTTCTGAGGACAAAATACCCAAGTGCAATCAAAAAACTAATAGGGTGGGAGAGCCAAGCTGGGATCATTGTAGAGGGATTATAACATTAGAAAGAATTGTAAAATGAGTTTAGGAAAGGATAATTTGTTTTTATTTTTTCACTTTTTTTCTGGGGAAAAACTAACACCCCTGTACAACCAAGAAGCATGCAATAGCAAACAGCATGGATGCACCAAAACACTCATGCAGATAGGCATAGCAGTAGCATCAGAACATCTGTGGTGGTGGTACAGGGGACATGGCAAGCACTGCGGTCAAGCCCCTGTGGTGGTATAAGGGACATAACATGTAGACATGTGGTAGCAAATCTGTTATGGTAGAAGTAGGATATGGAGGCTAACAGAATCCTCATAAGACAATTTTTACAGAGGAAATGCAGAGTAAGAACATAGGAACATAAGAAATTGCCTTCCTGGGTTAAACCAAGGGTCAATCAAGCCCAGCATCCTGTTTCCAACAGAGGACAAACCAGGCCCCAAGAACCTAGTAATTACCCAAACTCCAAGAAGATCACATGCCACTGATACAATTAATAGCAGTGGCTATTCCCTAAGTAAACTTGATTAATAGCAGTTAATGGACTTCTTCTCCAAGAACTTTATCCAAACCTTTTTTGAACCCAGCTACACTAACTGCACTAACCACATCCTCTGGCAACAAATTCCAGAGCTTAATTGTGCGTTGAGTGATTAGTCTTAAATGTGCTACTTGCTAACTTCATGGAATGCCCCCTAGTCTTCTATTATCAGAAAGTGTAAATAACTGATTCACATCTATTTGTTCAAGACTTTCATGATTTTAAAGACCTCTATCTTATCCCCCCTCAGCCATCTCTTCTCCAAGCTGAACAGCCTTAACCTCTTCAGCCTTTCCTCATAGGACAGCTGTTCCATCCCCTTTATCATATTGGTCGCACTTCTCTGTACCTTCTCCATCGCAACTATATCTTTTTTGAGATGCGGCGACCAGAATTGTACACAATATTCAAGGTGTGGTCTGACTATGGAGCGATACAGAGGCATTGTGACATTTTACATTTTATTCACCATTCCCTTTCTAATAATTCCCAACATTCTGTTTGCTTTTTTGACTGCCGCAGCACACTGAACCGACGATTTCAATGTGTTATCCACTATGACGCCTAGATCTCTTTCTTAGGTGGTAGCTCCTAATATGGAACCTGACATTGTATAACTATAGAATGGGTTATTTTTCCCTATATGCATGACCTTGCACTTATCCACATTAAATTTCATCTGCCATTTTGATGCCCAATTTTCCAGCCTCACAAGGTCTTCCTGCAATTTATCACAATCTACTTATGATTTAACTACTCTGAACAATTTTGTATCATCTGCAAATTTGATTACCTCACTCGTCGTATTTCTTTCCAGATCATTTATAAATATATTGAAAAGTATGGGTCCCAATACAGATCCCTGAGGCACTCCACTGCCCACTCCCTTCCACTGAGAAAATTGTCTTTAATCCTACTCTTTGTTTCCTGTCTTTTAGCCAGTTTGTAATCCACAAAAGGACATCGCCACCTATCCCATGACTTTTTACTTTTCCTAGAAGCCTCTCATGAATAATTTGTCAAACACCTTCTGAAAATCCAAGTATACTATATCTACCGGTTCACCTTCATCTACATGTTTTTTAACTCCTTCAAAAAAGTGAAGCAGATTTGTGAAGCAAGACCTGCCTTGGATAAAGCCATGCTGACTTTGTTCCATTAAAACATGTCTTTCTATATGTTCTGTGATTTTGATATTTAGAACACTTTCCACTATTTTTCCTGGCACTGAAGTCAGGGTAATTGGTCTGTAGTTTCCCAGATTACCCTTGGAGTCCTTTTTAGATATTGGGGTTACATTAGCCACCCTCCAGTCTTCAGGTACAATGGATGATTTTAATGATAAGTTACAAATTTTTACTAATAGGTCTGAAATTTCATTTTTGAGTTCCTTCAGAACCCTGGGGTGTATACCATCCGGTCCAGGTGATTTACTACTCTTCAGTTTGTCAATCTGGCCTACCACATCTTCTAGGTTCACCATGATTTGGTTCAGTCCATCTGAATCATCACCCATGAAAATCTTCTCTGATACGGGTATCTCCCCAACATCCTCTTCAGTAAACACTGAAGCAAAAAAATCATGTAATATTTCCACGATGGCCTTATCTTCTCTAATTGCCCCTTTAACCCCTGGTCATCTAATGATCCAACTGATTCCTTCACAGGCTTTCTGCTTCTGATATATTTTAAAAAGTTTTTAGTGTGAGTTTTTACCTCTACGGTCAACTTCTTTTCAAATTCTCTCTTAGCCTCTCTTATCAATGTCTTACATTTAACTTGCCAACGCTTAATCATTATCCTGTTTTCTTCTGTTGTATCCTTCTTTCAATTTTTGAATGAAGATCTTTTGGCTAAAATAGCTTCTTTTACCTCCCCTTTTAACCATGCCGGTGATCATTTTGCCTTCTTTCCACCTTTCTTAATGTGTGGAATACATGTGGACTGTGCTTCTAGGATACTATTTTTTAACAATGACCACTCTTGTAGCTGTTCCTTTCAATTTTTTTCTAACTATTTTTCTCATGTTATCAAAGTTTCCCTTTTGAAAGTTTAGCAAGAGAACCATGGATTTACTTACTGTACCCTTTCCAGTCATTAATTCAAATTTGATCATATTGTGATCACTATTGCCAAGCTGCTCCACCACCGTTACCTCTCTCACCAAATCCTGTGCTCCACTGAAAATTAGATTTAAAATGGCTCCCTCTCTCATCGGTTCCTGAACCAATTACTCCATAATCCTGTCAATTATTCCATCCAGGAACTTTATCTCTCTAGCATGTCCTGAAGATACATTTAACCAATCAATATTGGGGTAATTGAAATCTCCCATTATTACCACACTACCAATTTGGTTAGCTTCCCCAATTTCTCTTAGCATTTCACTGTCCGTCTCACCATCTTGACCAGGTGGACGGTAGTATACTTTTATCACTATAGTCTTCCCCCACACACAAGGGATTTCTACCCATAAAGATTCGATTGTGCATTTAGTCTCGTGCAGGATGTTTATCCTGTTGGACTCTATGCCATCCTGGACATAGAGCACCACTCCGCTTCCTGTGTGCTCATCTCTGTCATGTGATATAATTTGTATCCCGGTATAGCACTGTCCCAATGGTTATCCTCCTTCCACCATGTCTCTGAGATGCCAATTAAGTCTATGTCATCATTCACTGCTATACATTCTAATTCTCCCATCTTACTTCTTAGACGTCTGGCATTAGCATACAAACATTTCAAATTTTGTTTTTTTATATGTATTTTCATTCTGCTTTTTAATTGATAGGGATAAGTTAGAATTTTTTAGATGAGGTGAGTTTTTAGTTACAGGCACTTGGACTACTTTTCTTATTATTGGAACCTCACTGTCAGAATGCCCTAATTCTAATGCATCATTAGTATCCTTTGAAGATACCTCCCTCTGAACCATGCGCTGCTGTGCGACTGTGGCTTTTATTCTATTTTAAAAGCTGCTTTATCTCCTTTTCAAAGGTTACCGCCAGAACTTTCCATTTCTAAAGTTGTAGTTGTGATAAACATAACAGTAGTTGTGTTAAATGTACACAGTAACTCATTTTGACATGAGTTATTGCAGCACATGTAATACACTATTCACTAAGGGGGTATTTTCTAAAATTTGCATGTTATAGCGTAAGAAAATAGGATATGCCATGCTGGGTCAGGCCAAAATTTCATCAAGCCCGACATCCTGTCTCTGATAGTGGCCAATATACATCTCAAATACCAGGTAGATTCCAATGAGTATTTATTTATTATTTAAAAATATATTTATTGCACCAAAAACAATAAAGTTGTTCAAGGTGGATTGCAAAAAAATAAATAAAACCATTGAGATAAACATAAACTATACCTGGCAGCCTTTAAGGGTGTGGCATGAAGTCTTACTGCTAGGGATGTGAGTTCATTTGAAACAAATATGTAAAACATGATGAATGTGTTGCGCGTCCTGGCCGCACTAGGCCCGCGCCCAGGCCTGCTTACCTTGCTCGTGATCCAGTGGGGTCCGAACTGACCTCGCCCGTGGCACCTCGTGATGGCATCCCCAGGACCTTCTGGGCCTTCTACCTCCCAGCTCTCCTCCCGTCGTGGTTCATCGTCCTCCTCAGCATCGGGCCCACCCCTAGGCACTCGCGTGCGGACAGACGAGCCCTTTAAAGGGCCCAGGGTGGGAAACCGCTCCACGACGTGCAGAGATGACATCACCCAGCTCTAGTATTTAAGCAAGGGCCCGCTCCTCAGTCCCTCGCCTTGGCAATCGGGTCATCACCTCTATGTGAGAGCTAGTTTGCCGTCCTCGTTCCTGTGCTTGTTCCAGTGTTCCTGTTTCCTTGTTCCTCTGCCTGTTCCAGTGTTCCTGCCTTGCTCCTGTGTTCCCATGGTCTTTCCTGTGTTCCAACATCTTTTCCTGAATTCCTGCGTTCCTGAGTCCTGTTCTTCATCTTGCTACTCAGGTAGTACCTTCTTGCACTGATCCTTGGAACTGACCTTCTCCTGTGACCACTGATCCTTGGAACTGACCTCCTCCTGTGACCACGCTCAGACTGATACTTGGAACTGACCTCTGCTTGCCTGTGACCATGCTTGGACTGATCCTTGGAACTGACCTCTGCTTGCCTTTGACTATGCTCAGACTGATACCTGGAACTGACCCTTGCTTTGGCTGACCATTCTTGGACGGAAACCCTGGCTCTGACCCTTGCACTCCATTCGGACACTCTCTTTGCTCCTGTGATCAACAGGCCTGCCTGCCTCAACACCACCTGTGGCCTTCTTCGAGCTGGACCACTAGGCGCTGCCTATCCTACCTGGAGGACCTTCAGTTCCTGTCCTGTTCCAGTGGTCTCCGGTACTCTCAGTTCCGGTCAAGCTCGCCTGTTCACTGACACCCATGCACCTCTCCTCTTGGTGGGCACACCTCTCCATCATCTCTCTGGGAGACCCCCAGAGGCCCACCTAAACCCAGGCGGTCTGAGAATCCAAGGGCTCATCCCATGGAGCTCCCATACTGCTATTGGTGGTTCCTGTCAGCCTCTGTCTCCTTATGTGCTCCACTTCCTGGCGGCAGACGCCCTTTGGGATCCCTCAGAGGGCCATACCAATCCTGCGCCAGGCCAAGGGTCCACCTCCAGTGCAACAGAATGAGTCCATATTCATTTAATTTGTGGTCCTCTGAAATTAATGGAGGGGGTCCCATGAATGAAACTAAAAAAAAAAATCATCTCATTTGTTTATCTTTCCCATTCAAGTCTATGGCAAATTGAAGTCTATGGCTGAGCACTGCAAGGCAAAAATAAAACCAACCAATAACTATAGCAACCAACTCTTACCTGTGTGAACTCACTGCCTTGCCAGAGCCTTGTCAGAGCTGAATCAGAACAAATTGGCAAGGAAACCATAGATCGGACAAATCACAGTGCAACATATAGCTGCTATCTGTATCAAGTGATGTTGACCCACTCCCATTGTAAAGTCTAGTCATGTGCAAGAAGCAGTAGTATTTCCTCTCTAGATCTTGACAGAGAAGGACATGCTAGTAAAAGTTCACAGAGTATGAAAATGCTTAGAAACTTTAGGATTTGGCACTGGTAACGAGTAGTTTTTGATCTACTGTGTGCTGCAGTCATTTCACTATCTGTGCTAGAAAGAGAGGGAATACACTATTGCTGATTTGTATTTTTCTCTTTATTGGTGGAGGGTCAGGGTGGGAGACAGTATCAGGATTGCAGTTGCAGCAGTGCTAGTGATTTTCTTTTGTCTCTGTCTAGCTGTTCACCAGTGAGGTGAAAAGTGCACATTCAGAGACTGAAGAGAAGTATCATAGCAAGCTGCCAGTCTTTTCAGTTCTGTTAGTTTTTAAAAGCTTTTTTTATGTGTGTATATGTGTGGAGTCAGCACTAGTATACAATGAACAGTACACATACACTGATATGTGTATGAATGTTTGTGTATATGGGAGTACAATTTCAGTACCAATAAATAAATAAAGTCATTTGTAATATCAAAACCACTAGTAAACAATGCTCTTCAACACATTTCATCATGTAAGGAATAGGAAGCGGAGGGAATGTTTGCAAGGTTGGAAGCTTTGACTAGAGCAGAGCAAATAATGTAATACAGATCCAGCTCATTCTACATCTAGTAGCTGTGATAACAATGGTACTAGTTCTGCCCCAGAATTTGAAGAAAGTCTTTTTTAGCTGTAGAATGGCAGATGTGGAAAGCACTGGCAAGTAAAGGAAGAAAAAGTTGAAATTTTGAAAGCATGTGCCACTGCCACTTGTTACTCTCCCTCTTGTTTTGGATCAGAGGGGAAAAGGCAGGAGAGTCAGTAATGGGACAGATACATGGAATGGTGCAGCAGAAGTGCAGCAGCCAAACCCAACTGCACCCTCCACTACATTTGCTTCTGAGGCAAATTAGGCAATATTTTAAACAATTGATTCTGAGGAAGAATCTTGTCTGGGATTCCCTGAATCAAAACTTGAATAGCTAGTAGTTGAATAAAATATGGGAAGATTAATCATCAACACCTTAACCTCTAGTTCACTGATGTGGGAGATAGATGATGATGATACTGATAATGTTGAGATCAAACCACAGGAAGAACAGGTACTTCTGGTAGATAGCATGAGCAATGCTCCTGGCATTTTTCCTCATGGTCCAGCCTAGACATCAACTCCAGTGCCAGCATAAGACCCAAAGGTGTAGAGATTGAAGAATAGATCATGAAAGACATCCCCGATCTGGAGGCACTTTAAATTGAGGTAGGATCCACATTTTGATTAATTTATTCACATCAGCAAGGATATCAGTTGAGGGAAGCAAGTGGGGCATCTGAAAAATACTGTTTTTCAGCATTACTTGCAGAAGAGGCACCCACTATTAGCATTAGGGTATGGTGGTAATAGCAGCCTGAGGACCCCTTTTGCCAGTCAAAGTAAAAGCCAGAGGAATGGATTTAAAATGGGGAAGATTGTTCCCCAAGTTGATCCCACTGCCACTTCAACCATACAGTTAGCAGATCAGCATTCCCTGGCCTTGAGTCTGAAGTAGCAAACCACCATGAAGGAAATGGGTTGATGTTCCATAGTACTATCTTCGACAAGAGATAGGAAGCATCTAAATTAGTAATGAAGAGCATAGGGGACATGATTGCCCTTGATGATCAGTCCCTGCAGGTAGAAGAGAACATGGGTTTTAAGTGTCAGCTGCATGAATTAGCCCCCAATTACAAAGTCCTCTCCAGTCTATATTTATTAGGAACACAATCCTCATCCTGTACAACCAGTGCCATAATCACATGCAGGCACGGCAGGCTAAGGTAGAAGGGAGTAGCATGCATTTCACCAGTGATATCTGGATGTTCACAAACACTACGCATGCTTAACTCTCCCTAATGCCAAACTGGTGGAACCTGGCTGATGCAGAGAAAGGCAACAGCTGTAGTGAGGACAGAGCATCAGGTTGTAGGTAGGCTTTGCTGCATAGTCAGGTGATGGATAGCCCTTATACCTTGTGCAATATTCTATTTATCATAAAAAATATGCTGGAGGATTAACAGCTAGATCAGAGAGCAGGAGTTTTTGGGCAGGATTTTTTGAGACAGTCAGTGGTGCAACTATGGTTCAAGCAATAGATGATGGGGGCTGTCAGAGTATCCATTGCTTTGCACACTTGCTACACCTAGCAGAAAGGGATTTTCTGTGACTGGGGCCCAAGATCCATGAGAATCTATTCCTGATTGACCTGATAGAGAGGTGCAGGAAAATTTCAGGGCATTTTCACTGAAACATGAAGGTAAGGCAGATTCTTTATTAGGAACAAGAATAATTTGGGATGACTCAGAAATATCTAATTAAACATGTTGTCACCTACTGGAATTCTACTTATATGATGCAACATCAGGAAAATTTCTTCACGGAGACAATGGTGAATGCCTGAAATGCCCTTCCACAGGATGTGGTGAAGACAAAAATGATGAAAGATTTCAAAGGGGCATGGGATAAACACTGTGGGAAAATTTTTCAAAGATGCATGTGCGTGGTTTCCGGCGCACGCACATGGACGTGCCGATTTTATAACATGTGTACGCCGATTTTGTATCGGCACACGCGGGGTGGGGGGGGGGGATTTTTTAACACACGCACAGTGATGAGATCGGGCCTTTGCCCAGGTCCCTTACAGTCCTCTCCAATAAAGGAGCGGACTGGGAGGGAACTTCCCTATCCCCCTAACTAACCTACCTCTCTTTCCCCCTCGCCACCCCGACCCCTTAACACACCCTATAACCTATTTTTTTCTGTTTCACAACTTAAATGCTACTACAAGCAGAAGTAAGTTGTGTGATCCAGCCAGCTGCCGGCTCGCACTTCACCAGGATAACGCAAAATGGTGCTGTCCCGGCTGGCCCCGTCCCACCCTTTCCATCCAGATCCCCACCCCTGGCCTGCCTCTT
This sequence comes from Rhinatrema bivittatum, assembly GCF_901001135.1. Taxonomy (NCBI): domain Eukaryota; kingdom Metazoa; phylum Chordata; class Amphibia; order Gymnophiona; family Rhinatrematidae; genus Rhinatrema; species Rhinatrema bivittatum. Next base: position 328,788,814 of record NC_042619.1, read on the forward strand.
TTCAATAAGCTAGCACTTCTGCGCATACTGGCATGGGGCTGGGCCACTATGAAAATGCGCTTGGTTTACGCACGGCCCGGCCAATCACGTTTTTTTTTTTTAATTTTCTGTTTATTACATCTTTTCAATGATATATTAGTATACACTTGAAAGGAAAATTATTATGACAACATAATAATTGATATTACCTCATCTCATTACAAGAAATAACATGTAGTCATAAACCCAAAGCCCTCAATATGGTGCAGGGAGACCCACCACAAGAGACGACTTATTTACCAATTTAAGAAAACAAATAACACAATTATATAAAGCACTAGATCATAGAATGGTTACTACTTTCAAGAAATGTCCCCACATATAGAGGTTATACATGATCTGGACCTGAGCTAATCTCTGGCTGAGCAGGAGATCTATCTTTTATAAATTTACTCAACTGAATAGGCTGAAAAAAAGTATAAGTTAAGTATTTAAACTTAATGAGACATTTACACGGAAATTTCAAAAAATATTGCGCTCCCATCTGTTCCACGCTAGATCTTAATTCCAAAAACTCCTTCCTCCTTAGCTGTGTCTCCTTGGCCAAATCGGGAAAGATTTGAACTTTCATTCCCAGAAATAGTTCACGTTGATTCCGAAAGTAAATTCTGAGAACCCAGTCTCTATCAGAGTCTAATAGGAAAGTGATAATCAGTGTTGCTGGCTGGGGTTCTTCCTCTCTTGATGATTCTAATATCTCAGACAAATTCAAATTTACTGGAGATAACTGCTGGATCTCTCTACCTTCTACCGGTAACCTTTTCTTTCACGGAAGGTAATAAATCTTTGATAATGGTGGCAACGTTGCCTGGGGAATTTTCAAACCTTCTAAGGCAAATTTAGTCCACATCTCTAATGGAGAAACAGTTATCTTCTTGGGGAAATTTATTAATCTTAAATTTTTATTTCTCTGTTGGTTTTCTAAATATTCCAGCTTCCTTAAGAAATATAAATTGTCCTTTACCAGTCCATAGCACTGATTTTTCATTTTGCCCTTGTCTATCTTCAGTGTATGCACGTCCCATTTAATTTCAATTTGTTTATCTTTCAGTTTCTACAATTGTAACTCTATTTGACCCACTTTTTTCACAATCGGTGATATTTGTGTAGTTACATTTTTATTCAACATTTATATAGATATCCAGATAGTTTCCAATGTAAAATGTTCAGGTCTTACCAACGGAGTCAATACGGGTTCCATTTCTTGAGGTATTCCTTCTTCTGAATCTCCTCCACTTTGCCAAGATACCAGCTCCTCCAGAGCCTGAATTTCACCTCCATGGGGGGTACCCACCTTCCAGCCTGGCAGTTCCTGGGAACACCAATCTACTCGGAGTTTCCTCTGCTCCTCGGCCCCCTCCCTGGGGCCTCCTCCCTGGCGACATCTGGGAACTTCTCCAGATGGTCCGGGTTAGCTGTCCGACTCAGTGCCGGGTTTTCAGGGGCTATTCTCTCGGCCAGGGATAACAATGTCAATGAGTCATGGAGGACACTGGATGTCATTGCGTCTCCTCGGCATTCCTCCAGCGACTCTTCACCTGGCTCTCCAAATACTCTAAAGATGTGGACATCCATCAGCCCTCGAATTGGACCCGGCATTGAGGCTTCCAGATTCAGCCTCTTGCGGGCCCTCCGCTTATACCCCGAATGAGGCATATGGGCAAAATTTGCAAAGTCAGTGAGGAGAGGGATGCTACACACACCCTCACTCTAGCGCACCATTGCCATGCACGTATCTAGTGGTATTGGCACATACTGGTGTTTGAAAATTCCCCCATGTGGTTCCATAAAAGCTAGAGGATGAAATGAAGAAAATAATGCATGGGGGTAACTTGTTGCTGTGGCGGTTATTACCCTTAACCATTGGGCCTTCATAATGTTGATGCAACTCCATTATTGCTCTCTGCTTCAATGGCAGGGGGAAAAGAGGAATAGGGAATTAGATTCAGACAGCAACCAACAAGGACATAGAATTTTATGGTCTGGGAAAACAAATAAGAATGGAGGTAACTAGCTGATGTGGTTGTTGCTACCCTTAACCAATATGCCTGATACTGCTGATGCAATTCCAACATTGTTCTTTGCTTCAACGGCAGGAAATGACAGGGAGTTGGACTCAGACAGCAACTGACAAAGGCCCTGACTTTGACAGTATGGGAAACTAATTATGGGGTTGACCTGTATAACATGGCAGATGCTACCATAAGCTTGCTGGGCAGTCTGGATTGATCATATGGTCTTATTCTGCCGTCTTTTCTGTTTCTATAGGTTCACAATGCTGGGTTCTTTATTAGGAGACATCAACCACAAAAAGGATCTTGAAGTGACTTTAAATGATATATTGACATACTCAGCTCAGTGTGTTTTGGAAGACAAAAAAATTAATAGAATGTTAAGTATTATTTGAAGAGAAATAGAGAATAAAACATTGAATATAATTATACTTCTGTATCAATCTATGGTGCGACTGCACCTTGAATATCGTGTGCAGTTCTGGTTGCCCCATCTCAAAAATGATATAGTAGAACTAGAAAAGGTTCAGAGAAGAACAACAAAAATGATAAAGGGGATGAAATTTCTCCATTTTAAAGAAAGGCTAAATGGGATAGTGGCTTGGAGAAGAGAACTCTGAGATGACATGTCAAGGAACATGTGTCCATTGTTATTATGAAAATTATGTAAATGGATCTATGTGAATTTATTATCAAATTTGTCATTGCTTCTTTATCTGAGGGACATATTTCTTCTTCTCTTAAAATTGCAGCTGTATGGCTTATAATTAAAAAGGAAAATCTGGATCCTTAAGATTTTGGTAATTACCAGCCTATATTTTCTTTATCTTTCCTGGCAAAGGACATTGAGAAAGTTGTCCTTAGGCACTTACATATTTTCTAGACTAGAACAATCATTTAGATGATTTTCAGTTTGGGTTCAAGACTGGTCCCAGCATGGAGACTCTTCTGTCTAGCTTTATCTCCTTTCTGCTTGGCTTTGATACTAGCGATAAGTTTATTTTAGTTCTTTTGGATCTGTCTTCAGCCTTCTATACCTTAGACCATGCTATTCTAATCATGTCTTTAGGGATTTTCTCACTGGTGTTTGCCTGGGTTTCATCCTTCCTATATGGTTGATTCAGAGAGTGGTCAAAGGAAATAGTAGCTCTCCTCCCACAACTTTACAAAAAGGTATTCCTCAGGGTTCAGCTTTTTGCTAAACTTTAACATCTATCTTTTGACAATTTATAAGATTTTTTCTAAAATGGGAAATAGCTATAAACTTTATGGTTGAAGATATTCAGTTTTATTTTCCCATTGATACTTCAATAAATATCTCACTATCTAAAATAAGTCACTGCCTCAGTGTTATTCATTCTTGGCTGGCCCAAAATGAGATATCTTAAAAACTTAAGAAAACAGATATCATCTTGCTATCTCATTTTCCTTCAGCTCATGATCCATTTCTTCATTCTTTAAATGACCTACATATTCCCATCATTTCTCAGGTTAGATCAAGAGTTCTTTCTTTAAGCTTTCCTTACTGTCGGGCCAATCCTGTAAAGTGCGGCTGCGTTTACCCTGCTCCTAAGCCGCTTTTAACTCACGTTCCGGCCGCGTTAGCCCTTCCTGCGATCCCGAATCCCCTTTAACCTACTCCTACCGCGTCCTAAATTCCCCGGGTAACCCCTTCCGCCCGCGGCATGTATATTGCATGCAAACGAGCGAATTAGCGCGATATTGCATGCAAACGAGCGAATTAGCTATTCCCCTAGCATCCCGTAACCCGCGCCCCGACTAACGCTACCTTTCCCTGCCGCTTTGTCGCGCGTTTAACCTGCAAACTTACCGCCTACCCTGACCCAGGCGGTAGAGGCAGGGGTCAGGGTAGGTGGCAAGCTTTCCCCCAGCCCCCGCTCACCTGCCCCGGCCGCGATCATGGGTGCCGGTCTCCGTGGCAGCCCCAGTCCTCTCCCCTGCTCCCGAAGCCAAAAAAAAAGCTTTTTTTTTTTTTTGGCTTCGGGAGGAGGGGAGAGGACTGGGGCTGCCACGGAGACCGCTTTCCCCCGTGCAAGTAAGTTGTTTCGCCGCTTGTCTCTTCTCCCCCCTCCCGGAGCAGGGCGCGAAAAGCCGCCTTGCTCCGGGAGGAGGGGGGACACTGGCAGCGGCGAAGCTTTCCCCCAGCCCGGACACCGGCGAAGCCAGAAGATAGCGGCGGAGAAACGGCGAAACGACTGTCAGTGTCCCCCCTCCTCTCGGAGCAGGGCGCGAAAAGCCACCTTGCTCCGGGAGGAGGGGGGACACTGACAGCGCACAAGCAGCGATGGAGAAACGGCGAAACGACTGTCAGTGTCCCCCCTCCTCTCGGAGCAGGGCGGAAAAGCCGCCTTGCTCCGGGAGGAGGGGGGACACTGACAGCGGCAAAACTTTCCCCCAGCCTGGACACCGGCAAAAAACTTACTTTTTGCAGCCACGAGCACGAACACGATCTGGCCTGCCTTAGCTCCTCCCGACAAGATGGCCGCCTGCACGGGGAAAGCGTGCAATTGGCCGCTGAAGACGTGACGTCACGACATCACGTCTTGAGCGGCCAATTGTACTCTTTCCCCGTGCAGGCGGCCATCTTGTCGGGAGGAGCTATCGGAGCCAGATCTTCGCCTTCCTGCTCGTGGCTCATGGCTGCAAAATTGTAAGTTTTGCCGGTGTCCGGGCTGGGGGAAAGTTTTGCCGCTGTCAGTGTCCCCCCTCCTCCCGGAGCAAGGCGGCTTTTCGCGCCCTGCTCCGAGAGGAGGGGGGACACTGACAGTCGTTTCGCCGTTTCTCCGCCGCTGTCTTCTGGCTTCGCCGGTGTCCGGGCTGGGGGAAAGCTTCGTCGCTGTCAGTGTCCCCCTTCCTCCCGGAGCAAGGCAGCTTTTCGCGCCCTGCTCCGAGAGGAGGGGGGACACTGAAAAGTCCTTTCGCCGTTGCTTCTGCGCTGTCGCCGCCGTTGCTTCCTGGTATCTGTCATTTCAAATGACATTTGAAATGACAGATACCAGCGTGGCGTGAAGCCTTAGGCCCGCGCACCCAGGATCCTGTATAGGCGCTCTATCCAGTATCCTGGTTTGCGCGGGACTAAGGCTTTTCGGACGCGGCTTACATTTACATATAATTAGGCTTCAGGATCGCGCGGTAGGTGAGCTGCTCTGTGCGGGCGGTAACTGCGGGTGCCGTAGGCACTAACGCAGCTCTTCCTACCGCACGATACAGGATTGGCCCGTATATAATGTGAAACCTTTTCTCACAGCTGAGGACTTTAGAATTGTAGTGCAAGTATTCATCATTACTCCCGTGAACAACTGCAACTTTATAACTTGGACTGCCTCAGTCCTTGAGAATGCTTCAGCTCATTCAAAATGCTGCTGCCAGACTTGTTTCAGGGGTACCTTTAAGGGAACATATTTTCCCAATTTTTATAAGCTTCATTGACTTCCAGTCTCAAGTATAACAAGTTTAAACATTTTAAGCCTGGTATTTAAGACTATTAACAGTTTGGCTCTTGCTTGTTATAATACTGTGCTAAAAATATCTCATTCTTCTTTTTTTTTTTTTTAATTCATCTTTTTGTAACTTACTCAGTATCAATTCATTTAAACACATTAGACTTGTAGAGTCAAATGAGCACTTGTTTAGTTTTGTAGGTCAAACTCTTTGGAAAGCACTGCTAGAAGAATTGAAAAATGAAACTTTTTTAGTTCACTTTAGGGGCAGCTAAAACATGTTTATTCTCTCAAGCATTTAACAAACATTTTTCCTAATGTCATTTCATCTTCTGGTTCTGTTTCTGGCCTAGTTGGTGGTAGGATTTTTATACCGTTGAGCTGTATGGTAGAGTTAAATAATGGTTCTCTCATGTTTTATGGGTTTTTAATGTTTTATTTTGGTATTGTTTTTATTTATATTTATCTTTTTGTGTTATTTTTATTGTTGCCGTTTATGATTCTGGCTTATTTTGTGGCAGGAGGTGGAGTGCTCTTGTCATTTTATTGTTACTAGTTTACTTTATATGTTTTATTCTGCTTTATTTGTTATTTACATTATGATTGTAATATTGCAGTCCACCTAGAGTTGGTGATATTTAAATAAAGAAATAAATATAATGGAGGTTTATAAAATCATGAGTGGTGGGGAACAGGGAGTGAGCGATATACTGAAATGTTTACCTAGTTTTTATATTGTTGTTATTTATTATGTACTATTTAAGGTGAATTTTAAAAGACTGGCACACGCCAAAATTAGTGGATGCATGAAGAAATCGGGTTTGCGTGTGCCGATTGTATTTTAAAAATCACCCATATATGCATGTAAATCCTGCGACATGCATCTCAAACGTTTCCAAAAAGAGGCAGGGCATGGAACTGGTCTAGGCATTTCGGGGCCTGGCCAAGATATATGCATATAAATACTTGCACACTGCAGCGGGCACCAAGGTCCCCTGCTGCATAACTTTACTTCTGCTATGAATGACAAGTAAGTTATAAAATAAAAGGATTGAGCCTTTTCTGAAGGCATTAAAGGGTCTGGGGTAACTGGGGGGAATATAGGCTATCAAACCAGGAGGATTTTGGGGACCTAGCTATTATCTGGGCAAACTAGTGGATGAACTAGTAAACTGGGAATGGTGTGGGCACACTCACCTTTTAAAATCTCCCAATTTACATAGTAGAAATGGGATTTGCGCGCTCATGCATGCCCACTTAAAATTAAGTGCACATCTACGTGCCTCCAGGCTATTTTATAACATGTGCGCATATTCATGCACAAGATCTAAAAAAAGTTGCGTCTCTTGACACAGGACAAAGCACTCGCACAAATGAGAGTCCACGTGCCAATTTGAAAGTTAGTATCCCTACGTTTGCTTAATAGTTTGCTGTTTTACTGAATTGGCAGCTGTTAGAATTGCCCAAATATTAAAACAGTGTTTCTTAGCTGGCTAAATGGAACTGAATATTGGGCCCAAAGACTTTGGCTTTCTTTGTAGTTGGTAATAGTATAAAAAGAAAGCATAAAAATTCATCACAAGGCTTTCATGCACACTGACTGACTTTGCCTTGTCCTTGCATGGATTTCTTAGGAAACAGGAAACCTGTGCTGGAAGAAGGGGTAGAGCTGTGGCAGACTCAGAAGGCTCGTGCTGTATTTATTCTTTTTGCTTTCATATATAATAGACAACTTATGGGGCAGAGGCTCCTCTAACCTTGGGGGTCTCCTACGCATGTGCCTACTGCACATTGGTGAGCATAAGAAACATCAAGAGTCTTAGTACAGACTCCTGTATAAATATCTGTAAAGGTCCACTCTTTACCTTTCTCCATTGGGAAAACTGACTAGTCCTACTCTTTATTTTCTCTCTTTTAACCAGTTTCCAATCCACAGTGGGACTTTGCCTCCAGTCCCATAACTTTTTAATTTCATGAGGAGTTTCTCATGAGGGACTTTATCAAATGCCTTCTTAAAATCCAGATACACTATGGGGTAGATTTTCAAAAAGTTACGTGCGTAAGATAAGCGCATAACCCCCCGAAAACCTACTCCTGCGCGCTGAGCCTATTTTGCAAAGGCTCGGCAGCGCGCATAAGCCCGGGATGCATGTATGTCCCGGGGCTTCGAAAAAGGGGCGGTCCGGGGATGGGGTCGTGGGTGGGGCCGTGGTCCGGGGGCATGGCCAAGTGCCCCGACACAGGTGGGGAGGAGATTTAGGTAGGGCTGGGGGGTTGGTTAGATAGGGGAATGGAGGGAAAGGTAGGGGGGACCAAAAAAAAATTTCCCTCCAAGGCCGCTCCGATTTGCACGTGCTGACCCTGGATTTTATAACACGCACGCGGCAGCGCGCACATGTTATAAAATCGGGTGTACATTTGTGCATGCCGGGTAGCACGCACAAATGTACCCCCCGCGCGTAATATTAAAAATCTGCCCTTATGTCAGTTAGTTCATCTTTGTCCACCTTTTAGGTGTGGAGTCAAAATATTTGCTTTTAAGTTGTTGTTGCTGGGTTTTTTTTGGTGGGGGGGGAGTGCTTTTTTTTCATTTTATTTGCGAGTGCACTATATTCCTTTTATTGTACTCTGGGCCTGCTTTTCAAAAGCATTTACATAATTAAAAATGGGTTTGACATGTGTAAATGCACTTTACATGTGAAAATTGCTTCAATATATGTCATTGAATTGTCCATAGGATTTATCTGCTTAGGTGCGCATTACATGGGTAAATGGCTTTTGAAAATTTGTACAATAATAGTTTCATTTACAGCTGGAAATGCTTTAGAAAATCACCCACTAATTTTTTAGAAACATAAAAAATTTGTGTGCAGTAATTTAAATGAACCAAAAAGCACCCTAACAAAAACTCATAGATTGATAAAGCCACTTACTATATATATAGTATTCAATAACAGCTCTGTTAAATAATAGAAGAGGTTTGAGACGATCAGAGTAAGTCTGTGGGAATAGTGGGAGTGCTTCATATGCCATATTATTGCACCATAGTATTATCAGGAACCAGAGGGTATATATATTATAAAAGAAAAAGAGAAAAAGGTTGACAATTTTGTAAATATATGAACTGGGAAAGATCAAAGGGAAAATGTGACGTAGATTTTATAATAGATAACATATATGCACAACCAGGGGCGGCTGAAGGCAATCTGCTGCCTGAGGCGAAGGATGAGAAGGTCCTCTCTCCCCACTTGCCACCCCGCCCTCTCCCCCGTGCCCTCCTCTCTCTGGCCTCACACACACACACACACACACACATATACACAAGCTGCCTCTCACCTAAGCGCGCACATACACACACACAAGAAAGCTGCCTCACACAGTCGCATACACTACACAGACAAGCTGCCTCTCTCTCATGTGGGGCCTCTCTCTGTTCTTCAGCTGCCATCGGCCTGAGCTCCAGTGGCTCCAGCATCTCTCTCTGTTCCTCTTCAGCCCAGTGGCATAGCCAGAACTGAATTTTTGGATGGTTAACATGGGTGGGCAGTAGACATACAAATCTAGGCCCTACTAATAGTACTTTTAACGATAAATAATGTCTTAGCATGCACCCTTCAATGGATTTCTGAGTAGTTTGCAACAGCCATCATGTATGAGTGACATTTTAAAAATATTTTTATTCTATTACTTCAAGCACTTGCCAACATTAAAAATGCCTTATCTAGATTAACTTATTGTGGAGCCGATGTAATAAAGTGTGCTGAAGCTGCCGCGGGTTTGTGCTTGCCTGTATGCACACTTGTTCGTGAATTTTCCTGCACAAAGCCCTATATGGGGCTGTAATAAGAGTTTTGTGTGCGGGGAAAAAAGCGCGAATGAACATGCTTACAGACCCACGGATTTTCCTGCATGAACGCATGCTAACGGCATGCAAAGGAGGCAACTAGCTAACCATAGGCAATGCAGGGACCCACACTAATGCTAGTGTGGGTTTTTTACTGCCATGGTCAGGGAATGAGTTAGTGCCGACTCGAGGGGGCCTATGTTGGCATCCAAGCATCCTGAAAACCACCTAGCTGAGCATCTATATTGGTGTCTCAGTGAACATCTTAGCAAGGCGTTTTTCTGGACATCCGAGTGGCCAGCATCACTAGGCACTTTTCTCGGCATCAGAGCAGCCAGTTTAGGTAGGTACTTCCCTAGGCACTTTTCTGGGCTCCCGATTGTATAGATTTGTGACCAAGTAAGGTGCCTTTCTGGGCACCAGAGCATCCATATTTGCTCCCGACTGAGTGCCTATGTCATCACCCGAGCATCCAAATTGGTGCCCAAATGAGCACCTATCTCGCTGCTATGTCAGTGTGAATTAGCATCCATGAAAATATTTGCCTTGTTTTCTGCAGCACAGTTATTTGAAATATTAAAAATACTTTCAGTTAAGAGGGAGACCCGTTCGCTCGCTCACTTTTATATGTGGATTATCGGTGCGGGTTTTGAGCGAGGATGTGGCCGCTTATTACATAGGCCCTTGCTGCACTTAGGTATATGCATTTTTCCATATATATGTGTGGATTTCTGCGCGCAAATCATTTTGCATAATTTATTTTTTTTTATCCCGCGGAAGCAGCATCTTTAGTTCTATGCGGTGATCAAAACCTGTGCTCTTAACCATCGCCTGTTTCACCGTGGGTCTTATTACATCGGCCTCTTTATATTTATTGCAGTTCATAAACACCATAATATTATGTAAAAAATAAAGAACACTTCAGAAACATCCGATCCAATCACGTAATAAAACAAATATCAATATATTCTTTTATGAGTCCTCTTTCCAAAAATGCATAAAACTACAATAAAACAGCAATAATCATAATAATCATCATAAAACAATTTTCAACCAATGCAGAACAGAACTAGGTCATGCAAAAACAAATTCTAATTCTGGTGTCACCTCAATGGCAGCAAAACACATTCCCTTCATTGCCAAACACTTTGGGGTAGATTTTAAAAGAAGCGCGATCAGCCTACTTTTGCTTGCGCATCAGACTCAAGCAAAAGTACGCTGGATTTTAGTAGATACGCGCGGAGCCGCGCGTATCCACTAAAATCCTGGATCGGCGCGCGCAAGGCTATCGATTTTGTATAGCCTGCGCGCGCCGAGCCGCGCTGCCTCCCCCCGTTCCCTCCAAGGCCGCTCCGAAATCGGAGCGGCCTCGGAGGGAACTTTCCTTTGCCCTCCCCTCACCTTACCCTCCCTTCCCCTACCTAACCCACCCACCCGGCCCTGTCTACACCCCCCCCTTACCTTTGTCGGGGGATTTACGCCTCCCGGAGGGAGACGTAAATCCCCGCGCGCCAGCGGGCCTGCTGCGCGCCGGGCCGCGACCTGGGGGCGGGTACGGAGGGCGCGGCCACGCCCCCAGGCCCTAGCCACGCCCCGTACCCGCCCCCAAAACGCTGCCGACACGCCCCCGCAACGCCGCGCGCTCCGGCCCCGCCCCCGACACGCCCCCCTCCGAGAACCCCGGGACGTACGCGAGTCCCGGGGCTCTGCGCGCGCCGGGAGGCCTATGTAAAATAGGCTTCCCGGCGCGCAGGGCCCTGCTCGCGTAAATCCGCCCGGTTTTGGGCGGATTTACGCGAGCAGGGCTCTGAAAATCCGCCCCTTTGTGAAGTAACACAAACCCTGCAAATAAATAAACTTTACCATACCATAAGAGCAGTAACTCTCAGGACTCAAACACCAGCAAACTTATTTATGAAAAGGCAGCAAGGCAAACATTACACCACTACCTAATGGGCAAACAGAACAAACCAGACTGCTACAAATCCCTACAGAGAAACTAGATGCTAGCCAAAATACTGCATCTCTATCACACACATGCAACACAGACAGACTCTTATCTAAGACAGAATAAGGGACTAAAAATTAGAAACAAACATGCAAACATGGAATTGGAAAGCCTGAAAAACCAGATTCTGTGAGCACTGGAATACTGAAGAAAAAGCAAAAAACAAATATATAAGAAATGCACATTCCCAGAGATGGCATATTCCAATCACCGAAAGGCAAAATATATTTTTTCCTTTGTTGTCTGATCTTATTTTTCTAATCAGTTGGTCCCAGTCTCCTTTCCCCCCCTCGTCTGTCTTTTCCTTTTCCAGGGTCTCTTTTATTCTGTCTTATTTGCTTCCTCCTTCATACATACACACAGACTCTCTCACATGTTCTCTCACACATACACATGCATTCTCTCACACAGGATCCCACTCTTCCATGCTCTCACATACATACAGGTTCCCACTCCTACACACACACAAACACACACGGTTCTCATTCTGACATGCTTGCTTTCACACAGGCTCCTACTCCTACAAACACACACACAGGCTCTCATTCTCACATGCTCTTACACACGTGCTCCCATTCCCACAAACACAACACCCAGGCTCTCACTCTCACATGCAGGCTTCTGCTCCCACTTCCATACATACATACACATCCAGGCTCTCACTCTTATATGCAGGCTACCACTCTCACACAAACACACAGGTTCCCATTCTCACATGCATTCTCTCACATGTAGGCTCCCACACCCATTTCACAAGGTTTTACTCCTACATGCTCTCTCTCTCTCACACACACACATACACCTTCTTGTAGACTATCATTCACATCCCCCCTCCCCCCCAATCAGGCTCCCATTCGTTCACCACACACAGGCAGGCTCCAAATTCACACACCTCAGCCCCCCAGGCAGGCTCCCATTCACACATACACATTCCCAGGCAGGCTACCATTTATATTCACACATACACCCCTCCTAGGCAGGCTAGCATCCACATACAAACTTGCACCCAGACAGGCTACTATTCACATTTAGATACACCACCACCCTACCCCAGAAGGCTCCCATTCACAAACCCCCACCCCCACCGCCACCCATCAGACAGACTCCCATTTACACACTCCCAAACCCCACCCGCAGGCAGGCTACCATTTATACACACACACACACACACACACAGGAACAGGTAGCAAAAGGGGGAGCCTGCTCTGCTGCTGCTCCTCGTTTGTCTGCCCACAGTATTCAAAACTCATTCAGCTAGCACTCCTCTACGCTGATCTCACATTGCACAGTATCAGCATAGAGAATTTACTGGCTACGCAGGTTTTGAATGCGCAGGGCCGGCACAAGTGAAGGAGCAGAAGAATGTGTGCCTTGCTGTGCGGGTTTTTTTTCTTTGACCACTAGCATAGCAAGCCTCTTCCTCCTCTTGCCCAGCATGTCCACTGTGGCCCTGTGACAGGGCCTCTCTTCTTTGGCTGCCGGGCTACATCACTGCTTCATCTACCTCTGGCCTGAGCTCTGGCGGTGGCCCCAGCCTCTCTCTGTTCTTCTTCAGACGCCACTAGCCTGAGCTCCAATGGTGGCCCTAGCCTCTCCCCATTCTTCTTCAGCCACTGCAGGCCTGAGCTCCGGCAGCAGCCCCAGCCTCTCTCTGTTCTTCTTCAGCCGCCTCCAGCCTGAGCTCTGGCAGCAGCCCGAGCCTCTCTTCATTCTTCTTAAGCCACCGCTGGCTTGAGCTGAGGCAGCCATGGCAGGAGCAGGCAGAGTGAGGCAGATGCCAAGCAGTATGCTGAGAGGGGCATTTTTTGCTGCCTCAAAATTCTGCCGCCTGAAGCGGCCACCTTACCCTGCCTCATTATAGAATATTTTGCATGTATACATTTTTTGTGGAATTTTCCCCTTTTCAATTATGCAGAAATTTAAATTCTTGAGAAAGAAAAAGGTAGACAACTGCAGACATTTTGCAGGAAAAGTTATTTTCATACTATTTTGCTATACTTTAACTTTGATCCACTGTCTTTATGAATGATGAAAAATATCTCAAGGTCAAAAACTAAGACCAAAACTTTTGAATAAAGTAAGTGTTTGAATCTCAAAGTACTTACTAAGATCACTGAAACACAATAAACTATTTTCCTGCTTTTCAAATTTAAATTATATCCATTTGGATATACACAAGTTTTGAATAGATTAGGTTATTATATTTAAATGTGCTGTAAAAATTGTATTTAAAGTTAGCTATGTTTAAATACAAAAGTGGCATCTATATCTGAAAATACAAAAAGTTGAAATTATCTTCATAAGTTACTAACATATTTATGAGTAAAGTAAATCCTCATGCTCAAGTCTTCTTAAGATGTCTCATGTATACATCTTTCTGTATAGAAATACATCGATCCCCAATAATTAATTTTGGAGTTTAACAAAGATGTTTTAATAAAATAGTGCTCCAGATATGCAGATAAATAAATCTTCAGTGTCATTTATCCACAGTAGTCATTTTCCCATTTTATAGACAGTTTTATTCCCATATAGAGACAGTAACTTTCAAATAGGCATGTACAATAGTTTCAAATTAAATAGAAAAATGAAACAAATGAAGCCACATTTGTTTAATTTGTGGGACCCTGAAATAAATTGAAGGATCTCCATGAATTAAACAGATCCTGTTAGTTTCATTCATTTTAAATAGAATGATTTCTATAAGCCATTATAGTCAATGGACTCATAGAAATCATAAGAAAGCAACAGGGGCATGTGTACAGTTAGAAATTGATACAGTGTAAAGCAGGCAGACAACAGAGAAGGGGAGGATGAGCATGTTGTCAAGAAAATAAGAGGATTGACATATCACTTCAAAGCAATTTGCTAGTCTGACCTATTGCAGCAGACTGGGTACAGCGATGCTGTCACACTGATCTTGTCAGTGATTTGCTTTACATTGCTTTTCAAGACATTGTATGTGTGAAAGCATAGCTCTGAGCTCTCTCTGAATTCTTGCTAAGATTTTTGCTGTGGCATATGTTATAGACTCACTGTCCAGCAGCAGTCATTCACACAAGAGAGGAAAGCAGTGAGGCAGTGCTGTCAGAATATCGGTGTCTCACAGCAGATTTGCATTGCTTTGCTTGCAGTTGCTGTTCTGTTTTTCCTTTCTGGTGATTGAAGCCTTAGGTACACTTGGCATTACTAATTTTTTCTCTGTTTGCCTGGCAGCGGGCACAGTAATAGTCACTAGGCAGTAGGTATAAGTGAGCAGTGAGGACAAGGCAGAAAGTGCAGCATAACTGGCTGTGTTGAGAAGCCTGTCTGTGTCAGAGAAGTAGTGCAGAGCATACAGTGTGACACTCACTGCAGCAGTTTCTCTCTGTTCTTCAGACAGCAGCCTGGTAGAGGCACAGTCAATGGGCATTACAATACCAATGTAAAATATTAAATAATTGTTGTAATCTTCACATCCCCAGTGACATAAAAACAATCATGTCAGGGATAGGGAAAGGCAGAGCAGATAAAGTAAATGTAAATGTGCCCAAAATTGGCCAGGTTGGCACTGGCACTAGCTGTGCCAGCAAGAATCCAAAAAGTAGTCCCAGTTTAACAAACCAAGAAAGGAATGATTAAGTGTGGGAGGAACATCCTTAGGCTGTAGAAGAGGTTAAATTTATCAGCAAAAGTACCATAAAACCCTTGATGGCATCCCAAGTGGCAAACTGGTACCAAAAGTGGCATTAGCATCCTAAGTCAACATGAAGGAGGAACAAAGCGGAAAAAGTAGCAGTAAAACCTCCAAGGCAAACCTGATAAAGGGGCCAAGCTGCACAAAGAGAAACTTCAAGGTGTAAGGACTGGTTATTATCACACTTAACACATCACAAAAGATGCTCAAGTGAAACCATTTTGGTGTACGCATGTGATAAAAAGAGTAGTGCCAGAAATTTCATACAAAACCAGAAAATCAGGAAGTGGAACAGGCTGAGGGCAGCTCAGTGATGTAGGAAATGGTCTCTAAATAAAACAGCTCTCATTACCTTCCTGGAAAACCTCCCCACAATCATTAGAGAAACCTTTGTGATATACTAAATGTGATAATAACCTTTACATTTGGCAAACCCATTCTACAAGAAAATCTAAATTCCACCCTGCACCTTGGGGATCTTTATGTCACTCAGCTTTGTTTCCATGTCCAGACTTTGCACCTTGGAGTTCCCTTTGCCACTGTGCCTTCCTGTCTTACCCCAGCGCTAACACCTTGCCAGTCTGAGGGCTGTTTTGCACCTCTCATGGTGCTCTGGAACCTTGAAGTCACTCTTTGTGTTGCTTGGCCCCTTTCTCAGTGCCTGTCTTGGAGGTTTTACTTCCACATTTTATGCTTTGTTTCCACTTCATGCTGCCTTCAGATGTGTTAATGTCACTTTTGGTGCCAGTTTGTCACATGAGATGCCATCCAGAATTTATGGCACTGTTGCCGGTGCCCTCTTTTGGAGTCTTGGGGTGTTCATCACACTTTTCCTGTTTCTTTGCTCCTCTTACAGTGATTTGGTGAAATCCTGCCAATGCTGGTACCCTTTGCCCCTTTACAGAGTCATAGGCTATCCATGCCACTTTTGGAGCCAATTTCCAGTCCCTTCCATCTTTCTAGGTACCATGAAGTTCTTTCCCCCCTTCTGTTGATTTCTTCCCACAAGTTTTCAGCCTATCCTGAAGCTCAGGATAGGCTGAAAATTACCTGTAATGCTTCCCCCATTGACTTTAATGGCAAAGGAAAATGAATCAAACTAAAATATGATTTTCTTTTCATTTTGAAGCTAAAGAAAAGAATTAAGGTCCCAAAGAAATGAATTTTAAAAAGAAACATTTTTTTTTCCTGTTGCACACGCCTGCTTTAAAACCGGCTCGCGGGTGCACTTTGACGTGTGTATGCTGGCACACACCCAGATATGCGGCCATTTTAATAACTTGCATGCACTTATGCATGCACTTTATAAAATAGATTTGCCATGTGCATATGTATGTGCAAGTTTAACTGTGTGCACACCCAGGCACATAAATCGGGCTTCTACCACATAATTCGGTATTTAAAACTGGTGCACATCCATGCCATGACCAGTTTCATCAGTTCATCTACCAGTCCATCCAGTATTGAGCTAGATCCTCCAAACACCCCCCAGTTTAATAGCCTGCACTCCTCCCAGTTATCTCAGTCCCTTTAAACCCCTATGAAATGGCTGAGGGTTTTTTGTTTGTTTTATACACTCTCACCTTCTCCATAGCAGAAGTAAAGTTATGTCACAGAGGACTTGGGCACATAAGTATTTATGCGCACATCTCTTGGCCATGCACTGAATAGCCCATGCCCCACCCAGAACATGCCCCTTGCTGAAATTGTTTGAGATGTGCATGCAGCGGGAGATAAACATGTCTCTGGGTGGATTTTAAAATTTGGCAGCATGCACAAGTCTTACCTAATCTATCTCTGTCTTTTACAAATGAAAGTGGTGGATTGACACTTTTTAGCATGGCAACCTATAATGGAAATAGAATTTAGAACCTGGATCTTAACAATTTTCAGGGTAATTTTCAAAAGCATATGTAAATGTAAAATACTATCATAGCAATTTTCAAAAGCTATTTAAGTGCATTTAAAATTGGTAAAACCTATTGTCAATTGAATAGCATATATGGTAGTAATTTTCTAAAGCTTTTGAAAATTGACACGACATATGCTAATGATTTGTCAATATGCTTTACCCATATTATGAGGTGAATTTTAAAAGCCTGGTGTAAGGATTAATAAGGGAATGCATAAATAAGTCAGGCTTGCGTGCATCAAGCAGATTTTAAAATTCACTGAGATACATGCATATCTCTTACAGTGAAAGTTTTCAAAAAGGGGCGAGGAATGGGAGTGATCTGGGTGGGGGCATGGCCTTTTGGGTTTGTAAACCTGAAATGTGCTACATAACTTTGCTTCTGCTATGAATGAACTGTAAGTTAAAATTTAAAGCAAACTAGGCAGATCTGTGGGGTTTTAATGGTCATGGCTAAGTGGGGCAGTGAAGTCTATTAAACTAGGGGCTTTGGAGAACCTCTCTCTTAACTGAGTGAACTGAGGCCGAACTACTAAAACTGGTAATAGCGTGGGCATGCACCCCTTTTTAAAATCCCACGATTTATGTGGTAGAAGTGGTATTTGCACGCACACATATACACCCACATAAAATTTGGTGCATACATGCATGCGGCAGGCTATTTTATAACAATAATGAGATGTTTTCAGTGATATTTGCTGTTATAACAACAATATAGTAGTTTGTTTCTAGCATGGAAAATCCTGCACGATGACATAGAATTGGATAGCCATTCCTATACTATATAGTGTTGTAGTCTATAAAACAATTTACATAAAGCATTTGTTGTTTGTAAACATATTTTGGTTTGCATGTAAAAAATCTGTTTAAGCATAGTCTGTAGTACTCAGTTACCACTTAACAGTTATTAAATGTAGCAGCATCATAGTCTGTTGTTGCCATCATATAGCATCACTTGTAATGCTAATTATTCTCACTTCACTGCTTGTAAGTTCACGCCCACCTGCAGACGTGCTCTTCTTATGACGGATTGCAAAGTAAAACTGAAATAATTGATTCAGACTAAATGCTATAACACAATGGAATAACATTTATTTATTAACGTAGAGTTCCCATTGTTTCTTTTCAAAATTTATTTCTGGATATCAATGACTTCAAAAGGCTGGAAACTCTATTTTATTTTACAAATAATAATAAAACTGCCATGGAGCAACAGTCTCCTCCTCTTTTCCCAAATGAAAAACCCAAAGTGTTTCTCTCATTTTTGTGAAAAATTCTTAGCAAATAGGTCCTAAAGTGTTGAGTATTGATGATATTATGTATACAAGATGTCAGAAAAACAAATGATGATGTCATCAGCAGCAATTCAATAAGTTCAGTTATGACCTGGCAATAGTTCAGATTTAATTAGCTTAAAAGAAAGGGTTGAGAAAGATTTTTATTTTATTTATTATTTAATTAATATTTATACTGTCGTTCAGTTTTTTCAATCATGGCAGTTCACAGTAGCAAGTATGAACATAAACATAACAATCATCCATTAATTAAAATAAAATACAGAAAATTTAAAAAGCACAATTCTTCAACTTCCATATCAGAGGGAAACATTTTTCTCCTTCTGTTAGATGTTTACTTCTCTTTCAAAAGCCTGACCAAATAGCCAAGTTTTTAATTGTTCACTTGGCATGGTGTTCCATAGTTTTGGGCCTGTGATTGTTAAAGTTCTCTCCCTCACTTTGCAAAGATTAGCAGTTTGAAGGGAAGGTATACTCAGTAATCCTTTATTAGCAGACCTTAAATTGTGCTGTGCAGAGTGAAAATGCAGTGTAGCAACCAGCTACTTTGAATCTTTCTCATTCACAATTTTATGGATTATACACAATACTTTGTAGCCAGTGTCATGACTTTAAAACTGGAGTGATATGGTCATATTCTGTTGCATTTTGCAGCATCTGTAGAGATTCTTATTCATTGGTTTGTTCACAAAAGTAGATAACATGTCACAGTTAAAAAGGTTGCTAAAATTAAATGATTAATTAATGAAATGAGTGCCAGTTAAATAACTTGAGAGTATAACATGTTTTTCTTTTTGTATTTATAGTGACCCAAACCAGCCAGTTCCACAAGACACAAAATTTATCCACACAAAACCGAACCGTTTTGAAGAAGTAGCTTGGTCTAAGTACAACCCCAAAGACCAACTCTATCTACATATTGGTCTGAAACCCCGGGTGAGGGATCACTATCGAGCCACAAAAGTTGCCTTCTGGTTGGAACTTGTACCACATCTTCACAATCTAAATGAGATATTTCAGTATGTTTCCACAACAACTAAAGTACCTCCCCCAGATATGACATCATTTCCTTATGTTCCAAGACGATCTGCTGGAAAAATGTGGACCACTACAAAACGTCCTGCTATGACTCCAGTCGTCAACCCCAAGCATTCAAAAGAAACTCAAAAAACAGCCCCAGAGGTTACAAATGTTCCTTTGGAGAACAAGCGAGATTATTCCACAGAGCTAAGTGTCACTATAGCTGTGGGAGCATCCTTACTGTTCCTGAACATTTTAGCATTTGCTGCATTGTACTACAAAAAGGACAAGAGACGTCATGAAACCCATAGGCGC
Source organism: Rhinatrema bivittatum (assembly GCF_901001135.1). Taxonomy (NCBI): domain Eukaryota; kingdom Metazoa; phylum Chordata; class Amphibia; order Gymnophiona; family Rhinatrematidae; genus Rhinatrema; species Rhinatrema bivittatum. The sequence continues at coordinate 328,808,396 of NC_042619.1, forward strand.
CCAAGTCCCCAAAGGAATACAACCAATGATATAGCACACATACAGAATGAAGAGATTATGTCCCTGCAGATGAAACAGTTGGAGCATGACCATGAGTGTGAGTCTCTGCAGGCACATGATACCCTGAGACTAACCTGCCCACCTGACTATACCCTCACACTGAGGAGGTCCCCTGATGACATACCACTTATGACACCCAACACAATAACAATGATTCCAAACACACTAACAGGAATGCAACCTTTGCATACTTTCAACACCTTCAGTGGAGGTCAAAACAGTACTAATCTACCCCATGGACATTCTACCACTCGGGTATAGTTCTGCCAATTATTTTTTTCAGCAACTTGGAAAAACAAAAACAGGAAAAAGGAAACAAATATTCTCCATGAAGTGAACTTGTCAAAAGGAGAAAGGCAGTCATTATTTTCTTACCAACTCTTCCCAAAGGAACTGTCTAATATTATTAAAAATCAACTTCAAACCCTATGAAATGTGAAATGTACATTGCTGTTATGATCTGGATTTAAGATATCAGTCACTCAAGCCGATGTTTTAATGTATTGAGAGGCCAGAAGGACAGCCACTTAAATACAAAAAAAAAGATATGGATGTTTCCAGTGTAACAGACATGGAGGCAAAATGTTCTGGAACACAGCCAATGACTGTACAGTTTTGCTTTGTTTCAATTTTTTAAAATATCTTTATGTGCCATACTCTGAATGGCTCTCATTAAAAAGAAAGCGAGCCTTTAAGGGGCTGCAATCAAGAAGGGGGGAGGGGGTGAAATAGTGTGATTTTATTTAAATCAAACAGAAAAACCCAGAGAACTGACTATGCAGTACAATATGTATAGTTATTTGCAAAGAGATGACTTGCCAGCCTGAACCGTTTAAAACAAATCAACATAAAAACTTTGTAAACAATGTACATAGCTTATGACATAAAAAGGCTTTTATTGATGTTTTCAGTTTGAAAAGAGCTTTTAGAAAGATTGTGCTGTAAGTTGTGACCTACAGTATGTGTATATACATTAATCATATTCACCTTGGTTTCCTCCAAGCCAGATGATGATTTTCTTCTTAATTACTTGTGGTAAACAAAGAGATATGGAATTTTCTAACACGTTTCATTTGTAAGAGAGGGTAGAATGTCATGCAGGGAATACATTTTAACAGTGTGACTTGCAGATTTCCCCTCCCAGGATACACAAATGCATGTTGAAATTCTTAGAAGACAAAGTTGGATTTATTCTTTTTCCTTTTTTTAAGTAATTTTTTTCAGAATTTTTTTTCTTGATGTTTATTAAACTGTGACAAAAAGATGGATCAGAGAAATGGGGAAGGAGGAATTTATTTAAAACTGGTTAATTTGAAAAATAATCACACAAACATGTCCCTCCGGTTCTGTAGTTCTGTTTCAATGTGTAAGAGTAAGTTGCTTTCCCATCTCATGCCTGCCAAGAGGAAATAAAGCCGGCCTTTTTGGTCAGTGTTTTCTGAGTTAAAATAGCTCTGTATTCACCAGCAGCTGCAGAAGAGTTCATTCTGAGAAAAAAAAAGCCATCCGGCTTTGCAAAAACAGAGGAAATATGCAGTTTGAAAGAAGAAACGTTTTTTTCAAAGAAAAAAAAAAGCTCATCTCTCAGAATGCAATAAGCTTTTTCATCCAGTAACTCATGTGTATTCAAGATTAATATATACATCTGGAAACAAAATTTTGTCATTTTTCCTGGTTATTTATATACCCTCACTATAGTCTGCAGGCATTTTCAAGAGCTAATACAGAAAAGCCATGGATTGTGTAGGTTTTGCTGATAGGTCCTGGCATGTTTTCTTGTACACTGTATCACAGTTGTCAGAGGGAAAGCAAAATTGTCCAAAATATTTATCATTTTTCCCGTTTCTTCTGGCAAAATGGTATAGGTATTCAAAGCTGGAACTGATTAATCATCATATTCTGAATTCAGATATTTTTTTCATTAAAATAAACATTAGTGTTCACTAAGAGAGAGTAACCAAAGTTTTACAAAATAACTTGCTTAATGCCAGATTATATAAGTAAAAAAAGGGTGAAGGTTTTGATTCTTGTGCTGTTAAGAAAACATGACTGTCTGAGGTATATATTTTTTTAATAACATTGTAATACTGGCTGACCAGTATCCAGATAATTTAGTTCAATGGCTTTATTTCAAAAGAAAGCAAAACAAATTGTGAATAAATTGGTTGAGTTGTGCAATTATCTTGGTCATTTGCACACTTATGTTTTGATGAGTAGTCAGTTGTATTATAGTTGATGTTGATGGTATCTGTGGAGTTTAGAAATTATACTTAGCAAATCATAAGTGTTCAAATAACTTACAGACATGAGGGGTCAGCTAGAACCTTGGCTGCCTGACTCCTTAATCTCCCTACTATACAGACGGATGCATCTGTGACATCTGTAGACATTAGGGATGTGAATCGTTTTAGGACGATTAAAATTATCGTCCGATAATTTTAATATCGTCTTAAACCGTTATGGAACACAATACAATAGAGATTCTAACGATTTATACGTTATACTTATACGTTATAAATCGTTAGAATCGTGAGCCGGCACACTAAAACCCCCTAAAACCCACCCCCGACCCTTTAAATTAAATCCCCCACCCTCCCGAACCCCCCCCAAATGACTTAAATAACCTGCGGGTCCAGCGGCGGTCCGGAACGGCAGCGGTCCGGAACGGGCTCCTGCTCCTGAATCTTGTTGTCTTCAGCCGGCGCCATTTTCCAAAATGGCGCCGAAAAATGGCGGCGGCCATAGACGAACACGATTGGACGGCAGGAGGTCCTTCCGGACCCCCGCTGGACTTTTGGCAAGTCTCGTGGGGGTCAGGAGGCCCCCCACAAGCTGGCCAAAAGTTCCTGGAGGTCCAGCGGGGGTCAGGGAGCGATTTCCCGCCGCGAATCGTTTTCGTACGGAAAATGGCGCCGGCAGGAGATCGACTGCAGGAGGTTGTTCAGCTAGGCGCCGGAACCCTAGCTGAACGACCTCCTGCAGTCGATCTCCTGCCGGCGCCATTTTCCGTACGAAAACGATTCGCGGCGGGAAATCGCTCCCTGACCCCCGCTGGACCTCCAGGAACTTTTGGCCAGCTTGTGGGGGGCCTCCTGACCCCCACGAGACTTGCCAAAAGTCCAGCGGGGGTCCGGAAGGACCTCCTGCCGTCCAATCTTTTTCTTCTATGGCCGCCGCCATTTTTCGGCGCCATTTTGGAAAATGGCGCCGGCTGAAGACAACAAGATTCAGGAGCAGGAGCCCGTTCCGGACCGCTGCCGTTCCGGACCGCCGCTGGACCCGCAGGTTATTTAAGTCATTTGGGGGGGGGGGTTCGGGAGGGTGGGGGATTTAATTTAAAGGGTCGGGGGTGGGTTTTAGGGGGTTTTAATGTGCCAGTTTTGCGATTTTTCGATTTTTCACGATTTTTCACGATATTTTACCCCCCCAAACGGCAACAATACGATTCCCTCCCCCTCCCAGCCGAAATCGATCGTTAAGACGATCGAGGACACGATTCACATCCCTAGTAGACATTGCTTTTACCCAGTGGAGACTAGAAGAGCTCTTGATGAAAGGTGTAGGCTTAAAATAATTGAATTTCCTCATTAGGTAAATGTTAAATCATAATTCAAATAAATATAAGTAGAAAACATACAAAAATATTAGTTATTTTCCCGAGGTGAAACAGCACTCCCTAAAACAGAGGCAACATGGAAGTCTGTCTACTTCCCTGCTCCATCTTCTAATGTCCATTATAGTTAAAGATTGTTTATAGTTTACCTTTTTCTTTTTCGGCAACCTAAGTATTGCCTCAGCTAATATGCAGCCACTAGAGTTTCCTGAAACCTCAGTACAAAGGCTTTCTATTAGTTGGGTAAGTTTGCAATGATATCTACAGTATTTGTTTAGTACTTCAAACTGTCTTCTGCTAGCAATATGATTGTACAGTATTGTGTCAGGCTTGTGAAATTTGGGTAAACAATGTTCCTGTAAGTGAATGATTTTAGCTTTTACAAATAACTATGATTCAAAGTCAGTTTAATACATCGGGACTGATGTACAATTTATAAGAGAAAAAGATTTCTAGAATCTTCATAGAATTCTATAATAATAAAATACAGTATACTTTGCAGACTGTAAAAGAAAAAAAAAAACTTTCCCAGCCTTATAGTCTACCATACAAGGCACGCAGGGTTGACTGGTTTCTTATGTTACTGTTTTGCATTTTTGTTTTTGCCTTAAGTAATGATAGGAGATATATATGGCTGGATACATATGTATAAACTTTTCAGCAGCATTTTTAATAATAAAATATCACAATATTTTCTAATGCTCTGTGCAAAGAATTATGCATTTTGGAAATCCCATTTTTTATCAGAAAGGTTTCACTGTTTTATTAGATGTTTAACTCAAAGCATCCACATGTAAACCTTCATCGGAAGGTTTAACTCAAAGCATCCACATGTAAACCTTCATCGGAACATATCAATAAGTATTATCACATATCAGCCTTTATGACAGGAAATTCTATAATAATTAAGAATGAACAACTCTGCATTCTTACATTTTGGTCTGCTAAGGTCCAAAAAGTGTTTTTTTTTTAATGCTGATCTTCTTTGATATCTTCAAGATGACTACAGTATAAGCCTCATTCAACTTTCCCTCACATGAATATAAAATGCATCTCATGCAAATATTTCTTCTCATTTGAATTCTCCATAAATCAGTTTGGCACACACTCCCATGAGTGCTTCAAGCAGTTTTTAGGTGAACTGTATAATGAGGCAGAAATACATTTTTTTCTCATTCTCCACTTCATCTCAAATTTAGTTCATAACTCTAATAGAAATGTATGCATCGATTACACTAATAGATGTTGCAAATACAAGCACTGTTTGACATTTTTGGATACCCAATAAGAGTTTCTATTGTTTCTTTAGTTCTCTTCTATAAGAAAGTGCATTATTAATAGCTTAAAATATTTGAAGTTAGAAGAATAAGGTGCTATCCCATTATACACACTTGTATTTTTAAAATCCATTTATTTACCATAAATGTTTCCCATTTGATGTATATGCAAATGAGCTTCACTCCAAAGTCACAGCAGATAAACATAAAATGATTTTGAAAATCACAACCTAATATAAAATATATCAAAGAAGTTTATTGATTAATTCTATGCGGCTAGGCTGGATAAGCCAGATGTTGTTGAGTACCAGTTGCTGATGATTATATTGGCCCAGCCAGTCTTTCAAGTATAATAAGGAATTCTACATGTTATAGCTGAAGAGGAAGTGACATTCATTTTTATGAACTACAGACTTTGTGGATTTCATTGAACTGTGTTTCATCTTCATTTGTCATCATCAACAAATGACAACCTTCCAATAGCAGGCATGAAAAACCCTAATCCTTTGAAACTTTGACATCTGAAAATATTTGTGACATCCTTCACAATCCCCCCCCCTCACTCACACACACACACACACACACACACCCCAACGCCAACACCATCAACACTATTATGCACTTTCTGTTGTTTCTACTTCTATTATCCAGTTTTGATACCAGTATTGTAAATTAAACACTGAACGGCATTTTTCACACTTCAACAAATATAATGGAAGTTTAAGTGCAGTAAAATGTTAAAGCAGCAGAATCAGAGTACTTAAAAAATTAACTTGCCTGGTTTTTGGCTCTATGGCTCCCTCTTTTGGTTAGATTTTAGGTCTTCCATTTTTTGTTCTAATATATGTATTTATTTTTATTTTTGTATCTGCTAAAACTAAAAGTTTTGACATTTTTGGATACCCTTCTTATATTTCTCCACCATCTGCTTTTAAGACTCTCCTTCCCCCAAGTTCATTTTCTTTCAGGAATTCTGTCAATGCTCATCCTTTAAATGGTTCATTATCCCTCCATCTATGGAAATGTGATGAGGATCAGCAGAGCAATTAGCCAATTTACTTTGACTCATAATGGTGAGAATAAGTAGGATCCACTTCCAATAAATGGTAAACAGTGCACAGAAATGAAAGAATCAGAAAGGGCAATGAAGACAGTAAGACACTAATTTCTGCTTTCTATAACTACAATAACATGAGGATGCAATAATTGCGCTTGCCCTTCATCCCTTGCCCCCCCCCCAACAAAACACACATAACACTTTATTGGCATTAAATAGGTCACAGTTTATTAACCTAACCCGAGCCCTAACAATCAATAACTTATTAAACAACAACACCCCTCTCCCCATTCCCCCTTTGCCCCCCTCCCCTATAATCCTCCACCACCTCGAACCAGTGGTGAAGCCCTACCACTCTCTCCTGCCGCCTACTCTGCCTCAAAACAGCGAGAGCAAGCTTTGACCGTGAACTGGAGCCCATAATTCACTGGTCATCCCTTGTAGCAGCCCCCTCCCACACTACACGAGACACTTCCCCTCCCCCCCCCCAAACTCCAATACCCCAATGCATACAACATAGCCTGGGCTCGGATTTACCGCCTACTGAGACACAACGTACACATAAGATGTGTCCCCATCCCACAGCAATTCCTGAAAGGGTGGGTGGAAGGGACAATCGGCCAAGCACTCCCCTTACTAGCTGAGCCTAGCTAACTGTGATGGTTGATGCCTTCGCGTCACCAACTTGCCTTCCAATCCCCTACCTAGGTTTGAATCTCTCTCCCGCCTTCCTCTCTCCACCCCCTCCTTGATTTTCCTACCCCTCCCATCTGCTTCTTATCTCTCGTTCCCTTTTCTGCCCCTCCCCCCGCCCCCAGCTATTCCTCCGTCCTACATGCTGTGCGTGATTCACCCATGTTATATCATCAGCACTGGCCAGGCCTGCTCTGCTGATCTTTAACATGAGGATGCAATACTTGCGCTTGCCCTTGGTCCCTGCCTCCCAAAAAAACACACATAACACTTTATTGGCATTAAATAGTAGAGATGTGAATCAGAACCGTAATCTGTTCCGATTCACATCGTGATTTTTTTTTTCTGGCCCGATCAGGTTTTTTTTTATCTGCTGCGCCCGAGCCGATAAACAAAAAACCCACCCCAACCCTTTAAAACTAATCCCTTAGCTTCCCCCACCCTCCTGACCCGCCAAAAAAACATTTTACAGGTACCTGGTGGTCCAGTGGGGGTCCCGGGAGCGATCTTCCACTCTCGGGCCGTCGGCTGCCACTAATAAAAATGGTGCCGATGGCCTTTGCCCTTACCATGTGACACGGTATCCGTGCCATTGGCCGGCCCCTGTCACATGGAGGGAGCACTGGATGACAAGCTTTGGCCCCATAATTCACCGGTCATCCAGTGTAGCAGCCCCCCCCCCCCCACACACACACACACACACACTACATGAGACACTCCCCTCCCCAACTCCAATACCCCAATGCATACAACATAACCTGGGCTTGGGTTTACCGTCACAGACAAGACGACCTATGTCAGCTTGTCTGCGGCCTCCTACCATTTCCTTATCTCCCTCCTACCATTTCCTTATCTCCCTCTCCAACCCTTCCTGCAGGGAATTATTGAATAGGTCCATCCCCACATCCAACAAATGGACTCCATCCCCACTAAATAACCTCGCCTCCCCCTCCCACGCCCACTGATGCCTTACCCCAAATCTGCCACCCCCCCACCCCATCAACTTCTTGACCCCATTCTCCCATAACACTTCTCCCTTATGTTTTAAATGTACTATGATGCGTCCACTCTAACGTCACCTGCGGCCACCGGATCATTATTTGGGACAAATCCTTCTTCATGCTTGTGAATAAGTTGCAGCATGATTTCAAACCTATATCATTACCTCCTAAGTGTATCAATATAATATTAGGTACACCCCACATGTCTACTCTCTCCTGCAGGAAAGGCAAGAATTCATCCCACCCCATGCCCCTCCTGCTAAACCATGATAATTGCCATCTCACACTCTCGAGATTGAGGTGTTCTCCGTACAAGCATTTCAGCATTCTTCTCTGCGCCCTTTGTATGTAGGAGTGGCCCACGATCCAGGCACACCCCGTTGAACTCCGCGCCCCCAGCCTCTCTGCAACAGAAAACACCTGAATTAATATTCTTTTTTCTTGACATGTTCCCCCCCCCCCCCGGCCCCTCCCTGTGATGCCTATGATCGCACATATGCTCGGAAAGCATTGAACTTCCATCTTCCAATACTTTGTATCCCATTTTCCAATATGCCCGCTTCTGCTGAAGATGTGGCCGCTCCAATCCTGAAAGAATGAGAGCTAAATCCTCTCCCTTCCCAACTCAACCTATCAATGACCAAACTCAAGACCCTGCTGAACTGGAATCTGGTCAATGGCATGCCATCCTCGTGCACCAAAAAGGATCCTGACACCTCCGGGCACACCCGTGCATATCCTTGTGCCGCTCTTACTGGACAGGCCCTTTCACAATTCACCAGTACTAATGTAATATACTTTCCTTTCCCTTTTTGATCTGTTTTAGATCTCGGGATAAACAAGGTTACTGACGCCTGCCTCACCTGTACACAATGTGCCTCTAACCCTGTATCCCTATATCCCTCACACTGAAAGGTGTGAGGGATATAGAGTTAAAACAGCATTCCCTCGGAATAAAATCATTGACCGACGCTCCCCGTGGGTACGACAAATTCAAGATAAGCCTAAATTTTCCCGCCGTCTTCTTGGGGATCACTGCCAGCGGTGAGAGGTGCATCCGTGGAAAAGGTGGCAACCTGAAAGGCCCGGCAATATGTCCCAAGTTCAATTCCCCCTCCAGCTTGTTCCTCGCCACCTCTGCCAGCTGCCTCACTGACCTAGCATTACTCACCCTCCCCCTGGATCCTGGACCCACGTATGGAATTCGAAAGCCATCCCTGAAACCCCAATACAAAAACCTGGCTACTTCCTTAACCGGATAGCACTTCAACCACCTAGCCATTTGATCTAGTACTATCGGGGAATCTGCCTTTTTAAAAATTCCTTCATTGCTTACCCCCTTTGGTGGGGGCACTCCCATGCAGCCGGGCACACTTGGACGCCGGGTGCGCTCTATTACATGTAGAACAGGCATGTCAGAACTTGCAATCGGGAACAAGCATATCACCCTATTTACTCGCCAACACACATCCCCACTCCCTGTACCTCCTTTCTGCACTCTGCTCCCTTTGAGGACATTCCCAGCGCCATGAAAGGAGCCCACCCCCCCACCACCTCCCCCCACCCCATACCTTGACCTCCCAGTGCTCAAATCGCCCCCCGCTTGACGGTCCCTGCGCTCTTGTTCGTCATCTGCGTCAGCCACAAATTTATATCCTGAGTGCCCTAGGACATGAACCTATTTCCTTCCATCTTGTCACGGAATTTCTTATCGTAATTTAACCATGCCCATACCTTGTAGTCCTTGAATGTGCCTATGATACTGTCCCTGTATGCTAAAAGCGCCCCATACTGCCCTGGCTGGTAATGTCCTACCACGCTAGCTAGCCAGAAAAACCCTCAAACCCAGTTCAGTATGTTTTTTGACACCTAGGGCCCCTCACTGGTACCACTCTTCCGCTTCTTCTTCTTCCCTTTCCTACCTCCCCATCGACCCTCCAGCAATTTAAAAATGTTCACGTACTTCCATTTTTAATCCTGCACCGTGGGGTGCCCCATGTCCTAGCTAGGTCCAACTCCTCCCTCCCTCACCCATTCCTGTGCACTACTGGAGTCTGAGGAGGATGTCTCCGTGGAATCAGACTCAGAACTAGACTCCGTCGAGGACCCCTTCTTCCTCTTACCTTTTTTTGTTCCCTTGTTAATCCAACCTACTGCCTCTTTACCTGTTGTTGCTCCTCCTAACCCGACCATGACGTCTCCCTCTGCACCTTCCCTGCATCCTTCTTGCTGCCTTTCCCAACCCATTGTCTGCGCCAGCATCCTCTCCCTCCAGGCTTCTCTGGAAGATGGTCTCGGAGACTGCTCTCTCGATGCCCCTGTGGAAACAAACACACCAGCAGCAGCATCCACCCTAACACCAGTGCCCTTTTCTCCCCCCCCCCTCCCCAAGGCCAAACACCACTACGTCCCTCCTCTACCCTGGGTCCGCTCTCTCCTCCCCTGTCCCCCCACCCCACCCCTTCCCTTCTCTTACAAATACATCCTCTCTCCCTCTCTTGACTTGGGACCACTCAGGCCATCCCCCAAATCCTGAAGGGCCACTCGTACCCAGTCCCTGCTTAACAAGACCCAAATCCCTGTCCCTAGTACCTTCGCCCAGATTTCTATCATCCTGAGGCCTATGCCCACACTCACTGCATGGCTTCAGGAATGCCCTTTGTCCTCCTTCACAGCTCTGTGTGTCTCCAATGCTTGAACCCGGCCCTCCTCTGCTGCGTCCTCGGGTACACCGTGCCCTACTTCCGATCTCCCTCTCCTCCATCAATCTCGTGGGCTGTCTACTGCCTCTGACACTCAGGCTTCTTCGCGTGGTCTGACCTCCCTCCTTCCTCACCATCGGAACCCGTGCTGCTTCACTGTGCCTGAAAATTCCTGCCTGCTCAGTGCCCACGCCATGCTCGCTTCCCGATGAAGAACTCAATGCTCCTCCTCCACCTGGCCTGGGTGGCTCCATCGGGGGTGGCTTGTTTCACACTGAAGGAGACCTGGGGGAAGGCAGGAAGGATCTCCCCAACGCATTCAAAGATAAATTGAGCGGAGACACAGGCTCTTCCCACTCCGCCCTGCCTAGTAACTCACCCTCGTGATCGGACCCCAGCTCCGGGCCACTTTCACCCGAACTAGCCGGCAACTTATCCGTATGTGGGCTGGGAGGATCGGGCCTATCCTCAGTCCCAGGTTGCCTAACGAAGCGCGCTGCCATGGTAACATGCCATCCTGCCTTGCCTGCTGTCGGTCTGAGCACGTCTGACTTGCCTCCAAGCTCACAACCCTTCCTCATATTAGAGATCCCTCTAATACAAGGTAAAATAGATTTATGAATTTGCCTCAAAACTCTCCTCACGATCAAACTCCATGGCACAATCGGCCAAGTGCTTCCCTTACTAGCTGAGCCCAGCTAACTGTGACGGTTGCTGCCTTCGCGTCACCATCTTGCCTTCCAATCCCCTACCTAGGTTTGAATCTCTCTCCCGCCTTCCTCTCTCCACCCCCTCCTTGCTCTTCCTACCCCTCCCATCTGCTTCTTATCTCTCGTCCCCTTTTCTGCCCCGCCCTCTGCCCCCAGCTATTCCTCCGTCCTACATTATATGCGCAATTCACTCATGTTATATCATCAGCGCCAGAAAGGCCTGCTCCGCTGATCTTATACCTTTAAAAATTTTATATATCTACTGGTTTAAAATAGTCTCATACAAAGAATTCAGGTATACTGTACTGGCCTTTTAATCCTGAAAGTACATGGCAAATCACAAATATTTTTGGAAAACTAAAATAGTCACCCCTGAAGTCAATGACAAATGTTGTGAATTGGTTCTAAAGATTCAAATCTACAGTAATAAACAAACATTGATATATTTGTTGATTGACTATTTACCATGCTAAAAATCTTTGCAACACTTTTCTTTCCTATAATTAGAATAAATAATTCAGTGGAAGGGTTTAGTCCTCCAAATCATTCATTCTGTTCACTCAGCTCTTTGCAATAAATACAAATCAACATGGAACTACATTAGAGCTATCAGATTTATAGAAGGAATGCTAAGTAAATATATTGCAGGAACCATCTTTTCATCAGATAAAGAAAATTATATTTAGACTTTTTTTTTATGAGTACCATTTCCTTCATTAGGTTAATAAAAACTTGAAATTAGGAGGCATCAAGTCATATGCAGCCTAGGATTCATAGCTAGATTTTGGTCAACAAAATACAACTCAAGTACTATTAACTATAATAAAGGCAGTATAACATTTTAAAAGCTTATTAAAAGCAGTTCAGATATGCCATGGAAATACATCACCTGGAGCAAGCCCCGTTACTGATGCTGCAGTGTTATGGCACAGAGGACTCAAGTTCCAGTCATCTTTCTAATAAGGACAGTAGTGCTGATGACCCACTGAATTCCAGAGAGAAAGGAAAGATGGTTACTGGTGAAATAGTAATCCCTGCCGGCGACAAGAACCATGCAGAATATGTGTCAAAGGAAGACTTTCCTCCACCTCTCCTGGCTGGTGAGGGTTCAGGCATGCTTGGAGACAGACAGAAAAAGTTTGCATTTCTTAAGGGTTTCTTTTATTAATTTTTGAAATGAACTTATATTTTGTTCTTATATTGTTCTAATTCCAAATGAACTTACTTAAGGAATTGCAAAGATTATTGTATGAGATGTAACTTTTTTTTTTTCCAAACTTTCCTCTGACAAAATTTCAAGTGCAATTTTTTACCAGACTGATTTTCAGAGTTACCCAGAGAAGTTATCTTGTTAAGTCTTTTCTGTAGATCTGTCCTAAGATTAGCCAATTTTTTTACCAGACTGATATATATAGAAATCAGTCTGGTAAAAAATTGCACTTGAAATTTTGTCAGAGGAAAGTTTGAAAAAAAAAAAGTTACACCTCATAGAGTAATCTTTGCAATCCCTTAAGTAAGTTCATTTGGAATTAGAACAATATAAGAACAAAATATAAGTTCATTTCATAGAAACATAGAAATGACGGCAGAAGAAGACCAAACGGCCCATCCAGTCTGCCCAGCAAGCTTCACACATTTTTTCTCTCATACTTATCTGTTTCTCTTAGCTCTTGGTTCTATTTACCTTCCACCCCCACCATTGAAATATCTAGCTTGATTAGTTAGGGGTATATATATCTGTCCTAGTAGATATATTGTGGATGGAGGTTTGCAAATATGGAACATAACTTTCAAACAACTCCACATAGTCCCGTACATGCATGTCTATGGCCACGTTGAAATCTACTATAGTATTAACTCTTTATTTATTGTTTCAAATGACATATTCAAGAAAATCTTAAAACAGGACCAAATAGTATATGTCAATAAGCAAAATGATAAAAACAAAACAAGAAAAACCCCAATAATCAATTCTGAATCAAATTTACCATATTTAAAGAGTTCAATAACACAATCCAATAGAAATAATCCAACAAATCAAAGAAAATACAGTTCCTGAAGTCCTCATGAAAAAGAACATACCAATACTAATTTGAAGGAATAGAAGTTGATATAGGGTTCCATTGTACAATTTTGTCACTCAAAAAAATGAAGAAAGCTGATTATGCACAAAGAATGCATAGGAACTGCCATTATATTTAACACAACATTTGTAGAAAAAATTGCCGCTATCTGTAAGCCCCTGGGCCTCATCAACAGAAACTATTTTGGTTTCTTCTGGATTTACTTGGCTAAGTCTGGAAAAATCATGATTATATAGTGTAAAAAGAGCTCATACCTATATCTAAAATACAGTCTCAAAAGCCAGTCTCTGATAGGTTCTATTACTAAAGAGACAAGGTAATAGGTGCGACAACAGAGTCAGACATCTCTAACAAAGCAGTTATGTCTAAACTCTGGTCAGAAATAGGAGAAAGTTTCTCTACACCATCTTTTATTACTTCTTTTTTTTTTTTAAACAGAGGAGGGTAATAAATCCTTGATACAGGTGGCACTGAAGATTCAGGAATCTTAAAAATCTCCATCAAATAACTTCTGAACATGTCTTTAGCAATATCAAAGGTATCTAAGGAAAATTAATAAAATGCAAATCTGTTCTCATAGAATTGTTAACACTCTCCACTCTATTAGGTAGATAAATATTATCCTTGACCGCAGCTTCCTGTAAGGACTTAAAGAGGTCCATATTCATTCCTGTTCAGCTTAGCAAGTTAGCCGGATAAATTATTTGGTTAACTTAGCTGATATATTAAACAGCATGACTGAGCCACTTAATATAAGTTTATCTGGCTAATCTTAGGACAGATCTACAGAAAAGACTTAACAAGATAACTTCTCTGGGTAACTCTGAAAATCAATGATTTATTCTCTCAGGGGTAGATTTTCAAACTATGCGAATAGGCCTACTTTTGCTGGCGCATCAGGCGCAAGCAAAAGTACGCTGGATTTTAGTAGATACGCGCGGAGCCGCACGTATTCACTAAAATCCTGGATCGGCGCGCGCAAGGCTATCAATTCTGTATAGCCGGCGCGCGCCGAGCCGCGCAGCCTACCCCCGTTCCCTCCAAGGCCGCTCCGAAATCGGAGCGGCCTCGGAGGGAACTTCCTTTTGCCCTCCCCTCACCTTCCCCTCCCTTCCCCTACCTAACCCACCCACCCGGCCCTGTCTAAGCCCCCCCCCTTACCTTTGTCGGGGGATTTACGCCTCCCGAAGGGAGGCGTAAATCCCCGCGCGTCAGCGGGCCTTCTGCGCGCCGGGACGCGACCTGGGGGCGGGTCCGGAGGGCGCGGCCACGCCCCCGGGCCACCCCGGGCCGTAACCACGCCTCCGGGTACGCCCCCGAAACGCTCCCGGCACGCCCCCTAAATGCCGCGCGGTTCGGGCCCGCCCCCTGACACGCCCCTGACACGCCCCCCTCGGAGAACCCCGGGACTTACGCGAGTCCCGGGGTCTGCACGCGCCGGTGAGCCTATGTAAAATAGGCTCACCGGCGCGCAGGGCCCTGCTCGCCTAAATCCGCCCGGATTTGGGCGGATTTAGGCGAGCAGGGCTCTTAAAATCCGCCCCTCAGACAATAGAAGGACTAGGGGGTACTCCATGAAGTTAGCAAGTAGCTCATTTAAAACACATTGGAGAAAATTATTTTTCACTCAATGCATAATTAAGCTCTGGAATTCATTGCCAGAATATGTGATTATGGCAGTTTGTGTAACTGGGTTTAAAAAGATTTAGATGTCCCTAGAGGAGAAGTCTATGATCTGCTATTAATCAAAAAGGAATAGTAGGTTAGGATCTATTTAATGTTTGGGTACTTGCCAGGTACTTGTGACATGGATTGGCCACCTTTGGACACAGGGTGCTGTGCTTGATGGACCCTTGGACTGACCCAGAATGGCATATTTTATTTTCTTATGTAGACTGTGAAGGAAATATGGAGCTCTTTGAAGCATTAGGAAATATCAACCTACTTTTAATATTTGTTGGGCTTAATTTACTAAGGGCTGGATTTTCCATTCTCGCTGAGAATGGTGAATCCCAGCATTAAAGGGGGCAGGAGGGTGAAGGGGGGGGGGGGCCTGCGAAAGCCGGCAGCGATTGCACAACTGCGGTGTTATCGCTGATGGCTTTTGCACCCAATAGCACCACCGTGAAAGGTGGTGAACTTTTAAGACCACACAGATCCCATGTTCAGATATAAACATGTTTGTGTATCCTTCATCACTGGATAATTCTTATTTTATTTTTTATTTATTTAGCATTTGTTTATATACCGAGGTACAGCTGACAATGCCTTCACTCCGGTTTACATTACAACAAACCAGTTACATTTAAATTCATAACATTAAAACAGATAGAAACAGAGTATTAACTTAGTAAAACTTAATAAGTACATTGAACAATAGATAAGAATGTATGCAGTTCTTGAAGTTGACGGTTGAAGCCGTTAAAGAGAAAGAAGGTTTCTGCAAGTCGGGCGAGAGTCAGAAGGATTGTTGGAATAAAAAGGGGGCGAGAGGTGGATATGAAAAAGGATTTATGCTCTGTTATCATTGGGTGAACAGTCATTGTAAGACTGTGAGAGTAGCCATTCTTTAAGTTCCTTTTTAAAGGATTTAAGATTTTCTTGTGAATTGAGGTGTAGAGGTAAAGAGTTCCATAATTTTGGGCCGACTATAGAAATGGCTCTATTTCTGGTGGAGGAAAGTTTGGCTTGTGGTAATGAAGGGACATCCAGCTAAATTTTATATGTAGATCTTGTTGTACGTGATGGTTTATGCAGATGTATAATATTGTCCAGGGCAGTGAAGTCTGCTTTGTGAATTGTCTTATGTAGAATTGTGATGACTTTGTACTCTATTCTTTTTTTAACAGGGAGCCACTGTAGGTTGTGGAGTACTGGGGATATATGGTCGGATTTTCTTTTACCAGTCAGGACTCTGGCAGCTGCATTTTGGAGTAACTGCAGTGGTCTTAAGGTTGCATTGGGAAGGCCAATTAGAAGGGAGTTGCAGTAGTCAATACTGGAGAAGATGAGGGTTTGAAGAACGGTTCTGAAATCCTGGGGGTGAAGCAGCGGTTTAAGGTGTTTGAGTATTTGAATTTTGAAGAAGCCTTCTTTTGTTTTTGCTGCGATGTGTTTTTTAAGATTTAGCTCATTATCTAGCCAGAAACCCAGATCTTTAACGTTGTCTTTGAGTTGAATTTGAATGTTGTCAAATTGGAAGGGAGGAGTGTATGTTATACCAGAGTTTTTCCTTGTGATTAGTATACATTCTGTTTTGCTCATATTTAAGCATAATTTTAGGTTGTTTAGTAGTTTTCGTATTGCTTCAAGGTGTGAGGCTGCTTTTGACATTGAATCTTCTAAAGATGAAGTAATGGGAATGAGAAGTTGTATGTCATCAGCATACATGTAGAAAATGATGTTAAGGCTAGTTAAGAGATGGCATAAAGGAAGAAGGTAGATATTAAAGAGAATGGGTGATAAAGCTGACCCTTGAGGAACTCCCGTATCCAGAGGGATGGCCTCAGATGAAAAGCTGTTGTAGGAAACTTTGAAAAATCTGTTTTTAAGGAAAGAGGAAAACCAGTTAAGGGTTTTTCCAGCAAGACCAATGGATTCCAGACTAAAAATAAGCCTTTTGTGGTCCACTGTGTCAAAGGCTGCTGACAAATCGAGGAGGATCAGAAGGTGATCTAGTTTGTTATCGAGGCCTCTTAATAATGTGTCAGAAAGATTGAGTAGAAGGGTTTCTGTACTGAGGTTTTTTCTAAAGCCGTGTTGTGTGGGAAATAGAATATTATGGTCATCAAGGTGTTCGTTTAGTTGTTTCAGAACTGCCTTTTCTGTCAATTTGGCAAAGAGGGGAAGGTTTGAAATTGGTCGGTAGTTGTTTAAATCTTCTGGGTTGAGGTTTTTTTTCTTAAGTAGTGGTGTGATAGTAGCGATTTTTAGTTTTGTAGGAAGCTCACCCTCAATAAGAGATTTGTTGATAATTGCTGCTATAGTTGGGGCTATGGGATGAGCAATTTCCTTTAGAGCTCGGGTTGGGATGGTGTCCATATCATGACGTGCAGGGTTTATTTTTTTCAGCATTTTCTCAGTTTCCAAGTTGGAGATGGGATTGAATTCAAGCCAAGGACTTAAGTTTAATGAAGGATGCTTTTCTATGATTGATGGGGTGTTGAAGGTGTCAGTAATTTTTGAGATTTTGTTCTTGAAGAAGATAGCTAAGTCTTGGCTTAAATTTTTTGTTGTGGTGGTATTGTGATTGTTGTTTTCGGCGATGAGGTTGTTTACTATGTTGAACAATGATTTAGATTTGTTGGCTGAGTTATTTATTTTTTTAGTGTAGTAATCACGTTTCGTGTTCAGGATGGCTTTTTTGTAGGCAGCTAGGTGTGTGCGGTATTTCTGCTGAAATAGTGGCTGTTTGTTTTTTTGCCACTCTTTTTCGATTTTCCTGAGAGCCGTTTTCATATTTTTAAGAGTGGTGTTAAACCAGGGGTTTTGTTGTTCTTTTGTTCCTTAGACGTTTGATTTTCTCTGGGTTAATGTTGTTAGCGGTTTCTTCAGTAATTTGAAACCAGGATTGGATGGCGTTATTTATGTTAGAGAGGTCGAGATTAGAAAGCTGAGAACCCAGTTCTTGCAGGAGAAGATCAGATTGAAAAGGAGGTCGGTATTTGAAGAAATTTTGTGTATCCTTTGAGTAGGTTGGATTGTTGGAGTTTATTTGAGTCTTGCATAGTAGAAGATGGTCGTCAGACCATGGAACTGGGCTATGGGAAATGGTGGTATTGGAGAAGAAGTTATTAGTAAAAATTAGGTCTAAAGTATGACCTGCTTTGTGAGTGGGGTTATGCACTTGAAGGGAGCAGTTTAAGCTTGAAAGCATGTCAATAAGGGTTTGGCAATTTAGAGATCTTGGGTTGACATCTATATGAAGGTTGAAGTCACCAAGAATGATTGTAGGTTTTTTCAAATTAATATAGGTAGAAAGGAACTCGAGCAGTGGAGAGATGTTGCTATCAAGAAGCTTAGGTGGGCAGTAGACAAGGCAGATTTGTAAATTTGGTGAGTCGAAGAGTGCAACTTCGAATTGTTTTGGGAGATTATGTGGGATCATTTTCAATGAAAAATGTTTTTTGATAAGTAGGAGAAGACCGCCTCCTCTTCGGTAATTACGAGGGATTGAGAAAGTGTCATAGGCATTGTTGTCAAGTTGGTTCAGAATGACTTGATCGGTGTTTTTGAACCAGGATTCTGTAATGGCGATGAAGTCAGGGTTTTTTTTCTTGTAATATGTCTGATATTAACATGCATTTTTTGGTTAATGATTGAGCATTAATGAGAAGAAAGGTGAGGCACAGTAAGTTTTTGTTATTTTTCATAAGTGGGATGTTTATAAGGTGTTTGTGACTATTGTGACTATTGTGGAGATGAGGGTTAAGTGGTTTCTCCATCTTATGATTGCTTGTGCTAAATGTTAGCGGACTCTGTGTTGAATGTTGGAAGTTGAATAAGGTTGACTGAAGTCCGGCTGGGGAGTGCTGGGTGCTGGTTGAGGATGACTGAGGTCTGGATGAGGAGTGCTGGATGCTGATTGAAGATGACTGAGGTCTGGATGAGGAGTGCTGGAAGCTGATTGAAGATGACTGAGGTCTGGATGAGGAGTGCTGGAAGCTGATTGAAGATGACTGAGGTCTGGATGAGGAGTGTTGGGTGCTGATTGAGGTTGATTGACGTTCAGGCTGAGGAGTGTTGGGTGCTGATTGAGGTTGATTGAAGGTCGGGCTGAGGAGTGCTGGAAGCTGATTGATGATGACTGAGGTCTGGATGAGGAGTGCTGGAAGCTGATTGAAGATGACTGAGGTCTGGATGAGGAGTGCTGGATGCTGATTGAAGATGACTGAGGTCTGGATGAGGAGTGTTGGGTGCTGATTGAGGTTGATTGAAGGTCGGGCTGAGGAGTGCTGGATGAAGTCTTAGTTGCTGTGTTGAACCAGATGATGCGTGTTGGATGCAGCTTGGAGTGTATGATGTGAGTTGGATGCGACTTGTATGTATGCATGAGGTGAGGGAAGAATTCTTGAAGAGATGTTTTGAGGTTCTGAGATGAATGTTGTGTGTTGGTTGAGAGTGGATTGAATGTTGAAAGGCTGGGATGCTGGTAACTGCAGAGTGCTTGGACAATGATGTCAGTTGCTGTTTGAGTGATAGGTGGAGGTTGCTTGCTAATTTACATGCTGAATGAATGGTAACAGCATAAGTGAAAGACCAGGAATAAGAATGTGTTGGGATGTGTTTCTGTTTGTCTTATGTTTGTCCATTAAAAGTTATCAGTACCTGGGAATTGCAACAGGATATAAAATGTGCAGTGTAGATTGGCCCTATCATTTCTAGTTGATGTCATCTTCTGGTGTTTCTATGTTAGACTGATTAGGAGTTTAGGAATGCTTTAATGGAATCCTACTCTTTCTATGTACTCTCTTCTGCCTTGAGTGAATTTGTTAGGGTGAGCAATGGATCAAGCTTATGTCCTACATAAAACTCCACTTAATAAGAGTAAAAACAATTCAGTGAATGAATACCAAACATGTACAAACACCTTCATTACCAGAGTTTAACAGAAAAATACAAAATATGAAACTCGTATCTAAAAAATCTCAATCACTCCACATTCATACCTTAAAACACTGTATATCAAAAAATCTTTTATGAAATACAATAATATATATATATCAAAATTGTGACATTTTCAAAAAATTGTTTTAAATTGCATCACATCAATATATTCACTTATCTCCTAAATATAGGAACACAACTTTTTCAAATTATATCACTACAAGAAGAATTTTACTTAATTCTTCTCCTCCTGAATAATGTCGCAGCAATGGTTGTCCTTATCTTCTCAATGTACGACAATAATTACATCTTTGCTAGAGTATTGTCCTCATCTTCTAAATAAGAGACTGTTATAGTGCTGAGAAATGTTACTATTATCAACTTTTATAGCAAGCCAAAGGTTTTTCTTCTTCTATATTTCTATTTCCTTTCTGACAACCCAAAGGTTTTTCTTCTTCCCAAACTTCTATTCCTGAGACTCTTATGATGGCTAAAGATGCAATTTCTCTCAGATTTATGACAACCTGAAGGTTTTTCTTCTCCTAAATTTCTGTTCCTTAGAAGGGACCCTCGTTTCGCCAATTTGGTCTTCCTCAGAGGAAACATGCCTAAAATGACCAAAACAAACCAATATAAAATACCAAATACCAAACTCAACATATTTAATAAATACTATCGAAGAGATAATTACACAGTGAATCTTGATATGGGCAAGGAGATGTAATCCAACTGCTTAACACTACTGGCGACAAATACACAATTTTAGTATGACCTCCTATGAAGCTGTTAAAAAATGCGAAAAAGAGGTTTTAATACATATCCAACCCACAAACCTTATTCATAATTACAAATAAATACTTACAAAAATCTCAAGTTATCAGACCAAATACCACCATATTTAATGTCTCATCAAAACAACAAGACACCACCACAATTCATGATGTTCTGACATTACAAAAATGTGCCAAACTGACTCATGCTGTTATATTAAACTAATCCAGCCAATCAGCGGCCATCATCACACGGAAAGAAAGGACAGAATTGAAGAGATAGATTAGTTAGGGGTCATCTGGTTGGTATTTTGGGTAAAGAAAATTGAGGGCAGACTCATTGTGAGGGATGCTTAGTTTGTGATAATGTGCTGGTTATTCAACAATTCACTCAGAAGAATTTACAGCACCCATATGTCCTGCCTGGTTGGTTTTCTTGTTCGTCTAGATGTGTAATATATGTTATATGTCCTTGCTCTTATATTTATATAGGACAAACTAAAAGACAAATTAGACAGTGGATTATAGAATATAAAAGTAGTGTACACACATGTAAAGAAAATGTCCCTTTAGTAACACATTGGAATAAGACACAACTGTATGCAGTAGGGCATTTGTGAACAGTAATGAGGTAAGGTTTGATATTTAAGGAGCTTACCTTTGTTTAATTTTGAATTTTCTTGTATAGCGACATCCATAAAAAGTATGCAATTTAGAGCATTTGAACATGAGAGGGCTAATATGATGGATAGGTTTGTGTAGTGGTAGCACGTCATGTGCAATGGTGGTTGCTGTTTGTTTCAATCATTGTCACACTGTAATGTGTGTTATTCTTGCAATGCTAGAGTGTGGCAGGTTTGAGGTGGTGGGTGCCTAGCGTGTGGTGATGTTTGCTGATTGGCCACACTTGTTTAACATAGTAGTGTCAATTAATTTGGTAGGTTTTTTTAGTTTTTTCGTGTTGGAAGATGGGAGGGGCAGTACGTCGGTTATGTCAGTGCAGCAGTAATATGTGTGATGATGGCCGCTGATTGGCTGGATTAGTTTAATATAACAGCGTGAGTGAGTTTGGTACATTTTTGTAATGTTGAAACATCATGAATTGTGGCAGCGTCTTGTTAGTTTGATCAGGTGACATTGTACATGGTGGTATTTGGTCTAATAACTTGAGATTTTTGTATTTATTTGTAATTATGAATAAGGTTTGTGTGTTGGATATGTATTAAAACCTCTTTTGTGTTTTTTAACAGCTTCTTAGGAGGTCATAGTAAAATCGCATATTTGGCGCCAGTAGTGTTAAGTGGTTGGATAACATCTCCTCTCCCATATAAAGATTCATTGTGGTAATTATCTCTTCAATAGTATTTATTATATATGGTGAGTTTGGTATTTGGTATTTTATATTGGTTTGTTTTGGTCATTATAGGCGCGTATGTTTCCCCTGAGGAAACCCGAATGAGTGAAACAAGAGTCCCTTGTAGGGAACAGAAATTTGGGAGAAGAAAAATCTTCGGGTTGCCACAAGGGGAACAGAAATTTGGGAGAAGAAAAATCTTCGGGTTGTCATAAAAACTGAGAACTGTAACATCGGTATGATTTGCATTTTAATGTAAGAATGTCGGTATATAAAAATTATAAATAAATAAAATAAATCTTTAGCCATTATAAGAGTCTTGGGAATAGAAGTTTAGGAGAAGAAAAACCTTTGGGTTATCACAAAGGTCAAGAAGAAAAATTTCCGGGTTGCTATAAAACATAATAGTGACATTTCTCACCACTTTAATAGTCTCTTATTTAGAAAATGAGGACAATACTCTAGCGAAGATGTAATTATTGTTATATATTGAGAAGATGAGGATTACCGTTGAGATGACATTATTCAGGAGGAGAAGGATTAAGTAAAATTCTTCTTGTAGTGATAGAATTTGAAAAAGTTGTGTTGCTATATTTAGAAGATAAGTGAATATACTGATTTGATGCAAATTTAAAACAATTTTTTGTAAATGATGTCACAATGTGCATATAGATATTATTGTATTTAATAAAATATTTTTTGATATACAGTGTTTTTAAGGTATGAATGTGGAGTGATTGAGATTATTTAGATATGAGTTACATATTTTGTATTTTTCTGTGAAGCTATGGTAATAAAAGTGTTTGTACACATTTGGTATTCATTCAGTGAATTTTTTTGACTCTCATTAAGTGGAGTTTTATGTAGATTTATATATTGGGAGTCACATGCAGTTCCAACCGCAATACTTTAATTTACTTATCAAGCTTATGTTCTCCATACTTTTTGCTGTTGCATCGGAGATAGACCCTTGGGCTGAGGTGGGGTAGATGCAACCCGAAGGTGAAGACCTATGGGTCCCCACCGTCAGCAGGTGGAGTGGGCTGAAGGTAGAGGCCACTGGAGCTTCACCTATACCAGCCCTCGTTCCCCGCAGGTTGAGCCTTTTGGTGCCAGGGCCGTCAAGACTTAGGTGGGCCTCGAGGTTGGTTTGTGAGAGAAGTTGGTTCAGCCCAGAGACAGCAGTCGATAGGCGGCATAGTCCTACCCTGGACTGGGTACGGTACTGGAACTCGGGCACCAATGGAATGGAGAGTAGCTGGAGGTGCTCGAGCAAAGATAGGCCAAAGCTTGATAAGTCCACGTCCAGGGAATAGGCTAGGAGAGGCATCAAAGACAGGCTTGGATCAGGGCTGGCAGCAAGTAGAGGTCGTGGCAAGCAATGTAGAATTCTGAACATGGAGAAGTCTATATAGTCAATCAAGGCGATGGTCTAATCACGGAGAAGTCAAGCGTAGTCAGGCATAGCAGAGGTCTGGGTCTGGAGATAGGCAGTAGAGTAGTCGGGCATAGCAGAGGTCTGGGTCTGGAGATAGGCAGTAGTCAGGCGTAGCAGAGGTCCAGGCCTGTTTTTCAGAATGGGCAACCAGGTGGTGTATGTATTTGCATCATGGATTTATTTAGCATTTATTATATTCACCGTTCTGTTTTCTAATAGTGATTTGTGTTTGTTTGAAACAGATAGGTAAAACATGATGAAAAAGGTCATTTTATTTTTCAATCACGACCCTTCAAATTATAAATAGTGACAATTTTAGTTTCCAATCATTTTCATGTCCCATAATAGTTTATAGCTAAAGTAAAAGCAAGTGATAGCCTATCAAGGATGTTTTCTGTTAGCATAGCAATTAACCAGTGATGTCACAGTTTCCAAGTTTCCCTGGACAGGGGCGGCTTAAGACAATCTGCTGCCTGTTGGTGAGGGATGAGATGGCGCCCGCTCCCCCACCCAAGGTGCAGCATAGATCAAATTACTGAGCTGGCCAGGGGAGTGGTCTCCCCTGGAGTCTGCCCTTTCAGTGATTTGAAATGTTGAGGAAGGGGGTGCCAGATAAAATGCCTGTGATAATATTTCTAGAGAACTGGTAAACCTACTGCATTCTTAGGAACCCTACCAACTGCTGCTCTTTAAGGGAAGATGCAAGAGTATTAGGAGGCCTAGGTGAACTTTATAATCATGTGCCTCCACACCCCTTTTCCTCACACACAATTTAAAATTATGCATTTATTTTAAAATGTCATATTAACCACTTTTCTAACCCAAAAAGGTAGATTTTACATGAAAAAAGCAAAGTACATTCATATGAGATAAAAAAAATCAATTATAATATGTATATATATATTGGAGGAGAAGTCCATTGATGGCTACGAATCAATTATGTTCTTATGTACACAGCCGAAAACCCTGTAAAAATTATACTTGGAACCCATGGGGGCGGATTTTAAAAGCCCTGCTCGCGTAAATCCGCCCGGATTTACGCGAGCAGGGCCTTGCGCGCCGGTGCGCCTATGTTCCATAGGCCTACCGGCGCGCACAGAGCCCCGGGACTCGCGTAAGTCCCGGGGTTTTTCAAGCGGGGCGTGTCGGGGGCATGTCGGATCGGCGTGGCGTTTTGGGGGCGGGCCCGGGGGTGTGGTTTCGGCCCGGGGCGGTCCGGGGGCGTGGCCGCACCCTCCGGAACCGCCCCCAGGTCGCGTCTCGGCGCGCTAGCGGCCCGCTGGCGTGCGGGGATTTACTTCTCCCTCCGGGAGGCGTAAATCCCCCGACAAAGGTAGGGGGGGGTCTATATAGGGCCGGGGGGGTGGGTTAGATAGAGGAAGGGAGGGGAAGGTGAGGGGAGGGGAGGGCGAAAGCGAGTTCCCTCCGAGGCCGCTCCGATTTTGGAGCGGCCTTGGAGGGAACGGCGGCAGGCTGTGCGGCTCGGCGTGCGCCGGCTACACGAAATCGTCAGCCTTGCACGCGCCGATCCAGGATTTTAGCGGATAAGCGCGGCTACGCGCGTATCTACTAAAATCCAGCGTACTTTTGTTGGCGCCTGATGCGCCAACAAAAGTACGCGAAGGTGCGCTTTTTGAAAATCTACCCCATATAGTATTAGGCCTACTGGAAAGTGTATGTAGGCTAGGCTTTCAGATAGACATGAGAAAACTTAATTATGATTACAATATTATAAACCTCCCATACCAAAACAGCACTAAATGATACAACTCACAGTAGCAACCCTACCTAAGAAAAGGCAACAATGCAAATATTACAACAGGTCCTACAACATCAATATGCATCCTATTAAGAAAACAGAACAAGAACAAGCAGGCTGCTATAGATCTACACAGAAACTAGCAGAATACCTCATTGGGGTTACACATGCAGAACACAGATAGACCCTCGCCAAATACAATAACCTGACTATAAATAGAAATATGCAGAAAGAAATTGAACTGGAAACCACAGCAATCCAGAATCTGAATGCAATGCAAGAATAGAAAAGAAAACAACACACTTCCTTGTTAACTATCAAATACAATCAATAAATATAAAACATCACCCATACCAATAAAAAGAATGTCAAATCAGTTACTGAACAATAAAATATCCAATAATTAAAAATGCTTACAAAAATTTTAAAAAATTTACCAAACACCAATAAACTATTTCAAAATATCAGAAACATGCAATTATTTAAAACTGATATGGAGGGGAAAAAAATCCTTCAGTTTCCATATCTGGAAACATTTGTTTACCAGTCACTCTGAGATTTTCTTGGATTAGTTGATGAGGTAGAGGGGGACATGGAGTAGGAAGTGGAGGGTGCACAAACTTTATCCTCTCTCTTTGTCATACACACACTCTAATAAATGTTAATTCTCTCTCTTACCCACACTTTTACACACATGCTCATTCTCATGCACTTGCTGATTTACTGATTCTCTCCCATTCATACACACGCACAAGTTCTCACATTCAGTGGTTCTGTCTTTCTCACACAAACACACACACACATAGGCACACTCTCATACTCAGTAGCTCTCTTTCTCCCTCACACACGAACACAGGCAGTCATAATCTCTCCCTCACACATACAAGCACGCTTTCATGCTCAGTGGCACTTTCTTCCTTATGTTCAGTGGCTCCTTTTCCTTCATATGCACAGGCACTTTCTCACACTCAGTAGCTTGCTGTTCTTCACACACACACACACACATATATCTATAAGAACTCTTTCATGCTCAGTGTCTCTCTCTCCCTCACACACACACATACACACACATACACAGATACTCACACACACACATGCACACACACACACACACACACACACACAGGCTCTCTCTCTCAAATACATACACAGGCACTCTTCTCACTTCCTGACACACATAGGCACACTCACTCAAATATGCACACAGGCACTCTCCCTCCCTCTCCCTGACACACATAGGAACACTCTTTTTCTCTCTTACACACACTCAAGACCGCAGGAGTGGTAGGCTGCATCATTGAAGCTGCTTCATGGGGGTGGTGTCATTCAAACTGGGCCGATGAGATTCATCTTTTGCTGCTGAGCTGTGTCACTGAAGATGGCTGCAAGGGAAGGTGGTGGCGTCACTCTTAAGATACACTGTGAAGGGAGGGCACCACATCACTCTTAAATGCACTGCGGATGGGATGGGTCACATCACTGAAGTTGAGCCGAGGTGGGGAGGCGTGGTTTGTGTAATGCAACACTGAAGCTGTGCTGGACCAAAGATGTGCAGTAAGAGGAAAGGGCTGCATCACTTTAAGATGCGCTGTGGGAGGGGTGGGCCTCCTCACTGAAAATGCATCATGGGGGTGGCGTCATTCAAGCTGTGCCATTGTGGACACTTTCTTCTGATATGGGGTTGGGAACCCCTCAGATGCCTCAGAGAAGCTGTGCCATCAGCCCTGTTTCTTTCTTCTGCCCATAGTGGGTAGGATCCCTACAGGCAGTTTACTGAAGTTGTGCCACTGGTGTTGCCTTGAAGGCAGGGTGAGTCAGCCACAGCAGAAGTATTTTGGGGCCACTTTTTGACTCCTTAAATTTTTGCCACCTGAGGCCACCCCAATCCCTAGAGATGAGGCATAAAAATTCAGGGGAAAAGACAGAAATGACATTCAGTCCAGATCAAGTATTTTTTAACCAGATTATAGCTGGCATCTGTATCAACTGATCACTGCTCTGGTGGATTTCACAAGGAAAGTTTACATTTTTGGAGCTCTGTTGTAAAAGAAAAAGGTTAATAAAAATTAAAGGAGAGAGAAGAATTTGGGTAAAGGAATGCTTTGTTCACTGCTGTAGTGCTTACAATCGGGCCGATACAGTAAAACTCGTGGGAGAGCACCCGCTCTCCTGGCGCGCGCACAGGACACTCTCCTGTGTGCGCAATACAGTAAATTCATTTATTTAAATTAGGGTCTGCGGAAAATAGAGGTGCTAGGGACACTAGTGCGTCCCTAGTGCCTCTTTTTGGACAGGAGCGGCAGCTGTCAGCGAGTTTGACAGCCGACGCTCAATTTTGCCGGCGTCGGTTCTCAAACCCACTGACAGCCACGGGTTGGGAAACCGGACGCCGGCAAAATTGAGTGTCCGGTTTTCGAGCCGCGGGCCCATTTCAATTTTTTTTTTTTAACTTTTGGGGCCTCCAACTTAATATCACCATGATATTAAGTCAGAGGGTGCACAGAAAAGCAGTTTTTACTGGGTAAGGGGAAATAGTGTGTCAAAAATGCATGTCCAATCGCAGGTTAACAGTGCGCTTGAGCGCACTGTACTGTATCGGCCTGTATGTGAGAGAGATAAAGGTGCTGGGATTCTGTTTGTTCACTGGGGTGAAGTAGTGTAGAAAAACAGTGAATGGGAGTAATTTTTAATGTTTCTCTGTCTCACTCCAGTGCACCACAATCTTTTTGTAGGGACTATTAGAGGCAGAGATTACAGTGAACAAAAGAGCAGTCAGAGTCCTAAACCTCTCTTTCTTCCTTGAGTGTATTTTCATGTATGCAAAAGGAGTCAGCAGCACATATACATTGAATGTGTGACATTTTTTAACATACTGTGATGTTTACTGGGTGGGTTTTGCTGCCATATACCTAATGCTAAACCTTGGCAAACTTACTTCCAGTCTGCCTTGTTGTCATCCCCTGAATCTCACTTTGGGGGTCCTGCTGTCACTCTGCCTTATTCCCATACCCCAGACTGTATGCCCAGGGTGGTTGTGCTGTTTACAATAGCTTGCATTATTCATCTTGTGGGTTTTGATGCCTCTGTTCTGCTTGTCATACCACTCACTTTGTACCTTGGGGGTTTTGATGTCTTGGTGTTGTTAGCAATACCCTGCATTCTATATCTTGGGGGGTTTGATCTCTTGGTTTTGTTTGAAACACCAC
The DNA here is from genome assembly GCF_901001135.1 of Rhinatrema bivittatum. Taxonomy (NCBI): domain Eukaryota; kingdom Metazoa; phylum Chordata; class Amphibia; order Gymnophiona; family Rhinatrematidae; genus Rhinatrema; species Rhinatrema bivittatum. Next base: position 328,836,726 of record NC_042619.1, read on the forward strand.
TCACTCTCAGTCTTGGGTATTTTTATGCCTCTATGCTGTTTGTGACACCCCACACTTTGCACTTTTTGATGTCTTCATGCTGCTTGTGATGCCATACACTGTGCCTTGCTTCCACATTCCTGATGTACCTTGGCAGTTTTTCTCTCATTCTGTCTCTCTGTCACAATTTTTACACTCCAGTCTATTCTTCTAGTTTGTAGTTACTATTAGTTCCAGAGATAGACTGTAGTGAACACTAGTCAGATCATTATCTGTTTCTTCTCTGTCTCAGAATTTGTATATAGGCAAAAGGGTTAAACATACATTCACTAACAAGTAGAATTTAAAAGGCCCACGCCCGTAAAATTTAGGGGTTACGTGCATGGCCAGGTAGTGCGCATGTCTCTTGACATGTGCTGAAGGGGCATGCCAGGAGCAGGGCAGGAGTGGGGTGGGGCGAGGCGGGAGTTAGCCGGGACAGCGGCCATTAGGCCCTGGCCCAGGGAAGCGTGTGCCAGCAGCCGATCGGCATGTGGAAGATACTTCTGCTTTGGAGGATTATTAAGTACGAAAACAAAAAAATAGGGGATAATTAGGTTTACTGTAGGGGTCAGAGAGGAGAGGGGAAAAGGGAGGAAGGATAGGTAGGGTTATAGGAATGTTTCCTCTCAGTCCGCTCCTTAATTGGAGCAGACTGGGAAGGAATTGGGCAAAGGCCCAATTGTGTCGCTGCATGTGCTTTCGAAAATTCCGCCCCCACGCATGCAAGTCACGGGCCACCCGCACATGAGCATGCAGATATTAAAATCCAGTGTACATGTGTGTACAGATATTGTATTTTATAATATGTGCGAGCTAACGTGCGCATGTTATAAAATGATTGCGTCCATGTATGTATGCTGGGAATCCTGCTCACATGGACGCACGCGAGTTGGTTTGAAAATCAACCCCAGTGTGTGTGAGACATTTTTGCACATACTGTGAGAGTTACTGGATGTAATATTGTACTGTCTTACACTACATAGGCATAGTCAGCCAGTAGTAAGTGTGTGCCACTGCCATTCAAATTTTGTTTAACAATGTAACCTGCACACCCATTGTCAGAATCAGCAGGGTTTCACAAAAGTGGTAGGCTTTGTTTTTTGCTTGTAAATTGCCTAGTTCATTGGATTGTGTGATTAATAAGAAGTTTTAAATAAATAAATAAATGAATAAATATACTATCTTTCCCATCCCCCACCACCCTCCATGTTCTCATTCAACTTAAAAAATAACACCATGGAATTCATTCCAATTGAGTCCATTTGTATCATTTATTTTATTGTAGACATGATATAGCAAGCAATGGTCCCAGTTCACAGGTAGTTGTTTTAGTTCAATAAAATTCCCAAATTATCAGTACAAAAATGGATATTAATGCTATCTGATGCAGTCAGATAATCCACATAATGCAATGCTGTTCATATCTCTGTGGACTAATGTAACTCCATAGTACTCACATAAGGATGGTTTGCCCATACCTCAGCAAGAGGAACCTCAATAAATCAGTTGGTATTTCCCTTCCTGGAGCCTACAAATGCTCTTCAGGAAGCTAGATCCTCTAGGCATTCATGCTGAAGAGAGATCTTGCCTGTTCCAAAGCTCCCCAAGAAATGTCACAACTAAAAACTGAGGCACGCTCTGATAAAGTAACACAAAAACAACAAATTCACAAGGGGCTCTTGAGTAACACTTTAGCTGGTAAGCATAAGTTACACTAAGCAGTACCATTCTTCTTGCTATGTTGCTCTGCACCTAGCATTTGTGATTTTAAATGCCAGCACTCTTCCAGGTTCTTTTCACATTCCCTTATGGTACTTGATGCTTTGGACATTTACTACACTACTCATAGACCCTTGGGTTGTTCATGCCACTCATAGTACCATTTTGTTCCTCTTTTGGGGCCTTTCACTTTTGATGCCCTGGTCTTGCTGCTTTGCTTTGTACCTACTATTTGTGAACTTAAATGCTAGTGCTGCTGCTGCTCCAAACCTCTCTTGGTAACAATGAGTGATTCTGCTTCTGCTCCAGGTTCCTTCCAAACTCCCATCTCTTACCATACTTACTTGTTGTGGTAATCTGATACTTTACATGGACCTTACACAAGTCCTTTTAGTGGTTTAATTTCCTATTGTGCATTTTCTTTAAACTCACATACCTAACCATTTTTACTGATTGACAAATGGTCTTTATTTAGTGTTTGATGGATTCTACCACAACAAATGGTTAGATAAACTCCACACCTGAACACCCTGCAACTTTCCTAAATGATGCCATAAGGAAACTACATCAGACATCCAGATATTTGGCTTATACCTTTATATTTCATAAAATGTATGACACACTTAACATATGAACGGTTCAGGGTTAGGTTCCTCGTCTTCAGGCTTATAGATAGTGGGGCGGATTTTCAGAGCCCTGCTCGCGTAAATCCGCCCAAAACCGGGCGGATTTACGCGAGCAGGGCCCTGCGCGCCAGTGAGCCTATTTTACATAGGATCACCGGCGCGCGCAGAACCCCGGGACTCGCGTAAGTCCCGGGGTTTTCGGAGTGGGCGTGTCGGGAGGCGTGTCGGGGGCGGGGCCGGAGCGCGTGGCGTTGCGGGGGCGTGTCGGCAGCGTTTTGGGGGCGGGTACGGGGCGTGGCTATGGCCCGGGGGCATGGCCGCGCCCTCCGTACCCGCCCCCAGGTCGCGGCCCGGCGCGCAGGAGGCCCGCTGGCGCGCGGGGATTTACGCCTCCCTCCGGGAGGCGTAAATCCCCCGACAAAGGTAGGATGGGGGTTTAGACAGGGCCGGGCGGGTGGGTTAGGTAGGGGAAGGGAGGGGAAGGTGAGGGGAGGGCAAAGGAAAGTTCCCTTCTAGGCCGCTCCGATTTCGGAGCGGCCTAGGAGGGAACGGGGGTAGGCTGCGCGGCTCGGCGCGCGCAGGCTATACGAAATCGATAGCCTTGTGCGCGCCGATCCAGGATTTTAGCCGATACGCGCGACTACGCGCGTATCTACTAAAATCCAGCGTACTTTTGTTTGCGCCTGGAGCGCAAACAAAAGTAGGCTGTTCGCGCTCGTCTGAAAATCTACCCCAGTGTGATTAGCCTTTTTCCCTTATATAGATGCAGGTCCAAGATCTGATTTACCTCCTCCAGAAATTTCCTCTGGCTTCTTCCTGCCAAATTTGCTGATGTCTTTTGGCTCTCATTTGGAGTCTTGGGTGTTCTTGCCAGTCTGGGAAGATGCTTTGTACCTTTCATGGTATTTTTTGGGTCTTCATGTAACTCTTTTCACTGCTTTGACCCTGTCTTGGTGTTTTGGGGTCATGTCTGTCACTTTTGATACTTTGTTCCCTTTTAATGTTCCTGCCATAGTTGGTGCTGCTTTGACCTCTTGTGTCACTGTTATTGGTGACCTTTGCCCCTCTTTTGGTGTCTTGGAATGTTCTTGTCACTCTTACTGCTACTTTGCTGTTCTCATGGTGCCTTGGAAAACTGCCACTGCTGGTACTGTTTTGCTTTTTTATGGTGCTCTGGTCTAATTATGTCACTTTTGCTGCCACTTTGATATAGTCTTGCTGCCTTGGAATACTCTTTCTCCTTCTGATGATGTCTACCCAAAATTTTCATTAGAATATACTGATTTGAAAGCTCCAATTTTGAAGCCCAAAATAGGCTGCATTGCTTCCCTCATTGACTTTAATGGGGAACAAATGAACAAATGGAACAAATAATTATTTTTTAGTTTTGTTACTTTTTAAATAAACAAAATTTTGGTGACTTATGAAAATTCCTAACATTCTATTTGCTTCTTTATCTTTCTATTGCTATGCATTGAGCTGATGGTTTCTATAAATTATCCACAGTACTCCAAAATCTTTTTTTGGATAGTAACTGCTAATATGAAAGCCAGCCTTGTATACCTTTAGTATGGATTTTTTTCCCCCCACTTGTCCACATTAAATTTCATTTAGATAACCAGTATCCCAGCCTTGCCAGTCCATCCCCCCCCCCCCCCCAAGTTCCTCACAGTCTGCTCATATGTTAAATAAATTAGAATAATTTAACGACTTTGTCTAATTTATCACCTCACTCTTTGCTCCCTTTTCCAGATAATTAAATAGTTAAGAAAACGTAGTCCTAGTAAGGACTACTTTACTTTACTCAACTATTCATCTTCTCTCCAAGGACAAAACTGGCCTTTAAGTTCACATCTCTGTTTCTTCTCCTTTAATTTGTTTCCAATCCGCACCAAGACATTACTTCCTATCCCATAAGGTTTTTTTTCTATATCCATAGGACTCTCTCAGGAGCGACTTTATTAAATGCCTTCTGAAAATCCAGTTGCACTGTATTGACTGGTTTGCCCTCATCATTGTACAAATTTACATATTTAATGAATTCCAATAGATTAATAAAACATGATTTCCTTTTCCTAATCCTATGCTGGTTCTTTCCCATTAAGTCCTGGTTTTTCATGATCAAGTCATTCTGTTTTTAACTACTGCTTCTACCATTTTTTTAAAGCACCTGTTGTGGAAGAGTCTGTTTAGTGAACCCTTGGCCCGGCTGTCTGAACGATGGAGTCCAGACGGTGGAAAGAGAGCCGGGAGGCGGTACGGATCAGGCGTGGAGTAGAGAGTCTTCGCCCTGGAAACCCGAGACCCCCCCAGGAGGAGCCCGTAGGGGTCCGGGTCGCTGGGACTTAGGAGAACCGGTGGTCAAGGCTGGCTGAGGACGAGAAGAGTCAAGCAGGAATCCGAGGGTCGAGGCTGGCGGCAGACGAGAAGAGTCAAGCAGGAATCCGAGGGTCGAGGCTGGCGGCAGACGAGAAGAGTCAAGCAGGAATCCGAGGGTCGAGGCTGGCGGCAGACGAGAAGAGTCAAGCAGGAGTGGATTCAACGGAGCGGGAACTGGAACAAGCAGGAACGGAACAAGGCAAGGATCTCAGGAGCAACCACAAGAACAAGCAGGAACAAGCAGCGGAACAAGCAGGGAAGAAGCAAGCTGAATCCAGGAACGCAACTAAGCACTCACAGGAGCGACCTCGTTGCAAGGCAAGGAAACAGAGACTGAGGCTGCCTTAAATAGTCAGCCGAGCTCCGACGTCAGAAAGGGGGCGGTTCAGCACTTCCGGGTGCTGGGCCTTCAAGAGCCACCCCTTCGCGCGCGCGCGTACCCGGCAGGGGGGAGGAGTCAGAATCGGGCTCGACGGCGTCTCCACGAGGGAGACGCCGCTGCCACGTGGCCGACCAGACCCGAAACTGCAGCGGAGCGCGGCGGACCCGGGACCCCTGGCATGGAGGTAAGGGCCCGGTCGCTAGCCTGGCGACCGGGATTGCAACAGTACCCCCCCGTTTAGGCCCCCTCTTTAAAGGCCCAGGCTTGTCAGGATGATCCAGGTGGAACTGATGCAGAAGAGACTTATCTAAGATGTTACGAGCTGGCTCCCAAGTATTGTCCTCGTTGCCACACCCCTCCCACGCTAGCAAATATTCCCAACGTCTGTTCACAAAACGAGTGTCCAATACCTCACGTACTTGAAAGGTGGGATCTTCTGCAGTAGGCGCTAGAGAAGAGTCCTGTGGCCTAGGGTGAAATTTAGAAAGTATAACTGGCTTCAGTAGAGAAACGTGAAAGACGTTGTGGATACGCAGCGAAGAGGGTAATCGTAATCGGTAAGATACCATGCCCACTCTTTCCGCGACGCGGAAAGGTCCGCAGAACTTGGGTGCCAACTTCTTCGAGGGTTGTCGGAGATGAAGGTGTTTAGTGCTGAGCCAGACTTTGTCCCCTGGGAGGAACTGTGGTGCTGCTGTTCGATGGCGGTCGGCAAACCGCTTAGATGAGAGTGCCACCCTTTGGAGCCGGTGCTGTGTAGAATCCCAAAGCGTACCTAGTTGATCCGCAACTGCCTGAGCGGCGGGCGATGAGACTGGTACCGGTAGCGGCAAGGGTGGTTTGAGCTGCTTGCCGTATACAATTTGGAAGGGGGATCTTCCAGTTGCGGTGTGTACTTGATTGTTGTAGGCGAATTCCGCCCAAGGTAGAAGATCCACCCAATTGTCTTGCTTTTGGTTGATAAACGTTCTCAGGAACGACTTCAAGGAACGGTTCATGCGTTCCGTTTGGCCATTACTTTGCGGGTGAAATGCAGTAGAGAAACTTAATTGTACCTTGAATTTTTTGCACAAGGCTCTCCAATATCTAGCGGTGAACTGGGGTCCCCGGTCGGAAACTATATCCATAGGTAGACCATGAATGCGGAATATATGATGAACAAACAACAAAGCCAATTCTGTGGCGGAGGGAAGTTTAGGTAAGGGCACAAAGTGGGCCATTTTAGAAAACCGGTCCACAGTGACCCAGACCACAGTCTTGCCTTGAGAAGGTGGAAGCTCTACCAGAAAGTCTGTAGCAATATGCGTCCACGGCTCCATAGGAACTGGTAATGGTTGTAACAAGCCCCTTCGGGGACCGGTTAATGGTTTCTGTAGTGCGCAGATAGGACAGGAGCTAACATAGAGAGAGACATCTCTTCGTAGTCCAGGCCACCAATAAAAGCGGGCTATAAGGTCAAGTGTTCTTTGTACTCCTGCATGCCCTCCAGTTAAAGAATCATGACCCCAACATAGAACTTTCCTACGAAGTCTTAAAGGCACAGGAGTCTTAGAAGAAGGGTCTAGCGGAGTGAAATTTAATTGAATACTTGCGGGATCCACAATGTGCTGCAGAGGCTCCTCCTCCTCAGGCTGGGAATTGCGAGATAGAGCGTCTGCTCGAACATTCTTGTCAGCGGGGCGATACTTAAGAATGAAATTGAAGCGACTGAAGAACAATGACCACCTTGCTTGGCGAGGGTTCAATCGTTGAGCCTGAGCCAAGTATTGTAAATTTTTATGATCAGTATACACAGTCACTGGATGGTTGGCTCCCTCAAGCCATTGTCTCCATTCTTCGAAAGCGAGCTTAATAGCAAGGAGTTCTTTGTCGCCGATGCCGTAATTGCACTCCGCTGGAGAGAATTTCCTTGAAAAGTAAGAGCAAGGCATCAATTTGCCAGAAGCATCGTGTTGACTGAGAACGGCCCCTACTGCCAAAGTGGAGGCGTCAACCTCAACAATGAAAGGGCGCTGTGGATCTGGATGGCGCAAACAAGAGTCCTGTAGAAAGGCCTTTTTTAACTCTTCAAAGGCGAGGCAAGCTGAGGCAGACCAAGCGTGAGTGTTGGCGCCCTTGCGGGTGAGTGCCGTGAGGGGAGCCACCTTTTGGGAATAGTGTGGAATAAAGTGTCTGTAAAAGTTGGCAAAACCGAGAAATCGCTGCAGGGCCTTTAAACCCACTGGTTGAGGCCAATTGGTGATAGCTGCAACCTTCTCCGGATCCATTTGAAAGCCAGACGAAGAAATAATGTATCCCAAGAAAGGAAGTGTTTCGCACTCAAACAGACACTTTTCGAGTTTGGCATATAAATGATTGTCTCTTAATGCGTGCAAGACACGTTTGACGTGACGGCGATGAGAGACGAGGTCTGGAGAGTAGATCAAAACATCGTCGAGATAAACGATGACAAAGGAGTGGAGCATCTCTCGCAGTACCTCATTCATTAAGTTTTGGAAGACAGCTGGAGTGTTACATAATCCGAACGGCATTACTAGATATTCATAATGACCGTCCCGGGTGTTGAAAGCTGTCTTCCACTCGTCCCCGGGACGAATCCGGACGAGGTTGTAGGCTCCACGTAAGTCAAGTTTTGTGAAAACTTTAGCACCCTGAAGTCTGTCCAAAAGTTCAGGAATGAGAGGAAGCGGATAGCGATCCTTTTTAGTGATAGTATTCAACCCTCGGTAATCAATACATGGCCTGAGGGTACCGTCTTTTTTGGCCACAAAGAAAAACCCCGCCCCCGCTGGGGAGTGAGATGGCCGAATAAAGCCCTTGGCTAGATTTTCAGACACATATTCCGACATCGCTTGCGTCTCAGGTATAGACAGGGGGTAAACCCTGCCTCGCGGAGGGATTGAATCTGGAAGTAGATCAATGGCACAATCGAACGGACGATGAGCTGGAAGGAGTTCCGCCTTCTGTTTAGAGAATACGTCCGCAAAGCTTTGATACTGAGCTGGTAGTTCCAAAAGAGTTTGACAGAGCGGAAGAGTAGATTTCAGAGGCGATTCCAAACAGTTTTGGAAGCAATAGGAGCTCCACTGAGCGATTTGAAGAGAGTCCCAGTGAATAATTGGAGCATGCAGTTGCAACCAAGGAAGACCAAGTACTATTGGGTGCACAGATTTCTCTAGCAGCATAAAAGAGAGTCTTTCGGTATGGAGTATCCCAGTCTGAAGTGTGATAGGTTCTGTGAGCTCCGAGATGTCTCCCGACAATGGAGTTCCTTGGATAGAGGTGACTCGGAGTGGAGGCTTCCGGGGTATTGTAGGAAGCCCCAGTTGACAAACCAAGTCTTTTAAAATAAAGTTTCCCCCAGCTCCGGAATCGATAAAGGCTAGAGTCTGAAAGGAACCCCCTGAGTACTGCAGGGTAACAGGTACCGTACATTGAGGAGCAGGATTAAGGCAACCTAGAGAGGTCTCCTCCCTCTTCCCTAGGTTCAAGCGTTTTCCGGCCTTGCGGGGCACTGAGCCAGCAAGTGACCCTTGGTACCACAGTACAAGCATAATCCTAGAGTGCGCCGTCGTCTTCTTTCTTCTTCGGTTAACGGCGTTCGCCCAATTTGCATGGGTTCCTCAGAAGAATTGTGAGTGGGAGTAGACTGTGGCTTGTGAGGTGAGGAGAGAGACCTTGAAAAGGTTGGCGCCAAGGAAACCGGACGTCGAGGCGGACGGCCCTCCTTAGCACGCTGTTGCAGCCGCCGATCGATTCTCCCGGCCAAATCTATCACCTCATTCAGAGTAGTGGGAATATCCCGTGTCATCAGTTCGTCCTTGATTCGACTTGCGAGGCCCTCCAAGAATATGCCTCGCAAACAGTCGTCTTGCCACCCCAGCTCCATGGCCAGAGTGCGAAATTCAATAGCATAGTCTGCTAACGAGCGAGACCCTTGTCTTAACTGTAGAATTTCCGTAGTAGCGGTAGTCTGTCGTGCTGGTTCATCAAAGGTTTGTTTGAAATGGTCCACGAACCGTTGCAGATTCTGGAGTATGGCATCTTGGTGTTCCCATAGCGGCGAGGCCCTATATCATGGCCTTTCCGTCCAGCAGGGACAAAATGTAGGCCACTTTGACCGCATCGGAAGGAAATTGTCCCGGAAGCAAAGTAAAGCGAATGAAGCACTGATTCAAGAAGGCCCTACAAGTCTTGGCATCCCCCGAGTAACGCGTGGGAGCCGGAAGTTGGGTCTGTACGGACGGGTGAGGTACAGCGGCTGGAGGTGGAGGTGGTACCACTACGTCCACGGGTTGAGCATCCAAGCGACTCGCCAGTCGATCCACAGTGGCAGCCAAAACTTCTATACATTGCTGCTGCTGCTGGATTCTTTGGGCCATTCCCGGGATGGCCTGTAGACCGGGAGTCTCCGCCGGGTCCATGGCCTTGCAAACTGTTGTGGAAGAGTCTGTTTAGTGAACCCTTGGCCCGGCTGTCTGAACGATGGAGTCCAGACGGTGGAAAGAGAGCCGGGAGGCGGTACGGATCAGGCGTGGAGTAGAGAGTCTTCGCCCTGGAAACCCAAGACCCCCCCAGGAGGAGCCCGTAGGGGTCCGGGTCGCTGGGACTTAGGAGAACCGGTGGTCAAGGCTGGCTGAGGACGAGAAGAGTCAAGCAGGAATCCGAGGGTCGAGGCTGGCGGCAGACGAGAAGAGTCAAGCAGGAATCCGAGGGTCGAGGCTGGCGGCAGACGAGAAGAGTCAAGCAGGAGTGGATTCAACGGAGCAGGAACTGGAACAAGCAGGAACGGAACAAGGCAAGGATCTCAGGAGCAACCACAAGAACAAGCAGGAACAAGCAGCGGAACAAGCAGGGAAGAAGCAAGCTGAATCCAGGAACGCAACTAAGCACTCACAGGAGCGACCTCGTTGCAAGGCAAGGAAACAGAGACTGAGGCTGCCTTAAATAGTCAGCCGAGCTCCGACGTCAGAAAGGGGGCGGTTCAGCACTTCCGGGTGCTGGGCCTTCAAGAGCCACCCCTTCACGCGCGCGCGTACCCGGCAGGGGGGAGGAGTCAGAATCGGGCTCGACAGCGTCTCCACGAGGGAGACGCCGCTGCCACGCGGCCGACCAGACCCGAAACTGCAGCGGAGCGCGGCGGACCCGGGACCCCCGACATGGAGGTAAGGGCCCGGTCGCTAGCCTGGCGACCGGGATCGCAACAGCACCAACAACTGGGTCTTTGGTCTGTAGTTTCCTTGATCAGCCTTGGAATCCTTTTTTTTTTTTTTTTTTTTCTTTCTTGTATCAACCATGTTTATTGATTTTCCATCAGAGAGACCAAATACAACACTTATAATACAAAGTAACACCAAAGCTGATCAACATGTACATGCTCTTGTGCAGACAAAACAGATTCCTGAATAAAACAATTGTAAAAGAGACACTAAAATAGTAACATGTCAGTTTGAATAAGTCTCTCTGATTTTAATGATATATTACAGATTATAAGTAGCAGGACAGCAATTTCATATTTGAGTTACTTCCAGATTCTAGGGAGAATACCATCAGGTTCTCGTGATTTGCTATTAAGATTGCCAAATTTCTCTAGCACCTTTTCCAGATTCACAGTGATTTGCTTCAATTCCTCTGCATCATCATTTACAGGAGGTAATTTTCAAAATGTTACTTGGGGGATACATGTATAAAATTAGTATACATGTTTGTAAGTATCATGTACATGTCTTTATGCTATATTATAAACATTGAGCACACATACATACTTGCAGTGCTGATCGTAAATGTTAACAGAGAAAAAAGGGATGGTATAGGGACATTCAGGGTAGGATTCAGAAGTATGCATAGTAATTCCTACTTTATAAGAGGCATATTCACATACACTACTAAACTTGTCTGTACAATTTTATATCTCTAATTGACTTATGCAATTGAGATAAGACTTGTTTTTTGACCTACGTTTTTGGGTATGAAAGGATTGAAGTCTGGGTGAACCAGTTGGGGTTCAAAGTGAAGTCTTGCAGGATCTAGGTGAACTGATGAAAGTGATTCCAAGTGCATGCAAGTATTTTCAGATGAGGAGTATGTGCATAGGGGTAGATTTTAAAAGGGTTATGCGTATAACCCCCGAAAACTACCTCTGCGCGCGCCAAGCCTATTTTGCATAGGCTCGGCAGCGCGTGCAAGCCCCGAGACACATGTATGTCCTGGGGCTTTCCAAAATGGGCGGTCCAGGGGCATGGCCGGGGGCATGGGGGCGGTCCGGGGCGGTCCGGGGTAGGGTCAAGTGCTCAGGCACAGCGGCCTGTGCCGGGGCATGGCACACCGGCAGCCAGATGGCGCGCGCAAGTTACGCCTGCCTCAGGCAGGCGTAACCTTTGGAGCAAAGTAGGGGGGGATTTAGTTAGGGATGGGGGGTGGGCTAGATAGGGGAAGGGAGGGAAAGTGGGGGGACCGGAAAAAAAGTTCCCTCCAAGGCTGCTCCGATTTCGGAGCGGCCTTAGAGGGAATGGGGAAAGCTATTGGGGCTCCACTTGGGCTCGGCATGTGCAAGGTGCACATGTGTGCACCCCCTTGTGCGCACCGAGCCTGTAGTTTATAACATGCGTGTGGAAGCACGCGCATGTTATAAAATCGGGCGTAGATTTGTTTGACCCAGGTTGCGCGAACAAATATACACCTGTGCGTATCTTTTAAGATCTGGCCCATTCTTTATAAAATACTTGCCTTTGCATTTAATTCTAAGTTATTGCACCCAAATTATTACAATTATTATGCACATAAATTATGCGCATGTATTTTATGGGCAAAGTATGCATCTTTATGCATTACAAATATACACATCCGGAAACATATGCCCATACGCTTGGGGCAGAAATATGTAGTAATTTATAAACTGTGTGACTCCACAGTTTATAAAATACTAGCATACATTTCTGCATGCCCACTTACACAATGAATGGTGTACTGTGGACAGTTTTGAAAGAATGGTCCCAGCATGGGTATCTCCCCAACATCCACTCTCTACAGTCCACTATTTCTGACTTTTTCCCCACCGGTTTATTTTCCAAATTTGTCTGCCTTTTTATCAGATCTTAGTCAATTCTTATTGCTAAATTTTGCAGGGGACATCCTTCAACTCACATGGCTCCACTCCAGCTATCTAATGATTTAAACTGTTTGGGGCCCATAGTTTCACAGGCCTGCTAGCAGTCCTGAGCAACAATCTGCAAGATAGTTGCCACAGTATGGTATAAATAGAAGGAAATCAAAGGTTCCATGTGGATGTTAGCAGAATGACACAATTGCAGTAAGTTGGAGACTGACTACTTTCCTGGATAGATGGTAATATTAACACCAAGATATTTGGAGACAGAATTCTTCTCCAAGGGGACCATACAGCTGCCTTGCTATGCTGTGAAGACTGAATGGAATACTTATTAGCAATCCCCTTCCCCTCCTCCTTCCCGCTTCAAGTTAAACCCTATTCCTCCTAGATACTTTCAGATCTGTCCACATGTATGTCTAATGCATTACTACTAACTTGTCATTTATTTTCTCTTTCTTTGGGTGAACTCTTTGTATTTTTAGCCAATTATAGGTGATAAGATTCACCTAGGGCAGTGGTTCTCAACCTTTCTAATGCCGTGACCCCGAAATACAGTTCCTCATGTTGCGGCGAGGGCGGGGTGAGGGTGGGGCTTTGGTCATATGGGGGCGGGGTTATGGATGGGGTTGGATTTTAGTGCATACTTATTTATTATGACATTTATAAACAGAACCACCATTCCTCATAAAACAATAAAATTAAGAAACATAAAGCATCAGTTATAATAGTAAAACCATACTAATAAAAGAATATTTTAAAATTACTGATAAATAGAATTTCTATTAATTAAAATCATATACATTTTTATAATTTCCCAAACAACAATAATATTTCAAAACAGCACATATATCAAATAACACACAATAATTAAAACTAATAAGGATTTTAAAAAGCCCCTGCTGTCCATACATGGGAGCTCTTGATTTCCAGTCACCCTGATATTGTCGAGGATTAGGAGGTTATCCTCTCTCACACATACACTCACATGTCCATTCTCTCTCACACATACACTGTCACATACATACACATTCATGCTCTTATACCCACCATAACCTCTCACTCTCACAGACACTGACACACTCTCAGGCTCTAAGACACTCTCTCCCCCTCCACACACAAACTCTTATTCCCCTGGATTTTCTCATACACACTCATGCTTTCACTCTTACTGGCTCCCTCACAACCTCAGAGCCTCTCAGATAAAACTCTATGCAGCAGAAATAATGCTGAATGTTGAGAATTGTGTTATGCAGACTAATCTGGAAAATGCACTAATTTCTACATGAGTCATAATTTATTTATTTATTTATTTTTTTATATACCGACATTCATCGCAATTGAGATATCACACCGGTTTACATTCAGGTACTGTAGGTATTTCTCTATCCCCAGAGGGCTTACAATCTAAGCTTTTGTACCTGAGGCAATGTAGGGTAAAGTGACTTGCCCAAGGTCACAAGGAGCGATAGCAGGACTTGAACCTTGGTCTCCTGGTCCATAGTCCAGTGCTCTAACCACTAGGCTATTCCTCCTCCCTTAATGAATCAGTCCTCAGCTGCAGGCATCAATTGATTATCCTGGCTCCCTTTATGTTTGCCAAATACAGTTCATGTGTAACAGCAATCCTAATTCTCCACCAGATCAAGCTGATTTCACATCCCACTTCATACTTTGTCACCTCCAGCTGAGTCAAACAATCTAATTACTGCCACTGCTGCCACGTGGCTATTGGGGAGGCACTGATTGCTGCTATTGGCACTGAAGCCCATTCTGCTGCCTCCTCTGTGCAGGCCCCGTGGGTTTCCACTTCCTCCATGTTGATCTCGTACATTGTGAGATCCGCCATAGAGAAAGTGCTACTCTTGCACATTCCCAAAGATTACATGTGCCAATCAGTAAAAAGTAATTAATTTTTTTTTTTACATCTGCTTCCCTTTCTAATTTTTTGCCATTTCCTTTTATATTGCCTTTTTTTCTATTTCTTTTCTCTCCACCTGTCTTCTTCCCTCAAACACACAGTCAGGTTCTCATTCTCACATGCATTTCTCTCTCACACACACATACACAGGCTCTCACTGGCACAGGCTGTCTGAGTCTCACACACAGGCTCTCTCACACCCCCACATGCTGCCTTGCTCAAGAACAGGCTCTCACTCTTACATGCTGTCTCTTTCACACACACAGAGGCTCTCACATGCTGTCTCTGCAAACACACACAGTCTCTCAACTCATCTCATACTCGCACACACCTCTCTCTCACCTCTGGGCCTCTTCTTTATGGGTTGCCACAGGATGGGCTCTGCAGTGGCCCTAGTCTTCCCGGCCCCGCTGCTCCTCTTCTGCACGCGGCTGAAGCGCCTCTTCTACCCACGCGGCTGACACGCCTCCTCCTTCCTCCCCGTGCAGCTCCGGCAACATTTGTCTTCCGGGGCAGGGCGGGCAGGAAGGAAGTAGGAGGAGCACTTGCAGTGGCTGATACACCTCCTTCCTGCCTGCGCGGCTCCAGCAACATACGTCACTGCGACGCACTAGCTTTTTGGGCCATGTCTCTTCCCTTTTGGGGTTGGAGGAGGCAGGTCGCCAGCTTCGCCCCGCCTCCCCGCAGCAGCTGCGGCGCCGCGGACCGGCAAAAAACCCCAACGGCCCGGTACTGGTCCGCGGACCGGTGGTTGGGGACCTGCTTTAGGCGACCCCTGCGTTTTGTTCATTCGACCCCCGCTGGGGTCGCGACCCACAGGTTGAGAACCGCTGACCTAGGGCAATTCTGTCAAATGAAAGGAAAAGAAAGAGCCCAAAGTGAAGGTCTTATAATTCTTCTTATCTCCAATTGTTACAACCCATATAGTGAAGGAAAAAAGAGAATTCCTTACTGTTCTATGTCTCAGTCTGCTCATTGACTAAAGGAGGGTAAGGTACCAGATCAGAAAGAAGAAGAGAATAATAATAAAAAAAATATACTAGGATGACAGCTATAGGTACTATTTCATTGCTATAGACTTTTTTTTGGCTAAAGCAAGTTATGTAACTGAATCTAATTACATATTTTTATCTCTTAGTGGAAAACCAATTACACTTAGAGGAGTTATGGGTTATGCATAGCATAGTCCTACAATCCCATTAAAGACTGGATTCTTATTCTTTTGTTTTTTTTACTATAATGAAAGTATATAAAAAAAAAGTGACAACTCAGGTATTATATCAAAAGGATACATTATCTCCTCAGATAAACAGAAGAATTCAGAGAGATCAGAATAGAAATGACAAACTAAAAACAGCAATAGGTAGTGCTACTATTAAAACAAAATAAATAAATACCAAGCAGCATAAGAAACCAAGGTAAAGTATGGACATAGAACAATATCATATTAAAGGTAGATATAATAAAGTAACAGCATATAGAGAGGTTGGTCTTGTGGCTCAGAGGCAGTGCTATACACTAGGGATGTGAATCGTTTTTCTAACAAATTGAAATATCATGCGATAGTTCTAAAGTTGTTAATATATCATGCAAAAAAAGAAATGATAACTTTTCCCCCAAAATTTTTGTAAAAATCGTTTTTCGGGTTAGTGCGCACTAACATAAAACCGTTTATTTTTGTTATTTTTTGTTACTTTTTGCTATTTTTGTTAGTGCGCGCACTAACCCGAAACTGATTTTTCATGAGAAAAAAAAAAAACAGGGATCCGCGGGAAAACGAGATTTTCCCACGGCCAGACGAACCCGAAAGCGGGAACGATTGGGCACCAGATTCACATCCCTACATGCACTGCTATGTGGGGAGGGGGAGGGGGAGGGGTTCTTATTCAGTTCCTGGATAAGGCCATCCATTCCCTGGATCCTCTGGGGCTGGGGATGACATGGAGGTAGTATTCACATCCCTTGGAGGGGGTGTACAAGTCATGGTCATTAATAAAAGTAACACACTATTGACTGGATATAGAATCCAATGTATAGAATTTTAGCCGAAGCCCTGCTGCATGACTTCCAGCTTACAATCATTGCTGTAATGACCAGACTAGGAAATGTGGGAGGCTAGGTCTATTAAATAGGAGAATATTCTCCAGGTAGCTGTAAGCATAGGCTTACGGCACCAAACTCATCAGCCTTGGCTCCAACTGAGCTCAAAATGAAAGGAGAAAGTAGAAACTACCTGGCCAAAAAAAGATTAGTAGAGAAGAATACAGTTTCTGACCTGCATACAGGGAAAGCAGATTAGAGAAGACTGCTGGAATAATTGGGTGTGAATTCTATTGTAATGATTCAAATAGAAATCAATGCCTTGAAAAGGATAAATGGGATAGGAATCAAAAACAATTACTTGAAGCTGGAGAAAGAATTGGAGAAAAAAATCATTAGTCAGCTAGTATGAGGTTCACTTGGCCCCAGCTGTAGATTTGCCTGCATACATTTCAACATTTTATAGCTTTAAATGTGGTCTACATAAATATTTGCTAACTAATCCTGTTTGTAAAGCTTTACTTAGATAATGATACAATTATGATGTGATTGTTCTATTTTAATAACTTTTATGGATCCTGGGTCTTCAAGGGACCTAGTGGAAAATTATCTTAATTTGATTTTCCTGGACAACAAATATAAATAGCAGTAATAGATTCTCAGAAAAACAAGAAGAAGGCAAGAGGAACAACTAATTGGTAGGAGACTGGTGTAAATTAGTGTTGTGATCAAAGTGCTAAGCAATTAGTAATTACATTTATCCACTTGGGGGTCCAATGTGCTAAAGTATGCTAAATCTTTTGAAAATATTAAGGTCCATTAAAAATGGTGTTTAGATATGTAATCAACATTGCATGCATTAACACTAGCTTGTGTTAGTTTTAAAGCAAAACCTGTACTATCGAGGTAATTAGATGCATAATTATGCAAACAGCTCATTAGCTATTAGTGCATAGAAAATACTGTTTGTTACAACAAGCAAATATTAACATTGACTCATTAACACAAAACACTTAACTATACCTCAGGGAGTTTTTGAGATAACATTTACATTAAAATGCTAACTTTAATGATAGTAAATTAATGCAAAATCTATTTGCATGTTATTAACGGTGCACTCTGAAAAGTTATCACCGCATAACCTGAGTGGTGTTCTGGGCACCTATTTGGTAACCCGGCCACATTTGTATGAGGTCTCACTGTTCATAATAATCCAGGCTACAGCAAGTCTTGCCGTGTTATGGTGATGGTATTTAGAAATTTGTTTGTTATTAACATAGGCCATTATTGGGAACTAATTAACCTGTGTTAATTTATGATGTAAATGCAGTTTAGTACATTGGATTTTTTATCTTTAATTTTTCTCTACAAGGTGGCCAATGAGCTTGGGCAGAAAGCAGTGTCACTATAATTGATGTACATTATATAAATGGCAAAGCCAAAGGATACACAAATTATGGAAAAAGTGCCACTTACTAACAAAAACTAATGTAATGGGGAAAGAAGATACATGTTTATTGTCCAAACAGAAAGAATAGATATGAAAAACATCACTTACAAGGCAATATAAGCTATAACAAATGGTATGTGTTGAGGACTGAAGGTGACAATATTTAATGTCTTTATACAAATAAGATAGTTGAATAGCAAGATTGATACAGGGGACATTGATGTTAAATGAAGACTGTGAATTGACACATGGGAGGCAGTTTCATGCATAAATATAACATACTATTGTAGCAATTTTGAAAAGCTATCCACTCGAGTACAGTACACTTGTGCGATAAAATCCTATGGCCAATTCAATGAAATATATTGTAGCAATTTTCAAAAACCTACCTACTTAAGTAAAGTACATTTACCTGCATAAAACCCAGTTATACCTGTGTAAATGCTTTTGAAACTCAGGCCCATGGAGTAGAAATATAAGAGAATAGTTTTGTTTTCTTTTTCAAATACATTTATTGAGAATGCAGCAAAATCACAATCTAATTCAAAATTTTGACAGAAAAAAAGTTGCACAAAATACAACAGGTAACCTTAAATCTTATAAGAGACAGAGCATAAGAAATAATCCAATGAACCTCTGGATGGGCACAAAGAATAATGATAAAGCCAATGAGTAGTTAGTAGCAAATGACCAAGCTAAACTATAATGCCCTCATTTTAGTGACACTCATATTTAAACCTTTTCCATTGCTTCTTATTCATTAGCTATCTTTCTTTAACCCATGAATACAAAATCATCAGAGAGAACACCCTTGTCACAATTATAAGCAGCAATTAAGTAATTCATAGATTCAAATAAGGCACCGACCTTTGAGTAGAAAGGCTCCCATATATTAGGCACATAAGAACATAAAAAGTTGCCATAGAGGGTCAGACCAAGGGTCCATCAAACCCAGCATCCTGTTTCTAACAGTGGCCAATCCAAGCTACTAGTACCTGGTAAGAACCCAAACCCTAAGTAGATCCCATGCTACTAATGCCAGTAATAGCAGTGGCTATTCCCTAAGTCTACTTGATTAATAGCAGTTAATGGACTTCTCCTCCAAGAACTTATCCAAACCTATTTTTAAACCCAGCTACAGTAGCTGTCCTAATCACATCCTCTACCAACAAATTCCAGAGCTTAATTGTGCATTGAGTAAAAAAGAATTTTTCACAATACAAAAAAGATCTCTAATTTGAAAAGTAATTTATTCCATGCTGTACAAGTTGCCATAAGAGCTGTCACCATGCAGATATTGATAGTGTAGAAGTCTCTCTCCAATGGCAGCCTATGTTAAATCTAGCTATAACCAACACGTGAACAACTGGACTAACTCTATTATGTGCGCCGCGAGACATCCATTGCTCCTACCATGTGACAGGGGCCAGCCAATGGCACCGATAGCCCCTGTCACATTTTAAGGGCAAAGAGTCATCAATGCCATTTTGTTTATTGGCAGCCAATGGCCCAAGAGCAGAAGATCACTCCCGGGACCCCTGCTGGACCTCCAGGGACTTTAGGCAAGTTTTTGGGGGGTCAGGAGGGTGGGGGATTGTAAATAATTAGATCTGAAGGGTTGGGGCAGGTTTGGGTTTTTTTTTCTATGTGCCCTCCCCCCCCCTCACCCCCAAAATGATAAGAAAACCACACAAAATTTTGTGGGATTTTCCTATCATTTTCGGGGACCCATGAAACATGACGAAAAAGGAAATATCATATGATATTTCCTTTCATAATAAAAATGATGCACATCCCTACTAAGAGATAGGCTACACCCGGGGAGAGTTCCCTTTCCTTTGTGCAGGAAAGGGCTCCCTGAAATGGGTTCACCCCAAGAGTGGGGCACGAGCCTTCAAAGTGTGGCGAAATGGGGAAGGTTTCCATGTGAACAGCAGTTCAACATGTGTCAGTGGGTGTTAAGAGATTTGCGACACCCGAGGAGAGTTCCCTTTCCTTTGCGCAGGAAAGGGCTCCCTGGAAAGGGTTTGACCCAGAGTGGGGCCCGAGCCTTCAAAGTGTGGCAAAGTGGAGGAGGTTTCAATGTGAACAGCAGTTCAACATGGGTCAGTGGGTGTTAAGAGTTAGACGACACCCGGGGAGAATTCCCTTTCCTTTGTGCAGGTATGTTGTGGTTTGATCTGTCACTTCTTCCTGAATTGGTTCACTGCCAGAAAAAAATGGCATCTTTTTCATTTGTGAAAGATAATTCAACAGAGGATGCTTTTAGAGCAATAGAGAGACGGACATTTGTGAAGCAAGAGTTGAGCTGGAGATTATTTGTGAATACCCAGAAGCTATTAACTGTACTTATGCATTTCAGCTGATGACAAAGGAACTTGAAGAGCTCTCAGAAATAAGAAAACTGCTTCTCAAGTCAAAATCTACAATATCAGCCTATGTTGACATTGTACCCTACACAGTGCCTCTGTAAACTATGGGAACACAGAGGA
Organism: Rhinatrema bivittatum; assembly: GCF_901001135.1. NCBI lineage: Eukaryota > Metazoa > Chordata > Amphibia > Gymnophiona > Rhinatrematidae > Rhinatrema > Rhinatrema bivittatum. The sequence continues at coordinate 328,856,861 of NC_042619.1, forward strand.
TGAACTAGAGTAAAACTACCACCAGTTTTCTATAGTACTAGAAACATTAATGTGGCACCTAAGAAAGATTTAGGGAAAATGGCCCATATTATGAAGGTCATGAAAACTATTGAGCATATGAAATATGCAAGCTCCAAACATCTTAAGTCAGCTTTTTATGTTCTTACATTCCAAATGTTGCAAAACAGGAAAAAGAATATTCAGGAAATAAATGATTCACACATACATTAAACTGAAATTAGAGATACTAGAACTAAACTCAGACAGGTACATCAGTTGAGCTCAGGCCCTTGTAGCAACATAAGGGCTGGACAGTGGACAGACAGGCACAGTGTTTGGAGTCAGGCCCTTGTAGTGACGTAAGGGCTTGACATACAGGCACAGCGTTTGGAGTCAGGCCCTTGTAGTGACATAAGGGCTGGATGGGAAGGCACATCAGTTGAGATTAGGCCCTTGTAGTGACGGCTGAACAGGGGACAGACAGGCACAGTGTTAGGGGTCAGACTCTTGTAGTGACTTAAGGGCTGGACAGACAGGCACAGCGTTTGGGGTCAGGCCCTTTACTGAAGTAAGGGCTGGACAGACAGGTACAGTGTTGGGGGTCAGGCCCTTGTGACGAAAGGGCAGGACAGTGGACAGACAGGCACAGTGTTTGGCCAGTGTTTGGTCAGGCTCTCTCACGGAGAGGGTGGTGGATGCTTGGAATGCCCTTCTGGAGGAAGTGATGAAGACCAGGACTGTGAAGGACTTCAAAGGGGTGTGGGATAAACACTGTGGATCCATAAAGTCTAGAGGACGTGAATGAATGTGGAAAAAGATTTGCATTCACAAAAAAGCAGGGAGTAGCTTGCTTGTTACGGTGGTTACTACCCCAAACCAAATAAGCCTGATACTTCACTTTCAATGCATATCCAGCATACCTCTCTGCTTCAACGGCAGGGGAGAAAGACTGATACTTTACGCATAACCAGCATAGCTCTCTGCTTTAACAGCAGGAGAGCAAGACTGATGCTTCACACACATCCAGCATAGCTCTCTGCTTCAACGGCAGGGGAGAAAGACTGATACTTTACGCATATCCAGCATAGCTCTCTGCTTTAATGGCAGGGGAGAAAGACTGATGCTTCACACATATCCAGCATGGCTCTCTGCTTCAACGGCAGGGGAGAAAGTCTGATGCATCACTTTCAATGCATGTCCAGCATAACTCTCTGCTTCAACCGCAGGGGGAATTAAAAAAAGAGGATCTATATACAGACAACAACCAAAAAGGACTGAATTACATAGTCTGGAAAAACACATAAACATGGGTGTAGCTTGCTTATTGCGGCGGTTTCTACCTCTAACTAATTAAGCTAAATATTTCACATAGATGCAGTTCCAACACTGCTCTCTGCATTAATGGTGGGGGTGGAAGGGAAATAGAACCAAAAGATTACTAAGAGCCAAGAGAAACAGATAAGTATGAGAAAAAAAATGTGCATAGCTTGCTGGGCCATTTGGATGGGCCATTTGGTCTTCTTCTGCCGTCATTTCTATGTTTCTATGTTGTAGTGACTTAAGGGCTGAACGAAGAGGCACAGCAGTTGAGGTCAGGTACATGTGCTGATGTTATCTGGAGAATATGAGACAGTTGGAGCTGCTGCAAGGCTTTAAATTGCTTTTATTCATCTTGCCAAACACAGGGAAAATCTGGAAATCCAAGCAAAGGCATGTTTATTTTCAAAAACATTAGCATTTCCATCAACTCTGGTGCTAGCCTTGAGCGATGAGGGCTCATGATATCCCCTGTCATTGAAAATACACGTTCACTGGGCACACTGGTTCGTGGACATGACAGATATCACTGAGCCACTTTGGATAGGTGTGGCCAGGGCCGGTGCAAGGGGATTTGGTACCCTAGGCAAGCCTTCTCCCTTGTGTCACCCCCCCCCCCCCCCCGGTTGCACCGCCACCCCCCGGTCTCGGTCCCAACTCCTACCTCATTCTCGATCATGCCCGCTGACTGTGTGGTTTTCTGGGTTGTGAGCAGGTTGGGTATTGCTTGCGGCCCACCAAATCTCTACTCCTCTTTGCCACCGCTTGCAGCCCCATATGACGCGCACCCAGTGGCACACCAAGGGTCTCCGGCACCCGGGCCGCCAATGCATTTGTGTGCCTCTCCAGCATCCCCCCGTAATCCTTCTTGTACTAATGCTTAATAGGGATGTGAATCGTATTTTGGATGATTGAAAATATCGTACGTATTTTCAAAATCGTCAGAAATCGGGGGCTCCCTGAAACCGATAGGAAAACACCACGATATTGTTTGTGGAGTTCTCATCGTTTTGGGGGAGGGTGGGAAAAATGGCACACAAAAATAATCCCTAAACCCACCCCAAACCTTTGAAACTAATCCTTTAGCTTCCCCCATCTTTCCGACCCCCCAAAAAACTTTTCACAGGTACCTGGTGGTCCAGTGGGGGTCCCGGGAGTGATCTCCCACTCTCGGGCCGTCGGCTGCCACTAATCAAAATGGCGCCGATGGCCCTTTGCCCTTACCATGTGACAGGGTATCCGTGCCATTGACCAGCCCCTGTCACATGGAGGGAGCACTGGATGGCCAGCGCCATCTTTAAAAATGGCACGGACCATCCAGTATTCCTACCATGTGACAGGGGCCGGCCAATGGCATGGATACCCTGTCACATGGTAAGGGCAAAGGGTCATCGGCGCCATTTTTATTAGTGGCAGCCGATGGCCTGAGAGCGGGAGATCGCTCCCGGGACTCCCACTGGACCACCAGGTACCTGTAAAAGGTTTTGGGGGGGTGGGGGAAGCTAAGGGATTAGTTTTAAAAGGTCGGAGTGGGTTTTTTGTTTATTGGCTCGGGCGCAGCCAATCAAAAAAAGCCTGATCGGGCCGGCCGAAAAAAAAATCACGATGTGAATCGGAACCGGAATCAGAACCGATTCCAGTTCTGTTTCACATCTCTAATGCTTAAGGTCACTGAAAATCAGTGGTGTCTCTAGACAGAAGAATTTGGGGGGGGGGAGCCAAAACGACATTTCTTCATCACACCCACCTCTATAGCATGGATCCTGCTTTAAAATTGGTTATAAAAAAAAAGTATTAATAAAAAAGTCCAAAGGGTCTTCTGCGTAATTTTAAAAAGCTGGCCATTGCACACTATAAAATTATTTGATAGCCTCATTCAACTAATTCTATATGGCTATGAGAGTGAAGTCTGGAATAAATAGGAAGGGACAGAATGTCAATATAAATCCTGCACCTCCAGTTCTCTAACTCTGTGAATCCACTGAAAATCCCCCAAACAATGGAGCTTGGATGTTTCCCTTACAGCTCATCATATTAAAATATATTTTCAAATTCTGGTGTCACCTCACAGTAACAGCAGCACAAACACCTTCTGCTGCCAGACACATTGTGAACTAACACAAAACCCCACAAAAAAGACACTCAAAATCTATACTGCAATCCCATCATAACATAACAATAATAACACCAAGGACTCAAACAACAATAACCCTACCTGTGAATAAGCAAGGGTAAATATTACACTTGGTCCTAGGATAACAATACACCACCTACTGAGGAAACAAAACAAACCCGATTGCTATAGATCCCTATACAGACACTACATGCTAGCATAATCTCTCATCATGGTCACACACACAGAGCAGAGACAGACCCTCACCAAATACAGAATACAAAATAAAGGAGCACAAATTAGTAGGGGTGTGCATTCGTTCCCTACGAATTGGGAATCCGCAATGTATAGGGCCCTATTCGTTGAATTCGTGGGGAAGCGAAACGTATCGCGATTCCCCACGAATACAACAAATCTTCGCCAAATTATTTGGCCACCTAAAGGAGCCAATTTAAACAAACCTCCCACCCTCCTGACCCCCCCAAGACTTACCAAAACTTCCTGGTGGTCCAGCGGGGGATCCGGGAGCCATCCCCTGCACTCACACCCTCGGCTGTCGGTTTCAAAATGGCACCGATAGCCTTTGACCTACTATGTCACAGGGGCTACCGGTGCCATTGGTCAGCCCCTGGCACATGGTCATCGGTGCCATCTTGTGCTCCTACCATGTAACAGGGGCTGACCAATGACACCGGTAGCCCCTGTGACATAGTAAGGGCAAAGGCTATCGGCACCATTTTGAATACTGGCAGCCAACAGCTGGAATGCAGGAGGTCATTCCCAGACCCCTGCTGGACTTTTGGCAAGTCTTGTGGGGGTCAGGAGGGTCCCCCAAGACTTGCTAAAAGTCCCTGATGGTCCAGCGGGGGTCCGGGAGTGATCTCCTGCACTCGGGCCGTCGGCTGCCAGTAATCAAAATGGCGCCGATAGCCTTTGCCCTTAATATGTCACAGGGTCTACTGGTGCCATTGGTCAGCCCCTGTCACATGGAAGGAGCACAAGATGGCACTGATGGCCATGTAACAGGGGCTGACCAATGGCACCGGTAGCTCCTGTAACATAGTAGGGCAAAGGCTATCGGCGCCATTTGGAAACCGGCAGCCGAGGGTGTGCATGCAGGGGATGGCTCCCGGACCTCCCGCTGGACCACCAGGGAGTTTCGGCAAGTCTTGGGGGGGGGGGGTTCAGGAGGGTGGGGGGTTGTAGTTAATTTAATTTTAGCGGGGAAACGAATAGGAATTAACAGATAAACGTATCAGGGGCCCCTCTTGCCGAATGCAACGTATCTGCCCCCGATGAATACGAATCCCGAATGCAATGTATGTCACCCCTCTGCACATCCCTACAAATTAGAAAAAAACTGAAATGGAAACTAGGGATGTGAATCGTTTTTTGACGATTTAAAATATCGTCTGATATATTTTAAATCGTCAAAAATCGTTAGGGCCACGATACAATACCAATTCCCCCGATTTATCGTCTAAAAATCGTAAATCGGGGGAAGGGGGAGGGCCGGAAAACCAGCACACTAAAACACCCTAAAACCCACCCCCGACCCTTTAAATTAAATCCCCCACCCTCCCGAACCCCCCCCCCAAATGCCTTACATTACCTGGGGGTCCAGCGGCGGTCGGGAACAGCCTCCTGCAATTGAATCGTGTTGTCTTCAGCCGGCGCCATTCTGCGCCGTCATTTTGCAAAATGGCGGCGCAAAATGGCGGCGGCCATAGACCAACACGATTCGACTGCAGGAGGTCGTTCCGGACCCCCGCTGGACTTTTGGCAAGTCTTGTGGGGGTCAGGAGGCCCCCCCAAGCTGGCCAAAAGTCCCTGGGGGTCCAGCGGGGGTCCGGGAGCGATCTCCTGCCGCGAATCGTTTTCCGTACGGAAAATGGCGCCGGCCATACGCTTATGGCCGGCGCCATATGCTTATGGCCGGCACCATTTTCCGTACGGAAAACGATTCGCGGCAGGAGATCGCTCCCGGACCCCTGCTGGATCCCCAGGAACTTTTGGCCAGCTTGGGGGGGCCTCCTGACCCCCACAAGACTTGCCAAAAGTCCAGTGGGGGTCCGGAACGACCTCCTGCAGTCGAATCGTGTTGGTCTATGGCCGCCGCCATTTTGCGCCGCCATTTTCCAAAATGGCGGCGCAGAATGGCGCCGGCTGAAGACAACACAATTCAATTGCAGGAGACCGTTCCGGACCACCACTGGACCCCCAGGTAATTTAAGGCATTTGGGGGGGGGTTCGGGAGGGTGGGGGATTAATTTAAAGGGTCGGGGGTGGGTTTTAGGGTGTTTTAGTGTGCCGGTTTTCCTGCCCTCCCCCTTCCCCCGATTTAGCTACGGACCACCGCTGGACCCCCAGGTAATTTAAGGCATTTGGGGGGGGGGCGTTCGGGAGGGTGGGGGATTTAATTTAAAGGGTCGGGGGTGGGTTTTAGGGTGTTTTAGTGTGCCGGTTTTCCTGCCCTCCCCCTTCCCCCGATTTAGCTACGGACCGCCGCTGGACCCCCAGGTAATTTAAGGCATTTGGGGGGGGGGTTCAGGAGGTTGGGGGATTTAATTTAAAGGGTCGGGGGTGTGTTTTAGGGGGTTTTAGTTCGTCGGTTCACGATTTTAACGATTTTCACGATACTCTAAACACCCAAACGGCGACGATACGATTCCCTCCCCCTCCCAGCCGAAATCGATCGTTAAGACGATCGAGGACACGATTCACATCTCTAATGGAAACCCCAAGAAGCCAGACTCTGTGTATTAACAATGGAAAAACAGAACTATTCCTCAAAAAACAATAAAATCAAGAAACATAAAGCATCAGTTATAATAGTAAAACCAGACTAATAAAAGACTATTTTAAAACTACTGATAAATAGAATTTCTATTAATTAAAATCATATACATTTTTTACAATTTCCCAAACACCAATAAAATATTTCAAAACAGCATACATATATCAAATAACACACAATAATTAAAACTAATAAGGATTTTAAAAATCCCCTGCTGTCCATACATGGGAGCTCTTGATTTCCAGTCACCCTGATATTGTCGAGGATTAGGAGGTTATCTTCTCTCTCTCACCATACTCACATGTCTATTCTCTCTCACACATACACTGTCACATACATACACATTCATGTTCTTATACCCACCATACCCTCTCGCTCTCACAGACACTGACATACTCTCAGGCTGTAAGACACTCTCTCCCCCTCCACACACACACACCTCCACACCCTCTTACTCCCCTGGACTTTTCATACACACTCATGCTCTCACTCTCACTGGCTCCCTCACATACACACAAACACACACACCCAGGCAAGCTCCCAATAATTCTCACACAAACACACACACACACAGGCAAGCTCCCAATCATTTTCACATGACTCCCTCCCCATCCCCCAGGCATGCACACATTCATTCTCACACACACAGATCCCCAGGCAGGCACCAATTTATTCACACACACACACACACATATACCACACACAGATAGGCACCTATTCTCACACATACAAACTCCAGGAAGACACCCATTAATTCTCATACACAGACACCCTCAGGCAAGTACCCAAAAAGAAGTTTTTGGGTACTTGCCAGGTTCTTTTGGCCTGGATTGGCCACTGTTAGAAACAGGATGCTGGGCTTGATGGACCCTTGGTCTGACCCAGTATGGCATTTTCTTATGTTCTTATGTTCTTATGTATGTAGTTCACCACTCAGCCACCAGTGGGATGAGGTCCACCGGCGGCCAATGGCCATCGGCAGCTCGGTGCCCCCTAATGCTCGGCACCCTAGGCAATCGCCTAGTTCGCCTAGTGCTTTTGCCTAGGGTGTGGCCAGATAGTGGACTTGTGTGTCCAATATGCAAGCGGATCTGTCTGCATGCCCTCTATGGGTTCTGTGAGATACCATGTCACCGACATTTCTGCTGGTGTCTCCTTTGCTTGGGGCGGCTGAGGGTCCTCTTGCCAGCTGCTTTCACTCTGTCCATGGCAGAACAGATGTTTTAGGTGCTGAATGGCTTTGGCGTACTAAAGTGGAGGAGGAAGTACTAGCTGTCGCTGACAGAGTGCTGCTCCTGCTTTGGCCTGCACTACTCTCTGAAGTGCCCGCTGTTTCCTCCTCTGCTTCATGCCTAATCTGTCTCTGCCTATGGCGCTTCTGTTCACGGACGTTTATTAACAGCAGGTTCTTCACAAATGTGAGACAATTGTACTGTAGGGCAAGTTTCCCTTTCACACAGGGATCACAGACTGTGGCGAGCATGTATGCATGGTGTTTTTCTAAAGGTCCTAATCTCTCTTGCACCTGCTTCTGCAAAACGTCCAGACAACGCAACACCTCTGCTGGCATTCCATCTTCCTGTTTAAAGCCCTCCAAATTTCCCCCAGAAAATTAACTATAGGGATGATGTCAGCCAAGGTGGCACTTCGGGAACTCAGCTCCTCCGTGGCATCCTTGAAGGGCTGCAGCTGACTCATGACTAACCAATCATGATGCCCTAGGGGACTCTGCACACCTATGTCCATTTCCACAGAAAGGTCATGAAGGGGTGTCTGCTGCTCCACTAACATCTGCAGCATCATATAGGTGGAATTCCACTGGATGCCAATGTTTTGAATGAGATGCTTGTGAGGTGTACTCAAATCAGTCTGCTTTTCATGGAGAACCTGCCCCACCTTCACACTTCTGTGGAAGTGCGTTGCTATGTTCCTGCACTTGTGTATTAACGTATGCAGGTATTCATTCTCTTGGTGAATGGATTCCAACCCCAGAGCTGACTTCAATACCAGGTGCAGAGTGTGTGCAAAACATCGGATGTTCTGAAAGCCCCCGGCGGATATTGCCTTTACCATGTTTGCACCATTGTCTGTGAAAAAGAACCCTGCCTGAAGATTCCTGTGTCTCTGGTATAGCTGCTAGCCTGCCAGCATCTGTCTGATGCATGCTAGAATATTGGCTGAGGTATGGTCATTGTCCGTCAGGTGGGTGTGCACTAAAGCCCACCTCAACCCTGATACTTGTTCACTAAAAGAACTGCTGCCTGCCCCTGCCTCAGCCAGATCCCACCAGTGTGCTGTCAGGGAGAGGTAAGAGTGTGCAGCATTCATGGCAGTCCAGATATCGCAGGTGAAATGCACACTCCCCTCTGCCTTAGCTAGCAGTGCTTGGATGCGACTGCGACACTGGTTGTACAGGCTGGGGATGACCTTTCTGCTAAATGTGGTTCTGGAGGGGACTTTGTAATTTGGAACTAAGACCTTCAGAAAATGCTTGTAACCCACATTCTCTACTACCTGCATAGGCTGGTCATCATGGGAAATCATTTCCCCAAAGCTCCTGGTTACAACTTTTGAGGCTGCCTGCCTCCTTCCCCAGGATAGCATTACTGAACACCACCCCATTTCCTCCATGGAAATGGGGTGGTGTTCAGTAATGCTATCCTGGTGGTGTTCAGTAATGCAGTTCAGGTGGTGTTCAGTAATGCAGTTCAGGTGGTGGTGTTCAGCAGCCCCCTGCCATGTGTCGCTTCTGACACATGGCAGGGGGCTGCTGGCCTGCCACCTGACTGCTAGAAGTGGCTGTGGGTGTGGGATGACTCTGCTCCTTTTCAACCACTTTATGCTGCCTGGAAAAAGGGGTCCCCTGACTGGTACTGCCACCATCCCCAGATGGCAGTACTGTTGGGTGTTGCTTCTGCATATGATGCATCATGCCAAAATTAGTTAGATGTCTCATTTGCTTGACTCTGCTAATAGCCCTGGCACAGTAATTACACTGAGCAAAACGTGGGTCCTCCATCACTTTAAAGTGGCTCCAGATCACAGATTTCTTTCATGATCCCTTCTCTAAGGCCTTCGTGGTGGATGCTGGCACTGGAGTTGAAGTAGTGGGTGCACCCTGAGAAGCAATGCCAGGGGCATCAGTCACACTCTGTGCCTGCGCTGATTGCTCTTCCTCCTCATCATCATCAGTTTCATCTCTCCCCTCCAGCACTGAAGTGGAAACTAATACAGAACTAACTAATTCTCCTAAACCTTCTTCAGCTATTACTTCTTCCATTTCTGATTATGAGAATCCTACACAAGATGATTCTTCATCAAAATCAGAAGCAAACAGTGTCAGTGCTAACTAGAGTCTGCTCTCACACTGTTTCTTTTGTGTCTCACCCTAGTCTTGCATGACTCAGCCTCTCCTTCCCTCACCTCCAAAACAACAGGGTCAGAAACAGGTGGTGGCAGTGCATCATCTTTAAATTTCAGTTTTTTCCGGATGGAACTGCCTGCCCCTCCAGAGATTTTAGATTGGAACAACTCCCTTTTTAACTGTATGGGTGACTAGCACTGCCTTTTGAAGTGCCTCCTCTGCCAGTCCCAATCACTCAACCACATCTACCTTTCCCTGACATCATGGATTTAAGGTCACTGCCTACTAGTTCAATTAAAAGAATTATTTCTTTATTGGTGACTGAACACTCTGTACCAATATTCGTGAGTGTGGAAAACTACACACACAAACACACACAATGCAGTGCCTTGTTGTACACTACAACTGATACTGCTCTGTGTGCACAAAAGAAAATTTAAACTCCAGATGCCTACTGGGGATTTGGATTAAAAGAACACCGCTGTACCAATATATCTGAGTGTGGAAAACTATATACACACACACAGGGCAGTGCCTTGCTGTACACTACAACTGAGACTGCTGTATGTGCAGAAAACTTTTTTTTTTACTTCAGATGCCTACTGGGGATTTGGATAAAAAGAACACCGCTGTACCAATATGAGTGTGGAAAACTACACACACACACACACACACACACACAGAGTGTAGTGCTTTGCTACACTACACTACAACTGAGACTGCTGTGTGTGCACAAAAATAAAATTAAACTCCAGATGCCTACTGGGGATTTGGAGTAAAAGAATACCGCTGTACCAATATATGTGAGTGTGGAAAACTATACACACACACACACAGTGCAGTTCCTTGCTGTACACTACTAGTGAGACTGCTCTGTGTACACAAAAAATGAAACTCCAGAGAAAAGACTGGAAGCCTTAGCAAGCACAATTCCTAGTGATGCTGCTTGTTGTTTGAAAATACCAACTCCCAGATAGCCACTGCAACTCTCACACTAACTGCTATATGAAAATGCAGATAAAACTGTGTTTGAAAATACCAACTCCCAGACAGCCACTGCAACTCTCACACTGTCTCCCTCCCACACCACCCAAACTCTGCCTGCAACCTACCCCAGGGGGGTAAGATCAGCAGCAAAATGCCACTGTTGGCAGCTTGTCTTAGTGAGAAAGACAGAGAGACAGTCTGAGTTCAATTTAAAAAAAGTACAGTAATAAAGCCTGACTGGCACAGCAGCAAAAACAAACACATATCTTTTTCAATGGAAAATTCTATCAAAGTAGCAAGCAATAGTAATTGAATACAGATTTGAGACACTCAGAGAGAGCTCAAAAGCAACGACCTTCTCAGACAAAAGCCAAGAAGAAAGTCCGTGGTGCACCGCGTGCTTAATGTAGAAATACAGTAGGAACAGCAGTGATTTGCTGAATTAGAAAAATGCTTCGCTCTGATACATTGGCATTCTGGTCTCCTTGCCAACCTGTCTGATCCACTCTATTGACAGGGCTGTGAAGTCACTTATGACTCACAGGAAAGGGCTGTTTGTTGCTATGGATACTCCCACATGGCCTTCTCCTATTTCAAATGGCCGCTAAGAAAGCACTGCAAACCAAAAGAATAAAACTAATATGATATGTTTCATTCGTGGGGGATCGCCATGCGTTTCGGAAATTCATGAATCAAACAGACAGGGACCTATTCATTGTGGATTGCACATTCGTTGAAAACAATTGCACATCCCTAAATCATATGTGAAGACTTCCATCTGCTTGTTCTCGGAGAAAGCAGTGTTGCTTATCTGTAACAGATATTGTCTGATGGACATCAGTATATCAGTCCTCAGAATTCCTTCCTGTCCCTCCTGGGAGTTAGTTTCTCCTTGTATTAGCTTTATTATGGACTGAGGGGCCCTGCCTGGGAGGCAGGGAGGTGATTATGGCTGCACATGCTCAGCAGGGCATGCTGAAGCTCTAGAATCTTTGAAATCAAAGTATCATGCTGGGTTCTATTGGATGACATCACCCATGTGTGAGGACTGACATCCTGCTGTCCATGGGAGAACAACTTTTACTGATAAGCAACACTGCTGTATTCTTAGTTTGGTTTAATAAACCAAAAGAAGTATATACAAGTTGTCTAAAGCACTTTATACTAGCCTTCCTTATACAGATTCAAATATTTCTATGTTTTTATGAGGTTGAGAGAGGGTAGACTCAGGAGTAATCTTAGGAAATATTTCTTTACAGAGAGGGTGGTAGATGCATGGAACAGCCTCCCAGTAGAAGTGGTGAGATAAAAACTCTATCTGAATTCAAGAAAGCATGGGATAAATACAGGGACTCTCTATTAAATTGATCAAAATTATAATGCTAAATTAAAGGGAAGGACTGGATAGGCTATAAGGTCTTTTTCTGCCATCATGTTTCTATGTTTCTTTCTAAAAGGAACATGAAAACAGAATAATATACCATTATTTTGTTTTTATACAGCATATCAGTGGTATTCACTTCAAGTCCTCAAGGATTGGAAACAGGATGGGTTTACATGCACATTGCCTCAATTGTATGCAGATCTACATCATATTTAAAAGCCTGACCTGTTTGCAGCCTTTAAGAGCTTCAAGTGAATACTGCTGCGCTGCACCTTAAAAAGTAAGTAATAGCTGCTCTGTACTGCAATAAAAATACTATTTCACATCACAGTTAAACAAACTGCACTGTAAATAAAACCACTGAATATGGCACTTAATCTTACATGTAGTTTCCCAAAGATCTGCAGAAGTCTGACCTTAAGTTAACTTGTTAAAACCAATTATAGCCTGACAAAAAACAAAATGTGGCTGGAGGTTAGGTTCAGAATGCTTAACCTTATACAATGACAACCGTGGTCTGAGGAGCTGGCATAAGAACACAATGAAGACTGTAGGAGAAATTTAGTTTTTTTTTTTGTTTGTTTTTTTGCGGTATTAAACAAGGAGACTCTATATTTAAACTAATTATGCCTAATATACACTTGTTTACTAAGACTGGATAGAAAACCCTCTGTAAAAGATTGTGACAAGAGAGAAAAATACTGAGAGAGTGGATCAAGGGAAAGATAATTGCCCCTTCATTTTTAAATCTAATATTAGAATTATCTTTTTGTTTTGAGTTAGTTAGCTATTCAAGTTCAATGTATCTTCCAGATAAACACTAAAGGGAACATATTTAAAAGCGTGAAGATAGTCAGTGACAATGTAGGGTTTTATTTATCCATTTTGTTAGTTAAAGCAGTGGTCCTCAAGTCAGTCTGCAGGATGCAACTAATCAAACAGGTTTTTAGGATATCCACAATGAATATGGATGACACAGATTTGTGTCCACTGTCTCCAATGTATGAAAATGTATTTCATGCATATTTATTGTGGATATTCTGAAAACCTGGCTGGTTAGATGTGTCCCAAAGACTAGGTTGAGAACTCTTGAATTGAAGAATAGAGTAATAGGAAAGAGCATCAGAAGAAAAATCTAAGACTTCATAACTCGGAGGCTATGAGAAAAATCCAGCATAAGAACATAAGAAATTGCCATGCTGGGTCAGACCAAGGGTCCATCAAGCCCAGCATCCTGTTTCTAACAGAGGCCAAACCAGGCCACAAGAACCTGGCAATTACCCAAACACTAAGAAGATCCCATGCTACTGATGCAATTAATAGCAGTGGCTATTCCCTAAGTAAACTTGGGAATAGTCATACTCAAATGATGTAAGCAATGTACCTCTCCTATATTATCTAGCTACAATGAAAGAATCAATGCTCCCTAACTGTGCACACAAATTGTATACTCAGGCTTCATAAATATAGGAGAGAAGTGTGAACACAACAAATAAAAAAAAAGTCCATCTAGACAAAGAACATAGAAACATAGAAATGACGGCATAAGAAGTCTAAATGGCCCATCCAGTCTGCCCAGCAAGGTTCATACTTTTTTTTTTCTCATGTTACTCTTGGCTCTTATTAACCTTTTAGTTCTATTTCACTTCCACCCCCACCATTAATGTAGAGAGCAGTGTTGGAACTAAATCTAAGTGAAATATCTAGCTTAATTAGTCAGGGGTAGTAACCGCCGCAATAAGCAAGCTACACCCATGCTTGTTTACCCCGCCAATGTTATTCAGTCCTTGTTGGTTGTCTGTATATAGATTAGGGATGTGAATCATTTTTTGACGATTTAAAACAATTGTCAGATATATTTTAAATCATCAAAAATTGTTAAGAGTCGCGATACAATAGAAATTCCCCCAATTTATCGTGAAAAATCGTAAATCGGGGGAGGGGGAGGGCGGGGAAAACCGGCACACCAAAAAACCCTAAACCCACCCCGACCCTATAAAATGAATCCCTTACCTTCCCCCACCCTCCCGAATGCCCCCAAAGCTTTTTACGAGTACCTGGTGGTCCAGTGGGGGCGCGGGGACTGATCTCCCGCTCTCGGTCCATCGGCGCCATTTTGGCTGCCACTCAAAAATGGCACCGATGGTCCGATAAAAAAACAACCCACCCGACCCTTTAAAAACGACCCCTTAGCTTCCCCCACCCTCCCGAGCCCCCCAAAACATTTTAAATTTACCTGGTGGTCTAGTGGTGGTCCCGGGAGCGATCTCCCATTCTCGGGCCTTCGGCTGCCACTCATAAAGATGGCGCCGATAGCCCTTTGCCCTTACCATATGACAGGCTATCCATGCCATTGGCCGGCCCCTGTCACATGGTAGGAGCACTAGCTGGCCGGCGCCATCTTTAAAGATGGCCACTGCCATCTTTAAAGATGGCCACCGTCATCGTAAAGATGGCTGCTGCCATCTTTAAAGATGGCACTGGCCATCCAGTGCTCCTACCATGTGACGGGAGCCGGCTAATGGCACGGATACCCTGTCACATGGTAACGGCAAAGGGCCATCGGCACCATCTTTATGAGTGGCAGCCGACGGCCCGAGAACGGGAGATCGCTCCCGGGACCACCACTAGACCACCAGGTAAATTTAAAATGTTTTGGGGGGCTTGGGAGGGTGGGGGAAGCTAAGGGGTCATTTTTAAAGGGTCGGGTGGGTTTTCTTTTTATCGGGCCATCGGCGCCATTTTTGAGTGGCAGCCAAAATGGCGCCAATGGACCGAGAGCGGGAGATAGGTCCTTGCGCCCCCACTGGACCGCCCGGTACTCGTAAAAAGCTTTGGGGGGGGGGGTCGGGAGGGTGGGGGAAGGTAAGGGGTTAATTTTAAAGGGTCGGGCCTCACTAAAAAAAAAAAATAACAATGTGAATCGGAACCAATTCTGATTCACATCACCCACGATCAGATTTTTTCCCCCTTCTAGCCGAACCCGATCGTTAAGACGATCGGGCACACGATTCACATCTCTAATATAGATCCACTTTTCTTCATTCCCCTGCCGTTGAAGCAGAGAGTTATGCTGGATATGCGTGAAGTATCAGTCTTTCTCCCCTGCCGTTGAAGCAGAGAGCTATGCTGGATATGCGTGAAGTATCAGTCTTTCTCCCCTGCCGTTGAAGCAGAGAGAGTATCAGGCTTATTTGGTTTGGGGTAGTAACCGCCGTAACAAGCAAGCTACTCCCTGCTTTTTTGTGAATGCAGATAGTTTTTTCCACATTTCCTCTTGCCGTTGAAGCTTAGAACAATGTTGTTGTTGCATTAACCGTGTGTGTGATTATTGAATAAGGGTATTATCTCCAGGTAGTAGCAGTCATTCCTGCGAGCCACCCACTCTTCATTCAAGTCCTCTAGACTTTATGGATCCACAGTGTTTATCCCACGCCCCTCTGAAGTCCTTCACAGTCCTTCACAGTTCCTCCAGAAGGGCATTCCAGGCATCCACCACCCTCTCCGTGAAGAAATATTTCCTGACATTGGTTCTGAATCTTCCTCCCTGGAGTTTCAAATTGTGACCCCTGGTTCTGTTGATTTTTTTCGGGCGGAAAAGGTTTGTCATTGTCTTTGGATCATTAAAACCTTTCAGGTATCTGAAAGTCTGTATCATATCACCTCTGCTCCTCCTTTCCTCCAGGGTGTACATATTTAGATTCTTCAATTTCTCCTCATAAGTCATTTGATGAAGACCTTCCACCTATTTGGTCACCCTTTTCTGAACCGCCTCCATCTTGTCTCTGTCTCTTTGGAGATACGGTCTCCAGAACTGAATGCAGTATTCCAGGTGAGGCCTCACCAAGGACCTGTACAAGGGGGATAATCACTTCCCTTTTCTTACTCGATATTCCTCTCTCTATGCAGTCCAGCATTCTTCTGGCTTTAGCTATCGCCTTGTCACATTGTTTTGTCGACTTCAGATCATTAGACATCATCACCCCAAGATCTCTCTCCCTCTCTGTGCACATCAGCCTTTCTCCCCCCATCAAATACAGTTCATTCGGATTTCTACTCCCCATATGCATGACTCTGCACTTCTTGGCATTGAATCTCAGCTGCCATATCTTCGACCACTCTTCCAGCTTCCTTAAATCCCGTCTCATTCTCTCCACTCCTTCCGACGTGTCCACTCTATTGCAGATCTTAGTGTCATCTGCAAAAAGACAAACCTTACCTTCTATCCCGTCCGCAATGTCGCTCACAAAGATATTGAACAGGACTGGTCCCAACACTGATCCTTGTGGTACACCGCTTAAAACCGCTCTCTCTTCAGAGAGAGTTCCATTTACCATCACACATTGTCTTCTGTCCATCAACCAGTTTGCAATCCAGGCCACCACCTTGGGACTCACTCCTAAGCTTCTCATTTTATTCACCAGTCTCCTATGCGGGACCGTATCAAAAGCTTTGCTGAAATCCAAGTAGATGACATTGAGTGCTCTTCCTTGATCCAATTCCTTGGTTACCCAGTCAAAAAAGTCAATCAGATTTGTCTGACAGGATCTTCCCCTGGTGAATCCATGCTGCCTCTGGTCCAGCAATTCTCCCGACTGTAGATAGTTCACTATTCTCTCTTTCAACAATGACTCCATTACTTTTCCCACCACCGAAGTGAGGCTAACCGGTCTGTAGTTACCAGCCTCTTCTCTGTTCCCACTCTTGTGAAGCAGGACCACCACCGCTCTTCTCCAATCACTCAGCACCACTCCCATTTCTAGGGATCTATTGAACAGGTCACACAGCGGACCCGCAAGCATATCTCTGAGCTCCCTTACTATCCTGGGTTGAACCTCATCAGGCACCATGGCTTTGTCCACTTTCAGTTTCCCCAGCTCTTCCCATACATTCTCTACTGTAAATGGAGTTACATCTACTCCACTCCCCTCCAGTTTCTTGTTAACTAGCGACAGTCCTTCTCCAGGGTCCTCTATAGTAAACACAGAACTGAAGTATTCGTTTAATATTTCTGCCATTTCTTCATCTCTCTCTACACATTGATCCTTTCCACCTTTCAATTTCACTATACCACTTTGAACTTTTCTCTTTTCACTGATATATCTGAAAAATGTTTTGTCACCTCTCTTTACGTCCTTAGCAATCCTCTCTTCCGCTTGACTTTTTGCTGTCTTGATTAATTTATTCATCTCCCTCAGTTCTACAAGATATTCTTCTTTGTGCTCCTCCTTTTCGGATCTTTTATATTTCTTGAACGCTGTTCTTTTGGCCTTTATTTTGTCAGCCACCTCCTTTGAGAACCAGATAGGTTTCATTTTTCTTTTGCTCTTCTTTACTTTTCTATCATATAGATTAGTTGCCTTGGTAACTGCTCCTTTTAGATTGGTCCCCTGTTGATCCACACCTCTCTCGTTCTCCCAGCCTTTTAGTTCTTCTTCCAGGTACTTCCCCATTTCATCAAAGTCTGTGTTTTTGAACTGCAAAACTCAGGTCTTTGTGCTTCTTTTCCGTATTCTTTTTGTGATATTAAACCATACCGCTGATGCTGAGATGGGTGGCCACCTGGACCTCAGAGACATTATCTCCATTAGTGAGCACTAAGTTGAGTATGGCTCCTTCTCTCGTGGGTTCCATTACCATTTGTTTGAACAAAGCTACTTGCAGGGCATACACTATTTCTATACTATTATTAGATTCTGCAGATGGGATTCTCCAGTCTACATCTGACATATTAAAGTCTCCAACAATCACCACTTCTCCCTTCTTTCCCATCTTTTGTATGTCTTCAACCAGATCTCTGTCCAGCTCTTCCTTTTGGTTTGGAGGCCTGTAAACCACTCCAATAAAAATGGATGCCCCATCTTTTTTTAGGATGGCCCATAAAGCTTCTTCATTGCCTCATCTTCCTTGCAGCTCAGATGCATGGATATTGTTTCTGACATAAAGAGCCACTCCTCCCCCTTTCCTATCCTCTCTGTCCTTCCTTAACAAGTTATAGCCTGGTGTTGCCGTATCCCAGTCATGAGATTCCGTAAACCACATTTCTGTGACAGCAACAACGTCCAAGTCCGCCTCCAAATCACATAGACTAAAAGAAGACATAAAGACAACATAAGACAGAAATTTAGATTAACACAACAGAAAGGGAACAAAAAAGAATATAAAGTATAATAAAAGTGAGATAGTGAGAGGAACTCATGCACAAAGTGAGATAAGAAGAAGAGAGAAAAAGGAAGGATAAAACACACCCTAGGAAAGAAAGAAACAAGAAAGATATGCTTGGACATTAAATAAGTAGTTTTTTACTTACCATCATCCAGAGATGAGCACATAAAGAATCAAATTTCTTAAATAACAACAAAAATATATAGTATTTGAGTTTTCAGACATAAGAGAAAGTAAGTATAAGTACTTATAAGTAAATTCCTGAAGGAAAAGTCCACGAACAATTATTAGCCAGGTAGATTTGGTAAAGCCAATGCTTATCCCTGAATGTGTGATATAAAAAATGAATCATCAATTGGTGATCTGCCGGGTACATGTGACCTGAGACAGGTGACTGGGCTCGATGGAACATAGTCTAATCCTGTATGGCATTTTTATGTTTATGTTCACAAACAATGGTCAGTATAAATAGCATGAAATAAGTCAATCTATCCAAACTATCTATACTGCACTTCTTCAGCATGATGGCAAGAATGGGAAGAGATTGTCAGCAAGCAGGATTGTCTTCACTCATGGTCCTATATTCCTTCTAGGGGCTCAAATCCAAATCTGTGTCTATTAGTCCAGCAACAGTAAATGGTGGTCTTTAGTTCTAGCATAAAAAGCAAACCTTAGGGGCCTGTTTCTAGCTTTGATGCCTGGTATTGCTGTATCCCAGTCATGAGATTCCGTAAACCACGTTTCTGTGACGGCAACAACGTCCAAGTCCGCCTCCAAATCACATAGACTAAAAGAAGACAGAAAGACAACATAAGACAGAAATTTAGATTAACACAACATCTATACTGCACTTCTTCAGCGTGATGGCAAGAATGGGAAGAGATTGTCAGCAAGCAGGATTGTCTTCACTCATGGTCCTATATTCCTTCTAGGGGCTCAAATCCAAATCGGTGTCTATTTGTCCAACAACAGTAAATGGTGGTCTTTAGTTCTAGCATTAAAAAGCAAACCTTAGGGGCCTGTTTCTAGCTTTGATGCTGAAGCTCTGCTTTCCCACAAAATGCTTTCCAAGAGACCAAAGGGATAAAGGGACACATTCCACTGTGGACCTGACCATTTTATGCACCAGAAGTTACTGCTGACATAGACTAATGGGTAAGTTAAGTTACCTGACTACTTATCTCCACAACTTAGTACTTAAGAGTATTTTGCTCATTAGCAGTTGAACTATTTCCCATTTACAACTAAATCTCTTATACCTAAATGTCTCATTTCTTGCCAGAGGTGTAGCCAGGCCATTAGCAACTCTGGCCAAATGAAAAAGTATGTTCTCATCCTGAACACAGCATCTAAACCATGAGCAGGAAGACAATTTTAAATGTAAGGAACCTCCAGGGTAGCATTCTCTGAAATGCTCCCTGTTCCATGCGCAGGTCACCAGAGGCAGGCAGAGCTCCGGAGTCTCAATGCGTGGATGAGACAATGGTGCAAGGAAGAGGGATTCAGTTTTGGTAGGAACTGGGGAAGCTTTTGGGGAAGGGGGAGTCTCTTCAAAGGAATGGGCTCCACCTTAACCAGGGTGGAAGCAGACTGCTGGCACTAACCTTTAAAAAAGAAATAGAGCAGCTTTTAAACTAGAACAAAGGGGAAAGCTGACAGTATCTCAGCAGTGCATGGTTCGGAGAGAGGTATCTTCAAAGGATACTAATGATGCATTAGAATTAGGGCATCCCGATAGTGAGGTTCCAATAATAAGAAAAGTAATCTAAGTGCCTATAACTAAAAACTCACCTGAGCTAAAAGATTCTAACGTATCCCTATCAATTAAAAAGCAGAATGAAAACACAAACAAAAAACAAACTTTGAAATGTTTGTATGCTAATGCCAGAAGTCTAAGAAGTAAGATGGGAGAATTAGAATGTATAACAGTGAATGATGACATAGACTTAATTGGAATCTCAGAGACATGGTGGAAGGAGGACAACCAATGGGACAGTGCTATAATGGGGTACAAATTATTAGGGATGTGAATCGTGTCCTCGATCGTCTTAACGATCGATTTCGGCTGGGAGGGGGAGGGAATCGTATTGTTGCCGTTTGGGGGGGTAAAATATCGTGAAAAATCGTTAAAAATCGTTAAAAATCGAAAAATCGAAAAACCGGCACATTAAAACCCCCTAAAACCCACCCCCAACCCTTTAAATTAAATCCCCCACCAAATAACTTAAATAACCTGCGGGTCCAGCGGCGGTCCGGAACGGCAGTGGTCCGGAACGGGCTCCTGCTCTGAATCTTGTCGTCTTCAGCCGGCGCCATTTTCCAAAATGGCGCCGAAAATGGCGGCGGCCATAGACGAAAAAGATTGGATGGCAGGAGGTCCTTCCGGACCCCCGCTGGACTTTTGGCAAGTCTCGTGGGGGTCAGGAGGCCCCCCACAAGCTGGCCAAAAGTTCCTGGAGGTCCAGCGGGGGTCAGGGAGCGATTTCCCGCCGCGAATCGTTTTCGTACGGAAAATGGCGCCGGCAGGAGATCGACTGCAGGAGGTCGTTCAGCGAGGCGCCGGAACCCTCGCTGAACGACCTCCTGCAGTCGATCTCCTGCCGGCGCCATTTTCCGTATGAAAACGATTCGCGGCGGGAAATCGCTCCCTGACCCCCGCTGGACCTCCAGGAACTTTTGGCCAGCTTGTGGGGGGCCTCCTGACCCCCACGAGACTTGCCAAAAGTCCAGCGGGGGTCCGGAAGGACCTCCTGCCGTCCAATCTTTTTCGTCTATGGCCGCCGCCATTTTCGGCGCCATTTTGGAAAATGGCGCCGGCTGAAGACGACAAGATTCAGAGCAGGAGCCCGTTCCGGACCGCTGCCGTTCCGGACCGCCGCTGGACCCGCAGGTTATTTAAGTTATTTGGGGGGGGTTCGGGAGGGTGGGGGATTTAATTTAAAGGGTCGGGGGTGGGTTTTAGGGGGTTTTAGTGTGCCGGCTCACGATTCTAACGATTTATAACGATAAATCGTTAGAATCTGTATTGTATTGTGTTCCATAACGGTTTAAGACGATATTAAAATTATCGGACGATAATTTTAATCGTCCTAAAACGATTCACATCCCTACAAATTATATCGCAATGACAGAAAGGAGAACCCAGGAGGTGGTGTGGCGCTTTATGTCTGGGATGGCATAGAGTCCAACAGGATAAACATCCTGCATGAGACTAAATGGACAATTGAATCTTTATGGGTAGAAATCCCTTGTGTGTCGGGGAAGACTATAGTGATAGGAGTATACTACCATCCACCTGGTCAAGATGGTGAGACTGACAGTGAAATGCTAAGAGAAATTAGGGAAGCTAACCAAATTGGTAGTGTGGTAATAATGGGAGACTTCAATTACCCCAATATGGACTGGGTAAATGTATCATCGGGACACGCTACAGAGATAAAGTTCATGGATGGAATAAATGATAGCTTTATGGAGCAATTGGTTCAGGAACCGAAGAGAGAGGGAGAAATTTTAGATCTAATTCTCAGTGGAGCACAAGATTTGGTGAGAGAGGTAATGGTGGTGGGGCCGCTTGGCAATAGTGATCATAATATGATCAAATTTGAATTAACGACTGGAAGGGGGACAGTAAGCAAATCCACGGCTCTTTTGCTAAACTTTCAAAAAGGAAACTTTGATAAAATGAAAAAAATAGAAAAAAACTGAAAGGCGCAGCTACAAAAGTAAAAAATGTGCAAGAGGCGTGGTCATTGTTAAAAAATACCATGCTAGAAGCACAATCCAGATGTATTCCACACATTAAGAAAGGTGGAAAGCAGGCAAAACGATTACCGGAATGGTTAAAAGGGGAGGTGAAAGAAGCTATTTGAACCAAAAGATCTCATTCAAAAATTGGAAGAAGGATCCAACAGAGGAAAATAGCAAAATGCATAAACATTGGCAAGTTAAATGTAAGACATTGATAAGACAAGCTAAGAGAGAATTTGAAAAGAAGTTGGCCACAGAGGGAAAAATTCACAGTAAAAACTTTTTTCAATATATCCAAAGCAGAAAGCCTGTGAAAGAGTCAGTTGGACCGTTAGATGATCGAGGGGTTAAAGGGGCACTTAGAGAAGATAAGGCCATCGCGGAAAGATTAAATGATTTCTTTGCTTCTGTGTTTACTGAAGAGGATGTTGGGGAGGTACCCGTACTGGAGAAGGTTTTCATGGGATTCAGATGGACTGAACCAAATCACGTTGAACCTAGAAGATGTGGTAGACATGACTGACAAACTAAAGAGTAGTAAATCACCTGAACCGGATGGTATACACCCCAGAGTTCTAAAGGAACTAAAAAAATGAAATTTCAAACCTATTAGTAAAAATTTGTAACCTATCATTAAAATCATCCATTGTATCTGAAGACTGGAGGATAGCAAATGTAACCCCCATATTTAAAAGGGCTCCAGGGGAGATCATGAAAATTACAGACCGGTTAGCCTGACTTCAGTGCCAGGAAAAATAGTGGAAAGTGTTCTAAACATCAAAATCACAGAACATATAGAAAGACATGGTTTAATGGAACAAAGTCAGCATGGCTTTACCCAGGGCAAGTCTTGCCTCACAAATCTGCTTCACTTTTTTGAAGGAGTTAATAAACATGTGGATAAAGGTGAACTGGTAGATATAGTATACTTGGATTTTCAGAAGACGTTTGACAAAGTTCCTCATGAGAGGCTTCTAGGAAAAGTAAAAAGTCATGGGATAGGTGGCGATGTCCTTTTGTGGATTACAAATGGCTAAAAGACAGGAAACAGAGAGTAGGATTAAATGGACAATTTTCTCAGTGGAAGGGAGTGGGCAGTGGAGTGCCTCAGGGATCTGTACTGGGACCCTTACTTTTCAATATATTTATAAATGATCTGGAAAGAAATACGACAAGTGAAGTAATCAAATTTGCAGATGATACAAAATTGTTAAGAGTAGTTAAATTACAAGCAGATTGTGATAAATTGCAGGAAGATCTTGTGAGGCTGGAAAGTTGGGCATCTAAATGGCAGTTGAAATTTAATGTGGACAAGTGTAAGGTGATGCATATAGGGAAAAATAACCCATGCTATAGTTACACAATGTTAGGTTCCATATTAGGTGCTACAACCCAAGAAAGAGATCTAGGCGTCACAGTGGATAACACATTGAAATCATTGGTTCAGTGTGCTGCGACAGTCAAAAAAAGCAAACAGAATGTTGGGAACTATTAGAAAGGGAATGGTGAATAAAATGGAAAATGTCATAATGCCTCTGTATCGCTCCATGGTGAGACCGCACCTTGAATACTGAGTACAATTCTGGTCACTGCATCTCAAAAAAGATATAATTGCAATGGAGAAGGTACAGAGAAGGGCTACCAAAATGATAAATGGAATGGAACAGCTCCCCTATGAGGAAAGACTAAAGAGGTTAGGACTTATCAGCTTGAAGAAGAGACGGCTGAGGGGGGGATATGATAGAGGTATTTAAATCATGAGAGGTCTAGAACGGGTAGATGTGAATCGTTTTTTTACTCTTTTGGATAATAGAAAGACTAGGGGCACTCCATGAAGTTAGCATGTGACACATTTAAAACTAATCGGAAAAAGTTCTTTTTCACTCAATGCACAAACTCTGGAATTTGTTGCCAGAGGATGTGGTTAGTGCAGTTAGTATAGCTGTGTTTAAAAAAGGATTGGATAAGTTCTTGGACGAGAAGTCTATTACCTGCTATTAATTAAGTTGACTTAGATAATAACCACCGCTATTACTAGCAATGGTAACATGGAATAGACTTAGTTTTTGGGTACTTGCCAGGTTCGTATGGCCTGGATTGGCCACTGTTGGAAACAGGATGCTGGGCTTGATGGACCCTTTGTCTGACCCAGTATGGCATGTTCTTATGTTCTTAACAGTTTTCTACTGCACGTTTGGGCTTGAGCCTTCATTCACAACTACAAGGGATCTTTCTTCCCCTTATTTGATATCCCCTTCCAACTTTATTTATTCCAGTCATTACACTAGCATTCCTGGGCTGAGGGCCATGTACCAGGGCTCCCTTCAGAACTATGCAATAATGAGCCTCCAATCCAACTACTAAGTGTCACTACCTTCCAGTAGTGACTTCCCCACACACAATTAAAAATTATGCATGAGATCACATGATGTGGTGATCTGGGAAGGCAGCTTTCTTCTCAGCTCCAAGGACCTGATCCTACCATCTCATTAAATCCTCACTGAATCTTACTCTACAAATATTTCTGGAAATGGCAGAGACAGGAGCCTATATCTATTGACAACTTCATGAACAGAGCATCCCTGGTAATGACCACTAAAGGGAACAAAAAAGATAAGGATAAACCGCGAGCGGCTGAGAGTAAAATGGCGGCCGGAAGTGATCCTTTCGGGGCCTCTCAGAGCCCACCGATTAACATCGATAACATTAAAGAAGTGATTCGGGAGGTGCTAGACGAAAAACTTAATCTTAGATTTCTAGGCTTCCCGGAATCAGTGGAAGAACAGAGCCTCTGCACAGTCTTCGAGAACTGGCTACTGATGGTGCTTAACTTGCCTGATTTACAAGGTAAACTCACAATCGAATGCGCGCATCGTCTAGGTTCCCGAAAGGATGGGGTGAATCAGCCCAGGCTAGTTATAGCCAAAATATTAAATTACGCACATAAAAACGAAATCTGGTGTGCCTCTTGCAAGCACCAAGAGCTCCTGTACAATGCGCAATGCATTTGAATCTTTCAAGACTTTTCTTCTGAAGTCTCAGAACGTCACAATTTGCACCAAAATGCACTACGGTGTGCAACTGGCACATCAAATTTGCCTTATTATACCCGGCAAAGCTGCGAGTATGGAACAGAGATCAGACTCATACCTTTGAATCATTTGACAAAGCCCAAGCATTCCTGGATAACCTGCCAAAATAAAATCCTGGACATATGGGTAACAACGTTCGTAAGGGGTGTGGCGGGTTAGGGGTAATCATCGGCACTTACTTAATTGGTCATTGAAGCTTGGTTTTTACTCTACAAGGAGCAGTTTGCCTCATTTAAAGGTGCCAGTTACTGTTTGAGGAGCCTTGAAGGGTATCAAAGATGGCAGACCACCACAGCAAACCTAAATTCGAAGCAGCTACCACAGGAGAGTAGAATTTTACCCCGTGGGAGAGAGAGTGGCTAAGTGACCCCAGCTCGATGATCTAAATATAGTTGATTGTCCAACGTGGAGTTAACGAGTATGATGAACGATTAAAGAACAGCTTGCGGTGCTCGATGGGAATGCAACCACCAGGGTCATTATCGGAAACCATGGATTAATTACCAGCTAAAGGTTGCTTCCAAAGCCCCCCCCCCCAAAAAAAAAATGGTGACAGCGAATTGCAGACCAGACCTCATAAGTACTGAGCTCTACATCGAAGCGACACAGCTGCCATTTGCTATTTGACCATTTACCTCTGATCACTTTCAGTAACATGGAGCAAAGAATGCTTTACACAGGATAGCCAACACGACCCTGAGTCGGATATCAGATCTGACCGCTGTAGTGACACTCACTCCGGCGCTTCTGATATTTGCAACCAGAGTCCACTCTGTAGGAGAGTACCCAGCAAAGTGACCCGGGTTTATAATTTAAATAAGATTGGCTGTCTAACATAAAGGGTAACAAATAAATTATGAAACTCGAACCCTTCGCAATGATTGTGACTCTGCATTACCAACAAGCATAGCCTTAAACAGCTAAGCACTTCCACTATGAAATGTGGAAATCGACGTTTTGTTTGTGAGCAGATTTAATATTCTGGCTAGGAAAGCAATCTTCAAGGACCTGCATTGTGTGTATCGGACTCTCCCTCCAGGTGAGATCTCACCTTCAAATGCCTAAGGAGAACGGTGACTTTGAACCCTACATCGGAACGTGTGAGTACTAAGCTCTCAGTTGGATGGGACATTTCTTATATGACTGGAAGTTACTCCATGTTAAACCTCCATATCACAATGAAATTCCCTGTTTCAACAGAAGGATACTGCTTGAACTGGATACCCAGACAGGCACCCCAGTATAGTACAGATAAGGAACAAAGATATTAGACTTGGTGAATAAACAAGCAATCCTACTTATGCCATGAAAGCGTCCTTACTCAAAGATCAGCACAGAGCTTACTTAGAGGAATACCATGTACTGTGCAGAGAGAGGAGAGGCTACCTGAGCACATCAAATGTGATCTTATTATCTCTTTAATGAGGTCTCGAGGTTGGACTAGAGGGGTGTGGGAGGTTAGGGATATTATGATTGGGGTGGGTAAAGTGGGATGGACAAGGAAGGGGGACTGAGTTAGGGAAGAGGGAAGGAAGGGTATCTATTGGGGGGAGGGAGGGGGAGGTGAAGGTATTCTCTTCTACTTCCACTCGAGTGTTACTTGAATTGTTTCTGCAACAGGCCTCTATGAGAATGTTTATTAGTAATGTTGTAATGTCAGAAAAAAATAAACCTTCAAACAGGAGTTGCACAGGGATCAGCCCTATCTGCCACACTATTCAACATATACATGCTGCCGTTATGTCACCTGCTAGCTGGTTTGGGCATCTCACACTACATATACAATGATGATATTATTAATACTTCCAATTGATGACTCAATTGAGAAAACACTAAACTTAGCCAACATGTATCTAGATATAATAAAACAGCTCCTAAACCAAATGGAATTAGTTATTAATATAGAGAAAACAGAATTCCTACATCTAGAATGAAAAAACATCACTATCATTCAAAACCCAATCACACTCAATAACAACCAAAAAATACAACTAGCTGAGAAAGTAAGAAACATTGGAGTGATAATCGATACGGAACTAAGTATGAAACTACATATATCTCTAGAAGTAAGGGAAGAATACGCCAAACTTATGACTCTTAGAAGACTTAAACCACTACTAACGACAAATGACTTCTGGTCAGTATTACAAGCATTAATATTTGCGAGACTGACTACTGTAATGCCCTTCTACTGGGCTTACCCTACCCCACGATAAGACCACTACAGGTATTACAAAACACAGCTGCAAGAATTCTAACTGGTAAAAGAGAGCATATCACTGATACCCTAATTGAACCTCACTGGCTACCCATTGAATAAAGAATACAATACAAGACTCTATGTACCATACATAAATTAATACCGACGAAAAGGCAGAATGGCTGAACACGACCCTTCACGTACACGTCCCTAACAGAAACCTGAGATCAGCAAACAAAGCACTGCTAGCTATTCCCTCAGTTAAAAACAGCTAGACTAACTCAAGTAAGGGATAGGGCTCTATCCCTAGCAGGACCTATAATATGGAACACCATACCCTTAGAAATCAGAATGCAAAGAGACATCAAAACATTCAGAAAAAGTTTAAAAACTATTTAAGCAAGCATACCACAAAGAGAATGGAGAGTAGAATCCAGGGAAATGTAGGATGCGGTCAGCAGAACTCCCACACACACACACCATCTAACTCGAATTGTGTGTATTTTATTTTTATTTTATTTCAACAACAAAGGATTAGATTTAAGTATTAATGTATCTTATAGCTGATATAGATAGAAGTAGACATAACTTATCACACCCACCAATTAATATTTAATATGAAACTATGTTACAGTATTTGATGGCACCTGGTTAGTTGATATAGTTTAACACACTTAAGCAACATGAAGTTATGTGCCTTATTGTGAACCATTGTGACGGCATCTGCTTAACGGTATAGAAAAGATTTTAAATAAATAAAATAAATAAATAACCAACAGAGCACCATATGTCAACCTTGTGCATTATACATACCACAGGAACATAACAACCAAGGTCTCCAAGAACAGATGAGACAGGTTTGGCTGGGGGCCAGTCCTGCAAAAAGAAAGAATGACTCATATATTTCACACTGTCTCCTACTGATTGATGGCTAAAATAATCTCATGGAATGTAAACGGCCTAAGATCCCCTATTGAGAGAAAAAAAATTCTTACACGTCTGAAACACCTCATGATATCATGAAACACCGATATTGCATGCATACAAGAATCACACTTAACAGCAACAGAAAGCCAGAAATTACAACGAGACTGGGTGGGGACTTGCATCTACTCTTCAGCTGTAAATAGGAAAGCGGGTGTTGCGATACTTATTAATAAGAATATACATTTTCAGATCTCTAAAAATATAGCAGATCCAGAGGGTCGCTATATCATAGTCATAGGAGAATGGAACGACAAATGGATTACCATATGTAATGTATACGCCCCTAGCAATTACTCACATGTTTTTTTTTTTAGAACATATGTACTCTCCTATATATACATTCACAAGGTACTCTCGTTCTGCTGGGAGACTTCAGTTACACCCATGATCCCACCATTGATAAAAGCTTTTCTCCAGAAAAATCGGAAAGGCATAAATTATTTATGTTCCCATTTAAGTTTATTAGATGTGTGGCACACTCTCCACCCAGGAAAAAAAGATTACACACATATCTCTAAATCCCATACGTCATTATCACGTATTGATTACATCCTTGTTTCAGAAAATTTTTTCTTTGGGATTAGAGATGCTATTATAGAACAACAAGCTATATCGGACCACTCCCCAGTATCCATTATTTTACAACACAGTCATAATAATGATCAAGCTCGTATCTGGAGATTTTCAGCCTTCCTTAAGGATGATGTTAAATTCAGGGATTTTTTACAAAATAAATGGAAAGAATTTGCCCAGAACAATCAACGACACATTACCAACCCCCAATTGTTTTGGGAAACTGGGAAAGCTGTTATCCGAGGAGATATTATCACCTATGTTCATGCCCATAACAAACAGATCAACAAAGACATTATAGTAGATTGAGCCAGTTAAATAGCCTCTTGCATACAAGATCACAGTATTTTTTACAAAAAGGGGAACAACATTTGTTTCGCTTTGGAAACAAAGGGCCTCATTTTACAAGGAGTTACCGAATGTGATAATTCCGTAAACTGCGCTAACAGCAGTTAACGCGATTTGCGAATGCAAATTTTTAATTTCGTATTCAGGGGGCGGAGTTGGGGCGGAGCAAATGTAAAGTAGGGAGGATTTATCGTGTGCCGTGAAACAGCCGCACTGTTAGCGCGGCTCATAACTACACCTCTTTCATTTGCGTTACGATGTGCACTACAGGCCGGTAAAGGTTTATTGCGGTTCACGATGTCTCCTAACAGGCCTGTTTCAGTATGATGAGAGAGAGAGAGAAAGAGAAAGAGAGAGAGAAAGAGTGAGAGCGCCTTGCTATACTGTCTCCTCCCTAGACAGGTATTTGTATCCCTATGGGAGGCCCACCTAGTAACGAGGTGAGGTTTAAGTATTAGTGTAGGGGGGTTAGGGGCCACTTTCACATTCAACGTGAGACGTACGAACAGAACAGTGGTCTCTTGTGAAGATTTGATGACCTACGGAGTGAGGAAACTCACTCCAAGATGAGATTTGTACAAGGTTCTCTCAACCTAGCTGGTTGTTACCCAGGTAGAGAGTCCATCAAGCTAGGTTGAGAGAACCTTGCACAAATCTCATCTTGGAGTGAGTTTCCTCACTCCGAAGGCCAGCAAATCTTCACAAGAGACCACTGTTCTGTTCGTACGTCTCACGTTGAATGTGAAAGTGGCCCCTAACCCCCTACACTAATACTTAAACCTCACCTCGAGTTACTAGGTGGGCCTCCCATAGGGATACAAATACCTGTCTAGGGAGGAGACACTATAGCAAGGTGCTCTCTCTCTCTCTCTCTCTCTCTCTCTCTCTCTCTCTCTCTCTCTCTCTCTCTCTCTCTCTCTCTCTTTCTCTCTCTCTCTCTCTCTCTCTCCCTCTCCCTCCCTGAAATAGGCCTGTTGGGAGACACTGTGATATACTGACAATGTAGCACAACTTGCAATAACAGCCTTTCACATAGCTGATTTTGCAATACAAATGCTTATTAGCATAAGGTACACCCCTTTTTGGTATTGCATGCGATATTGGAAAATGAGGCCCAAAGCTGGGAAACTTATGTCAAATCTAGTTCGGTCAGCCAAAAAAATTCTTTATAACAAGAATGAAAACACATTCTGGAGATCTAACCTAAAATAAAAAAGAGATTAATGAAATCCTTAGACAATTTTATGAGAAATTGTACACAGCAGACCCTGAAGTAGGGGAAGAGAAAGAGGACTACTTCTTTCATGATATCAATCTCCCCAAGGTTACCAGCTCACAAAGGGATTTCCTTAACTGACCCATCCAATTAATAGAAGTTGTACATGCAATAGCTACAACACAAATGAATAAATTACCAGGCCCTGATGGCTTTTCATATGACTTTTACAAAACATTACAAAGCCACATAACTAGTCCCTTACAGACTTTTATACAGCTGGACTTAAATGTAATTTCCCGTGACATTTTAACTTAGCTCATATCACAGTACTTCCCAAGCCAGGTAGACCCATTATTAGCACTCTCTTATCGTCCAATATCACTACTCAATTGTGACTTAAAGCTATTAGCAAAAATATTAGCGTAACGATTAAACATCATTTTGCCTTCATTAATTTCACATCATCAGGTGGGATTCGTTAAAGGGAGGAAGCCAAATGCCAACATAATCAAACTAATAATAGCCATGACTATCTGTCAGTCACAGAACATTCCAGCCCTAGCAATAGGGTTTGATTCAGAAAAAGCATTCGATTGCGTGGCTTGGCCGTATATGTTTTCCATTTTACAAAGATTTGGTATAGGGGGAGAATTTTTACAATACATTTCTCTTGTATATAATAACCCGATCTCCCGCATTATGGCTAATGGATGTATATCAAAGGATATTCACATACAACATGGAGTAAAACAAGGTTGCCCTCTCACCTCTCTTATATATTCTTTCAATTGACTCTCTGTTAAGGAAAATTGTTAATGCTACAATTATAAAAGGACAGTGGCCCTTCTCAAATATTCAAGGTTGCAGCATTTGCAGACTACTTCTTAGTCTATGTAATTCAGCCATTAACGTCACTTCCTGAAGCCTTGCATCTTTAACAACAATTTGGGGAGTTTGCAGGCCTAAAAATTAACCAAGATAAATCAGAAGCCATAGACATTATGGGCAGTATACAGGCAGCATGGCCAGGTACATTCCCATTACGGTGAGTAACAAAAGACCTTAAATATCTGGGCGACAAAATCCCTTTCCATATACAAAGCCAATATTTAGTCATTGCTTATACAAAGCCAATATTTAGTCATTGCTCAAGACATCCATTACCACTTTAACTAGATGGCAGTCTCTGCCTCTATTGTTAATGGGCCGAATCCAACTAGTTAAGATGATTCTGCTCCCAAAATGGATATATATATATACTACAAATGACACCCCTTTGGCTTACAAAAAAAGACAAAGAAAGTTTTACAAGGGCATTCAGTATATTTCTCTGCAAGGGAAAAAAGCAAGAATATCAATAGATATTCTTACAAAGCCAGTCAAGAAAGGTGGATTGGACTGCCTGAACTTAGCTACCTTCAACCTCGCTTGTAGTCTACGATATGTGAATGATTGGCTTTTTAATACAGTTACATATACTCCCTCTAAACATCTTCTGGAATGGTTTGGTGTGGTATCTCTAAACCCCCTCCTACAACTCGAATATTCTTTGATACCAAACATCTGTTACTATCTACGTGTAGGAAAGCTTGGGCGATCATCTGCACACAATTCCACTTTTTATCACGAATTACCCCCCTATTGACTATAGGAATGTGAATCGTTTTAGGACGATTAAAATTATCGTCCGATAATTTTAATATCGTCTTAAACCGTTATGGAACACAATACAATAGAGATTCTAACGATTTATCGTTATAAATCGTTAGAATCGTGAGCCGGCACACTAAAACCCGCTAAAACCCACCCCCGACCCTTTAAATTAAATCCCCCACCCTCCCGAACCCCCCCAAATAACTTAAACATTTCCTTGCCAAATCCTACCTCCTTCAATCCCCCACCCTCCCGAACCCCCCCCCCCCCAAATGACTTAAATTACCTGGGGGTCCGGAACGGCAGCGGTCTGGAACGGGCTCCTGCTACTGAATCTTGTTGTCTTCGGCCGGCGCCATTTTCCAAAATGGCGCCGAAAAATGGCGGCGGCCATAGACCAACAGGATTCGACGGCAGGAGGTCCTTCCGGACCCTCGCTGGACTTTTGGCAAGTCTTGTGGGGGTCAGGAGGCCCCCCCCAAGCTGGCCAAAAGTTCCTGGAGGTCCAGCGGGGGTCAGGGAGCGATTTCCCGCCGCGAATCGTTTTCCGTACGGAAAATGGCGCCGGCAGGAGATCGACTGCAGGAGGTCGTTCAGCGAGGGTTCCGGCGCCTCGCTGAACGACCTCCTGCAGTCGATCTCCTGCCGGCGCCATTTTCCGTATGGAAAACGATTCGCGGCGGGAAATCGCTCCCTGACCCCCGCTGGACCTCCAGGAACTTTTGGCCAGCTTGGGGGGGGCCTCCTGACCCCCACAAGACTTGCCAAAAGTCCAGCGGGGGTCCGGAAGGACCTCCTGCCGTCGAATCCTGTTGGTCTATGGCCGCCGCCATTTTTCGGCGCCATTTTGGAAAATGGCGCCGGCCGAAGACAACAAGATTCAGTAGCAGGAGCCCGTTCCGGACCGCTGCCGTTCCGGACCGCCGCTGGACCACCAGGTAATTTAAGTCATTTGGGGGGGGTTCGGGAGGGTGGGGGATTTAATTTAAAGGGTCGGGGGTGGGTTTTAGCGGGTTTTAACGATTTTAACGATATATCACGATATTTTACCCCCCCAAACGGCAACAATACGATTCCCTCCCCCTCCCAGCCGAAATCGATCGTTAAGACGATCGAGGACACGATTCACATCTCTAATTGACTATAATGGGTCATTCCTTTTTTTCCACCTGGCTTGGGAAAAGGCAGCTTTCAAAGATAGGCCTTTCCTATATCTACCAATTGTTTGATCCTTCAATAGGAAGATCTTATAAGATATCACAGAGAGATTTCGACATAACGCCTCATGACACATTTG
Organism: Rhinatrema bivittatum; assembly: GCF_901001135.1. Classification (NCBI taxonomy): domain Eukaryota; kingdom Metazoa; phylum Chordata; class Amphibia; order Gymnophiona; family Rhinatrematidae; genus Rhinatrema; species Rhinatrema bivittatum. The sequence goes on from NC_042619.1 coordinate 328,890,104, forward strand.
CATTTATGCAAATTCAGCATTTTATGAAGAGTCTAAACTTTACACCTTCAGACTTTACCCAAACGCAGACACTACTAAACACCCTATTTACAAGAAACATACAAAAGACTTCAATATCGTATTTCTCCCGGATACTGAATTCACAAGATCAGTTACCTCATTTAGACGCACTATGCAAAAAATGGATGGAGTGGTCGGTCCCTCTTCAACCTATCACAATCGCTATTCCAAAAATGATTTACTACCATTTCAGGTCTGTCTGATAATGTTATCTTACATGAGACACAGTATAAATTTTTATGGCAAATTTATATCACTCCGCAAAGGAAATGCATATCAGTAATACGAATCTCTGTCCCAAGTGTGGCCTCACAGTAGGCACCTTTTATCATAGTTTCTGGGAACGCCATCATGTCAACACATTTTGGAACCATATACGAATTACTTGTGCACTAATATTACAGACCATATTACCACTCCACCCAAACCTCTGGCTTTTTGGAGCAAGCTCCGCGTTAGATCTACAATTAAACTCAACTGATAAACTTTTCCCTCAAAAAGTGGGGGTAGTGGGAAAACGGATTATCCTACATAATTGGCTGGGAAATCAAAACCCATCTTATGAGCACTGGTTTATGAAAATGATCCACATATGTTCGTTAGAACATGCAATAGCAAGGAATACTTCTGCAAAGAAATACGTGGAAACTACTCTCTTATGGATAAGTTTTACCAAACATATTGCACCAACCATTAGTCCATCTCCACTGACATAGGCCAATAAGGGGATTATGCAATACCATATCATAATCAACCAATGATAGACAATCACTGATTCTCACCATTTGGTCTTTAGGAAGATGGTATGTATGCATAGCATTCCTTTTATACTTGCATTATGTCAGTGCTATTTTATTGTCACTCTGCAAATACAGGCTAAATGTAAAAAAGCAACATATACATAACAGCATAAATTGTACACTCAGATGAATGCTTGACACATCAAATAGGAAAAGAAGAGTGGGGAAGGGGACGGGGTTGGGGAAGAAGGGAGGGAATGGGAAGGGAAGATATTTCGAAAACTTTATGCAATGAGAGATTGTATGAGTGCACTCGGTGTAAAGAGCTCCTGGCTCTCAGGGAACGAGTCCGATCTCTGGAGGCTAGAGTAGCAGACTTGGAGGAGCTGAGGCAGACAGAGAGACCTTCAGGGACATTGTAGCCAAGTCCCAAATCCAGTCTGGCAGCCCCAGTGCTGCCTTGGATCAGAAAGGTCTCCCATTAGGAGAATATCACCCAGGAAGTGATCCTGTAGCAAGGACCTGCTCTCTAGGTGATGTATTGTCCTCTCGCTCTGAGGACAAGTCTCCCAGGGCTACTGCCCAGGAGGGAAGGGTTATGCGGCCATCATAGTTGATGATTCGATTAGTAGAAATGTAGATAGCAGGGTGGCTGGTGGACGTGAGGACCGCCTGGTAACTTGCCTGCCTGGTGCGAAGGTGGCAGATCTCAAGCGTCACCTAGATAGGATTATTTATTTATTTATTTGGTTTATATCTAACATAGAATGTGCTGGGGAGGAGCCGACTGTCGTGGTACATGTGGGCACCAACAACATAGGAAAATGTAGGAGAGAGTTTCTGGAAGCCAAATTTAGGATTTTAGGTAGGAAGCTGAAATCCAGAACCTCTAGGGTGGCATTCTCTGAAATGCTTCCTGTTCCACTTGCAGGTCCCCAGAGGCAGGCAGAGCTCCAGAGTTTCAATGCATGAATGAGACAATTGTACAGGGAAGAGGGATTCAGCTTTGTAAGGAACTGGGGAAACTTTTGGGGAAAGGGGAGACTTTTCCGAAAGGATGGGCTCCACCTTAACCAGAATGGAACCAAGCTGCTGGCACTAACTTTCAAAAAGGAGGTAGAGCAGCTTTTAAACTAGAACAAGGGGGAAAGCCGACAGTCACTCAGCAGTGCATGGTTCGGATAAATGTATCCTTGAAGGATACTAATGAAACAGGAGAGTTTGGGCATCCCAACAGAGAGGTTCCATTAAATGCAAACATATTCCATGTCCCTATATGTAAAAAATCACCAAAGCTAATGATTTCCGAATTATCTCTAACAACTGAAAAGCAAATTGTTAATACAAAGAAAAAACACACTTTGAAATGTCTGTATGCCAATGCCAGAAGTCTAAGAAGTAAGATGGGAGAGTTAGAGTGTATAGCAGCAAATGATGAGATTGACATAATTGGCATCACAGAGACTTGGTGGAAGGAGGAACTGAACTCTGGCTTCTTTGGTTCATGGCCCATTGCTTTGACCACTAGGCTATGACTCCACTCCAATTACTAAGCGCACACCTAAGTCTGAGGCCCAAGACTGGGGTCTGAATCGAGGCCAGATCCCAGTTGCTGAGTTGTTTGGGTCTAATGCTGGAGTCTCTGGCTCTTCACTAAGACATGAGCCTAGGACCAGGCTCAGGCTTGGTCCGTATCTAGGCCTTGGCATGAGGTCAGGACCTGGATGAGGCTGGGTCCAGTCACTGGGTCCTTGACTTAGGCTTGGCCCAGGTCTGAGGCCCAGAGGCCTGGGATTAAGCTTTCTAGCATCTTCGTCTCCTGATCTGGTGACTAAAAATGACATGCTTGGCTCAGAGGATGTGCCGCAGTGACTTTACTACAGTGACTTCTTCCAGAGCAGATGGCACTTTTTTTGTTGTACAGCTGTAAATGTATAGCCATAGACAAAATGGCACTGCCCACATGAAGAAAGCACCCCACAGTAACATCACTGCGGCACATCCTTCTAGCAGAGGACATAATTTTTAGTCATTGGATCAAGAAGAAAAAGATGGAAGGCCTGGTTCTGGGCCTCTAGCCCTAAGCCTTGAGAATGTGCCTAGTCAAGGTCCAGGCCCACATGACAGAATCTTATATTTAGGCCTCAGCAACAGGGACCTGGCCTCAAGTCAGGCCAGGCATCAGGTCTAGTTCTAGCTCAGACCCAGGCCTCAATGTTTGTTCTGGCCCTAGGCTTTAAGCCTAGGCCTTGGGCTGGGCCTTGGAGATGAGAACTAGCATTGAGCTGAGTCCCAGAGTCAGGTCTGGGCCTTATTGATGGGACTAGGCTTCAGACCGGGTCCCAATGTCAGGCCTGAGCCCTGGCCCATTTTGCTTTTACAGTGAAGTCAAGGGGGCATCCTATATTGATTTCAATGTAAAACAAAAAACAAATGGAATAAATCAACAAATATTTGTTTTTCAATCCAAAACTAATTAAAAAAATTGAGGTACTCAGGAAACATACCAACAAACTAAAACAATATTTTCAAGACCGCATATCCCTATTCGTCACTACCGGTTCCTTAGGGATAGAGGAAAGGGGCTAATGCTTTTTTGTGGCCCCATGGCTGCACTGCTCCTCACTGCTGGGGGCACAGAGATAATGTAGGAGGAGGTTGATGCTTCTCATATCATGGCACCCCTGTTGGATGGCACCAATGGCAGAGGCCATATTGGCAATAGACTAACTACAGCTCTGCTTCTTGCAGCTAGTTCACATCTACCAAGATGTGGGTCAAACCACAACATTACAACAGGTTGGAATATAAGAAAAGTAAGCCATAATTTTAACACTGAAATGGTATAATACAGCGCTTCTCAAACGGTGTGTTGCGACACACCAGTGTGTCGCCAAACACCGGCAGGTGTGTCGAGTCTCCCGGTGTCCCACTGCCCCATTGTACTTTCCTGCTCCCTTTTTTCAGCTCCCATGGGCCAATTGGAAGCTTCCTTTCTTTCTAACCCCACTGTCCAATGGGAAGCCTCCTTCATTCTGCCTGCCCCCGCGCAGGCCAATCGGAAGCCTTCTCCCTTCTACCTGCCAGTGGGAGTAGGAAGAAGGGAGGAAGCCTTTGATTGGCCAGTGAGACAGGCATCACATAGCCTGGGGTGGGGTGGGAGGGATGGCAGCGTCGAACCCCGATGAAGCAAGGCCACCACGGGAGCCCATTTCCGTGGCAGTGAAGAAGAAAACCTGACCCCGACCCTGCAAGGCCGCCACGGGAGCCCATCCCCATGGCGGCGAAGAGGAAATCTGACGCCGACCACGGGAGCCCATCCCCGTGGCAGCAAATAGTTAACCTGACCCCGATCGAGGCCACCATGGGAACCCATCCCCGTGGAGGCAAAAAAGAAGGCCCGCTGGAGTAAAGCCACAGCGGAACTGGAGCCCATCCCTGCAATGAAGGAAGAAGAAATTTTTGATTAGAGATTTTGTGTGTGGGTGTGAATGAGTGCCTGGGTGAGAGCTTGTGTCTAAGGGTGTGAATGAGTGCCTGGGTTAGAGTTTGTGTGTGTGTGTGTGTGTGAGTGTGTGTGTGTGTGTCTGTTTGTGAATGGGTACCTGGATGAGAGCTTGTGTCTAAGGGAGTGAATGGGTGCTTGAGTGAGAGCGTGTGTCTGTGGGTGTGAATGGATGCATGGGTGAGAGCTTGTGTCTGTGGGTGTGTGAATGGATGCATGGGTGAGAGCTTGTTTCTGTGGGTGTGAGTGGGTGAGAGCTTGTGTGTGTGTGGGTGCCTGGGTGAGATCTTGTATGTGTGGATGTGAATGGGTGCCAGGGTGAGAGCTGGTGTGAATGGGTGCTTGGGTGAGAGCTTGTGTGTGTGGGTGTGAATGGAAGCCTGGGTGAGAGCTTGTGGTTGTGAATCGGTGCCTGGGAGAGAGCTGGTGTGAATGGGTGCAAGAGCATTTGTGTGTGATTGAGAGCTTGTATATAAGAGAGCATGAGTGTGATTGAGAGAGAGACTGGTCAGGGAGGTGATGTGTTTCTGTGTGAGAGAGACTGGTCAGGAAGATGATTAGTGTGAAAGAGACCGAGACTGGTGGTGGGGTCTATTGGGGTTGAGTGTGTGTGTGTGTGTGTGTGTGTGTGTGTGTATGAGTGACTGGTTGTGGGTGCTAAGGAAGAGACTGAGGATAGAGCTTCAGCAGCCCTTGCTGATTCTGGTGAGTGCTATTGGCCTGGAAGGGAAAGGAGTAGGAGAGTAATTGGAGAGGGTAAGTAAAGGTGGCTTTTTAAATGTATTTTTCTTGATTGACTGACATTTTAATTATTGGGTATTATGCGATGTCTGCTGCTTTGAAATATTTTATTGATATTTGGACATGTTTTAATAATTTTTATGAGTTTTTAATTGTTGGATATTTTTCTGTTCAGCAGCTGTTTTGTAACATTTTTGGTATAGCTTTACAATTATTTCTCTGTGGGACTCTATAGCAGCATGGCTTATTCTGTTTTCCCAATAGGAAATGTATTAGTGTTTAGGACCTGGTTTAATAGTTATATTTCTTAGATAGGGTTGTTACTGTTTGAGTGTATTCCATAATACAGGTGCAACTTTGTGTGGGTTAGTTTGTGTGCATTATTGTAAATCCTAAGCCTGTTAGGTGCTATATTTCTCTTTCCATTTCTCCAGGTTCGCACTGCATGCAGAGTGGCTTTTTGGGTTTTCCATTCCAATTTCTGTCTCCATATCTATAATTTGCAGTTTTTCTGTACTTGGTGAAGGTCAGTTCTGGGTGTATGACTGAAGTGAGGTATTTTACTAGCGTGTAGGCATTTGTATCAATCTTATTTATTGTGTTTTCTCAATAGGATATGCATTAGTGGTAAATTACTGTATTTTCATAAAGAAGGCTGTTGTGCCTGGTAGTAAAGGGAGTTTGTTTTGCTTTTACTGAGATGTCATCAGAACCAGAATATCTTTTTTGTATGGCGAGCTGTACAGGGTAATGCTCTGCACTCATTGCTGGGGCTTGAGGGGATTCCTGTGGATGCAGAGTGTATGTTTACATTTAGCTCTGTGATGGTCACATGTTCAGTGTGTCATGCATGTGAGAACCATCTGTCAGATTTGTCCCAGCCAAAAAAAGGTTGAGAACCACTGGTCTAATAGATCTAAAAGCCTACAATTTCTTAAAAGTTGAAATCTAATCTTATGAGTAAAATGAAAGCTCAGCACATCATACACATCATGTAAAAGCTAGAAAAATAGTAAAATTATGTCAACAAGAGCAATAAAAACATACGTGCATAATTTTGTAAAAATACATTCATACAGGTGATATGCTTTGGGGTAGATTTTAAAACAAGCGCATGTGCATCTATGTGTGCGCGGTTCACGGCACATGCACATGGATGCAACGATTTTATAACATGCGTGCGTCGACGTGTGCATGTTATAAAATATGTTTCCTGCATGCACATGCGTGCAGGATTTTAATATCTGTGCGCGCATGTGCGGGCAAGTCACGACTCGCGCACACAGAGAGCATGAATTTTAAAAAACAACATGCAGTGATACAAGTAGGCCTGCACCAGTTCACTCCCAATCTCCCAATTAAGGAGCGGACTGGGAGGGAACTTTCCTATCCCCCTACCTAACCTTCCTCCCTTTTCCTCTTCCCAACCCCTAAACCTACCCTAACACCTCTAAATTATTTTGTTTTAATACTTACGTGCTCTAAGGAGCAGACGTAAGATGTGTGTGCTGGCCGGTTGCTGGCACGCCTTCCCCAGAACAAGGCCTAATAGCTGCTGTGCCAATTGGTCTTCACCACTCCCCCACCCCTCCCAGACCCTGCCCCCAGCTCACCCCTTTCACCAAGCCCAGCACTTATGTGCATATCAAGAGATACGCTTGTGGCTAGGCTGTTTTAAAAATTGGTTTCTGCATGTGCATGGCCCGGACACATGCGTATCCTCCAGATTTTATGCATGCCAAACTTAAAAAATGTTTTTATACCTTCTTTATAAAAGCATGCATATATAATGTATGTGCTACCTATGAGGATGATAACCCTAAAGTTAAGCATGGAGGCATATATTTTATAAAGCTGGATGATGCATATTTTGTTATAAAATACTTGTGCATGTACTTCCAAACCAGCAGTTCACTCAGGCCTTCACCAGTTCTCCCAGACCTTCAACATTTCATGCAGGCATCCCATGAGTTCACCAAAACCATCCAGCATTTAATCCAGATGCCAACCCAAAAAGCAGACAAATGAAAACCGAGATTTTATTTCAACAAGTTATATAGCAGGGATAAAGGTTTGCACGTAGGTTGGATAATATATGCATGTACTCTGGTTCTGAAATATGTATTTGTGGTCATACTTTCAGATCCTTTTCTCAGAATGCTTTCAAAATATGCTTTTTGTGTTTATACACTTATGTGGGACACCGCCAGTGTGTCTCACAATCTATGCTTTTTGTGTTTATACACTTATGTGGGACACCGCCAGTAAGCACAATCTTCAAATACTTATATTTACATGCATATATGCTACCTACACACATAACCTCCAATTTTATGCAGGAAATCTTTTTCAAAATTACCCCCATAAAGCACAGGTTTATACATATAAATGTTCTAAAATTGCCTAGAATTTGTTTATGAAAAAGTGTGTGAGAAACCTAATTGTATGCTTACTTTTACACCAATAAAAAAGAGGCATTAGAAGGATGAACTGGAGTGGAGTTTTGATGCATACACATATGTTTGATTTAAAAAATTATGGGGGTAATTTTTAAAAGGCTTTACATGCTTAAAACTGAGTTTTAAATGTGAAAATGCACTTTACGCATGTAAGTGGACTTTTGAATATTGCTCTAATATATATACCATTGAATTGTCAAAAGGCTTTCAACATATAAGTATAATTTAAGGAGGCAGTTTTAAAAGGAGTTACACGTGTAAATGTAATAATAGCAATTTAAAAGGTTATTTACCCACGTAAAGTGTGCTTGCAAGTGAACATCCTATGGACAATTCAATGGCAGATATTGTAGCAATTTTTCAAAAGCCCATTTACACACAAACATTTGAATTATAAAAGCCCCATAGGTGCCAAAACTGGGAGATATGCGTACAGGTTGGGTTGCCACTTGCCGAGCGGATTTTAAAACGCCCCTACGGACACGTTGTGCGCATAAGGAAAACGTTTGTAAAAAGAGGCAGGGATTCGACATGGTCTGGGAGGAGCGTGGTTATGTTGGGGGAAGGCCAAGACATGTGAACTTAAATATTTATGCACATAGGAGTGCGCTGGGGTCCCCTGCTGCATAACTTTACTATTGCTATGGATATATATATAAACATAGAAATGACAACAGAAAAGAAATAACGGTCCATCCAGTCTGCCCAGCAAGCTCATGGAAGTTTCTGCTGTGCCATACAAGTCACCCCCATTCTTATCAGTTTCCCTGATTGTTAAGGGCCCTTGTTGCTTGCTGATGGCATGTAAGTAATAAAACAACAAAGTGTAGGCTAGTCAGCAGGGTTTTAAGGGTTAGGACTAACAGGGAGAAAGGGAGGCTTTTAAATTAGAGGGGTTTACAAGTCCTATTCCTAAATTGGGTGAACGAACTGGGAAAATGCCAAATATGATCATCGTGCATCCCTTATAAAATTCCCCCAGTTTTGTGGTGGAAGAGGTATTTGCACACACATGCGTGCATCCATTTAAAATTGTGTGCAAATAAAAGCTCGACCAGGCTATTTTACAACATGTGTGCATATACTCACATATGTTATAAAATTGACGTGTCTCTGGACATGAGCCTGCAAATGCTCACACATATTGCACCCACACTCCTGTTTAAAAGTTACCCTCATAATTTGCATTTATATGTGTAAAACCATTTTACATGTGTAAATGCTTTTGAAAATCAGACCTAAGCACATAAATGGGCTTTTGAAAATTGCTGTGATAATATGTTACATTTATACATGTCACTCCTTTGAAAATTACCTCCTTTTGCATGTAAATTTACAGCAGGAATAATTTTTCATGGATGAGCTTCTGCATTTTTTTCACATAATTATCAAATTTACTTACACACATTTAGTTTGAAATTGATGTAATTTACGCACACAACTGCCACATTAGTTACCTGCAATGTTACTCTTTAAATGATCTTTTCAGTTCTTCTTTCAACCAATCTATTTAAAATCATTTATTTTATATGGAGTCTTAGGCTATATGAGCTTCTTTGTATGCTTCTTTAATTACTGGACAGCTTATTTAATTAAATAGGGTGTCTATTTTCTATTCTCTTTTTAAAAATAAACATTAGAGCAATTGCTTTAATTATCACATTGCTTAAAGCTGTCAAAATCACTGGAGTTAGTATATTATTAATTATAGGTTGTAGAACACAGATGGCAGGAGAGGCAAATGGCAGCCCCATATTTAACCATCTAAGCAGAAAAAAAAATCTGCTTTTCAAGTAACAGCACTACTGTTTCCATCTTCATGTGCCCCATAATATCCACACTTCTGACAAAAAATGAATGCTGTACATATAGAAGATACTTTTAAAACGAATAACTTAAGAGGTTTCCATTAGTGAGAGCTTAAAAACAAAAAGGGGATGTATTCTCCAACCACCCACCACTGCTAAGTAAAGTAATGATCCTCATGTCATACATTCTTGGAAATTATAAGCCCATATTGTTTGTTCAGGAGGTGCTCAAGTTTTTATGATCCTCAAAGTCTTTTATAACATATTTCTATTAGAATAATATTATAAACAAATATTGTATGATTATGCTGTTGCTATAATAAAAAGGATTTTTGAAAAAAAAAAAAAAAGAATAATATTGTATAGCATCTTAAAAGTAGGCTTTAATTGTGTAGAACAGTGGGACTGATCCCGGGAAACAGATTAGTTAATTACTTAAGGGATAAAGAACCTTAAGGGAACAATTTTGAAAAGCTTCACATTGTTTGTAATGTATGCATGTAGGCACTTTTGGCCCACATACAGCACATCAAATAGGGCCAAGGAAACTACCTGTCCCATACTGTTTCTCTTTGAAAATCAGCAGCTGAAAAATACATGTGCTAAATTTGACCCCATGTTGTGCAACTCCTATTTCTAAGGGTGGTTCAGTGGGGGTAAGATAGCAAACATATAGTTGAAAATGAAATAAACACATACCACTTAACTCCCCTGACCTAAACATGCCCCAGGAATGCCTCTTTTTAACCCAGGTAAAAGAATGTGTGCTGGGAAGGTTTAGCCATAAAGAGGAGGGTGATTTTCAGCCAAGCCATTTGACTTGGATAAGTAGCCACACTATTAATGTAGCTAAATGGCTTTGAAATAGTCCTTTCCATTTTTTGGTTAAGAACTTGGATTCTGGATAGCATAGACTGACTTTGATCAATGATTATTACTCTCCAATGACTGATAGCTTGTAGTTGGAGAAGTGACTTGATTGTCTCAGGTTAGTTCACAGCCTGCATACAAACACAGCAGAGAAATGTGAAAACATTCAGAGAAAGTAATAACATCTATGTATTTCATTTCTTTTGCAAGTTCCCCTCATTTCATGACTATATATTATATATATATATATATATAAATATATATATTAGTGATGTGCATTGTTTTGTTTTATCGGTTTGGGCTTCGTTTTCAGACTCCCACAGGAAATTTTGTTTTTCCCATGGTTCAGGTTTTTCTTTTTCGTGTTTCTTTCGGTGTTAGTGTGCACTAACAGGGTTAAGTGCAACCTAATTCCATGTTAGTGCCCACTAACCAGTTTTCTAATTTAGGAGTTAGTGCACCCTAATGGGGCTTAGAGCACACTGTTACATCCATCGGTCTCAGATGGATTCGACCTTTGTGCCTCACTTTTCTCTCTGCTCTCCCCACTAGCCTCAGGAAGATGGCTACCGCCGCATCTGCATGCTGCTCTCTTCAGCATCCCCGGAACGGCTATGGCAAAGCCTCACGCCATGTTTCCCCTGAGGGCCTCCTAGGGTGCGTGCCACACGCCACGCACGTTTTTATCCACATCATGGCTGGAACCTCGGGGGTGTCCCCCTTGAGTGTCATCACGCCATCCGGGTATTTAGCCTGCCCTTGTTTGCTAGCTAATCGAGTTAGCAAGGATCGTGAATGAATTGGAGTTGTCCAGGTCTAAGCTTCTCTGCTGCTTCCTTGCTGCCGCTGGAAGCTCTCTGCCCTTCGGGGTAATTCTCTAACCTGGGTACCCGCTCCTCGGGGGCCCTTTGCTTTCTTTTAGGTGCCTTACTGGGATCAGGTACTTGCTCCTCGAGGGCCTGCTCTCCCTGCCTCGATGTCTGTAACCAACTACTTCTGCCTGCTGGAATCACCACCCATACAGCTTAGTGAGTAATCACCACCCATACAACTTAGTGAGTAATCTAACTTTATCAGACTGTCTCATCTACAGCTCTGCTGCATTGGGAACCTGCATCCAGATCTCCCTATACTATCTCTGTGAGACAGGTCTCCTCTGCTGAGGATCCCTGGACTGCTATCTCTGGATCACCTGACTACTTCCACTTCTGGTGAAATACATCAGCTGTATAATAAAAGACAAATCTCTGTGTTTGTGTGTCCTGAGTCTAGTCTAGTACTGTGGCTCCTCACAGGGCTCCTCCCTGTGGGTGTGGTCATCTCCACAGTACCCAAGAATCCACTCAAACATCTCTAAACCATAACAGATTGCTAACTCCATGGATTCGGCTCAGCTCACCGCATTGCAGGCCATTGCAGGCCTGGCCCAGCGAATCGCTGAACAACAGAACTCACTGGATAATTTGACTGCTGCCTTTAACCAGTTGCACGCACAGATGAATACACCAAACTCCACAGGTAAATAAGTTAAACCACCAGAAGTGATGGTCAAGACAATTGTACCTCTATCTGCTCCAACTCGCTTCTCAGGGAAAGTTTGGAAATGTAGGGGATTTATAAATCAGTGTTGCATGCACTTTTCTCTGCAACCTAATCATTTTCGTATAGCCTATGCCGACCACCTATATCTTGTCTTATCTGGATGGAAGAGCATTGGCTTGGGCCTCTCTGCTGTGGGAGTGCGATAACTCTCTCCTACACGACCGTGACGGGTTCCTGGAACTGTCCAGAGCAGTATTCGATGACCCTGCCAGGTGCACGAGTGCAGGATCCACTTTGGTTCATCTGAAGCAAGGTAACAAAACTTTACCAGACTTCGCCATAGAATTCAAGATGTTGGCGTCAGAATTACATTGGGACCCTAAGTGCCTGAAGACCCTCTTCTTTGAAGGACTGAACTCCCGGTTGAAAGACAAACTGGCGGTTCATGAGATGCCTGAGACCTTGGCTGAGCTAATGAAGTTGGCAACAAGGATTGATTGCCGACTTCTTGACAAGAGACCAAGACTCCCAGAAGACCACTTCAAGGAGAAACTCGAGTTAAGTCAACACCCAGGCCTATTTCTTCAGGTCCAGTTGCTGGCGAAGAAGAACCAATACAATTAGGCGCAGTCACCTAACGTCAAAAGAGAGAAGAAAACGAAAGAGACTGGGACTATGCATGTATTGTGATCAAGCTGGCCATGCTGTTTAAACATGCCCTATGTCCGGGAAACTGGCAGACCTAAGTCCTGTGGAAGGACTTTCTTAGGTCTAACTGCATCCTCTCCTCCACTCTCTCTTCCTGTATCCTTGATCTGTGGACCTCTAGAATACCAGACTCTTGCCTTAGTGGACTCTGAGGCAGGGCAAAATTTCATTTTGAAGCGTCTAGTCGAACACTTGCGGATCCCCATCACTACCATGACGTCTCCACTACTCCTATCTTCTATTCATGGGGAGCCCTTACCGGGCAAAGTGACCCTGCTCACTGAACCAGTGAGCTTGCGTACCGGTGCTCTTCATACAGAGACTATTCCCTTCTTTGTGCTAGAGAAGGCCATGCAACCTTTAGTATTGGGGTTACAGTGGCTGCAGAAGCATATGCCTTAATTCAACTGGGCCACACTGGAGCTTTCACATTGGGGTCCAGAGTGCCATGGTAAATGTTTGATGGAGTGTTCTCTCATACCCTGCATGCCAACTACCCCGTTGATGCCTGGGTTGCTGCCTAAATATGCATCTTTCCAAGATGTATTTTCCAAAGAAGCCGCAGATGTACTACCTCCACACAGATCCTACAACTGCGCCATCAATTTGAAGCCTAACACTGAACCACCCAAATGAAGGGTTTACCCTCTCTCCGTAGTATAAAATAAAGCTATGTCAGAGTACATACAGGAGAATCTTCAGAAAGGCTTCATAAGACCCTCCGTCTCCTGCCGGTTCAGGCTTCTTCTTTGTGGGGAAGAAGGACGGAACACAACGCCCATGCCTTGACTACAGAGGTCGAAACAAGATCACTGTGAAAGACCACTATCCCTTACCACTCATCTCGGAGCTATTCGATAGACTACAGGGAGCCAAGATATTCTACAAGCTTGAACTCAAAGGAGCCTATAACCTAGTTCGCATCCACTCTGGCGATGAATGGAAGACAGCTTTTAACACCCGGGATGGGCCCTTCGGCTTATGCAACACCCCGGCTATCTTCCAAAACATGATCTGTGTGATCTACTCTACAAATGTGTCATTGTGTATCTAGATGACATCTTGATATTTTCCCAGGATCTGAATACTCACCTGGAGGATGTCAAAAGAGTGCTGCAAAGACTTTGCGAGAACTGCTTATTCACAAATTCCACAAGGAATCTGTGCCTTTCTTAGGGTACATTGTTTCTAACCAAGGCTTCCAGATGGACCCACAGAAGCTTGAGAGCATTCAAAAATGGACACAGCCCACTGGTCTAAAAGCTATTAGATGATTTCTGGGATTTACCAACTACTACAGAACATTCATCAAGAACTACTCTTCACTAACTGTTTCGCTAACAGCAATGACTAAGAAAGGTGCCAATGTTGCCAATTGGTCTACGGAAGCTGTGACAGCATTTCAGAAACTGAAAGATGCCCTCTTGAGTAAGCCATGCCTTCATCATCCGGATCCAACATGACCCTTCATCATAGAGGTTGATGCCTTGAATGTAGGTGTAGGGGCCATGCTAAACCAGTCCAGTGACTCTAAGATCTTGCATCCATGTTCCTTTTTCTCCCGACACTTCTCGCCAGTGGAGAAGAACTACTGCATTGGGGATAAATAACTACTGGTGATAAAGATGGCGTTCGAAGAGTGGCGCCCCAGGTTTGAAGATGCACAGCTTTCATGGATCATAAAAATCTGGAGTACCTCCATACCATAGACAGGTGAGATGGTCTCTGTTCTTTAACAGATTTGACTTTGTGCTGAAATATCGTCCTGGAGATAAGGACGTCAGAGCAGATGCCCTATCTCGCTCATTTCTCTATGAAGACGTACCTGATGAACCTCAGCATTTCATCGACCCGAAGAGAGTTATCCTGTCAGCTACTCATCCTGTACCTGTGGACAAGACCATTGTACCCAGTAACCTAAGGCTCACGATTCGAAACTGGCTGGACATCTTGGTCAACGAAGAACTCTGGCTAAACTTCAGAAGTACTATTGGTGGCCCACCATGAAGGAGGACACTTTCGCCAATGTGGCTTCTTGTTCAAATTGTGCCATACAAAATCCTCTGCCCGGACATCCTTGGGGCCTGCTTCATCCCTTGCCAGAACCATATGAGCCTTGGACTCACATTGCACAGACTTTGTGGTAGACTTACCACATTCTGGAGGTAACAATACCATCTGAGTTACAGTGGGTCGTTTCTCGAAGATGGCTCACTTCGTGGCTCTCCCTGGCTTGCCCTCAGCCATGGAGCTTACAAGACTTTTCATTACCCACATCTTTTGCCTACACGGCATGCCAAAGCACATTGTCTTTGAGAAGCTCAATTTACAGCAAAGTTCTGGAAAGCATTGTGTAAGAATTTTGACATCTCTCTTGACTTCACCTCTGCACACCATCCTCAGTCGAATGGTCAAACTGAGAGAATGAATAGAACACTCAAGCCGTTCCTTCGAGCCTATGTTGGTTCACATCAAAATGAATGGGCTGAACTGTTGCCCTGGGCTGAATTCGCCATCAACTCTCATCCAGCAACATTGACTGGATCTACACCATTTGAAGTGGTCTACGGACGACTATCTTTATCACCATTACCACTTCCACTTTCAGTGTCATTCCCGGCAGCTCAATCTACTGCCAAAGATAAAAAACTACTATGGACTAAGACTAAAGAGATGCTTAAAAAAGCAGGACAAAGAGCAAAGAAAGGCTATGATGCTCACCACAGCAAGGCTCCTGAATTCCAGCCTGGTGACAAAGTCTGGCTGTCTACTAAACACTTAAGACTCAAGCTACCTTCAGCTCATTTTTCTCCACGCTTTGTCGGACCTTTTCCCATCCTCTGACGTCTGGGCACTCTCACTTACAATCTGAAACTTCCACCAGCAATGAAGATTCATAATGCGTTCCATGTCTCGCTACTGAAACCGCTCATACTCAGCAAGTTTTCCACTAAGACACCGGAACCCACACCTATTGATGCAGAAGTAGACATCGAGTACAAGGTAGATGCCATCCTTAATATGAGAAACAGAGGCAGAGTTTGGGAATACCTCCTGTCATGGGAGGGTTATGGACCTGATGAAAACTCTTGGGAACCTTTGGCAAATATCATGGATAAAGAGATGCTTCAGCAATACCACAGAACGCATCCTCAGAAACCAAGACCAGGTAGGAGGTCTGGAGGGGACCCTTTGAAAGGGGGTACTGTTGCGTCCGTCGGTCTCAGTTGGCTTCGACCTTTGAGCCTCACCTTTCTCTCTGCTCTCCCCGCTAGCCTCGGGAAGATGGCTACCACCGCATTTGCATGCCGCTCTCTCCGGCGTCCCCGGAATGGCAATGGCAAAGCCTCATGCCATGTTTCTCCTGAGGGCCTCCTAGCGTGCACACGCACATGCCACCCATATCTTTACCCACGTCATGGCGGGAACCTTGGGGGTGTCCCCCTGGAGTGTCATCACGCCATCTGGGTATTTAGCCTGCCCTTGTTTGCTAGCAAATCGAGTTAGCAAGGATCATGAATGGATTGGACTTGTCCAGGTCTAAGCTTCTCTGCTACTTCCTTGCTGTCACTGGAAGCTCTCTCTGCCCTTCGGGGTAATTCTCTAACCTGGGTACCCGCTCCTCGGGGGCCCTTTGCTTTCTTTCAGGTACCTTACTGGGATCAGGTACTCGCTCTTCAAGGGCCTGCTCTCCCTGCCTTGGTGCCTGTAACCAACTACTTCTGCCTGCTGGAATCACCACCCATACAGCTATCAACAGTGAGTAATCTAACTTTGTCAGTCTGTCTCATCTACAGCTCTGCTGCATTGGGAACCTGCATCTGGATCTCCCTATACTACCTCTGTGAGACGGGTCTCCTCTGCCGAGAATCCCTGGACTGCTATCTCTGGATCACCTCACTACTGCCACCTCTGGTGAAACACATCAGCTGAATCATAAAAGACAAATCTATGTGTTTGTGTGTCCCGAGTCTAGCCTAGTATTGTGGCTCCTCACAGGGCTCCTCTCTGTGGGTGTGGTCATCTCCACAGTACCCAAGAATCCACTCAAACATCTCTAAACCATAACACACACTTACTCTATGTTAGTGTGCATTAAGTCCCATTAGTGCACACTACCTACTTTTCTAATCTGGGGTTTAGTGTGCTCTAATAGGACTTAGGGTGCACTAACTGGTTGTTAGCACACAACAACTAAAATTAGTGCACGTTAACAAAACATATTACCAGTAAGTTAAAATTGGGGGCAGTTCATTAGCTAGAGGTATGATTCTGCATTCCCATTGGCTGTTTCTTCTAAAGAGACAGTAAGGAGACAGCCAATGGGAATGCAGAGACATACTTCTAGCTAACAAGCTACACCGCAATTTGCACATTTTGTAACTTATTGGTAACATTTTTTGTTAGCGCGCACTAACTTTAAGTAGTGTGAGCTAACAAACAGTTAGGGCCAGATTTGAAAAGCTGTGGATTTACGCACATAGAGTGCCTTTCGCATGCCGGGCCTATTTGATAAAGGCCCGGCGACGCGCATAAAGCCCCAGGATGCAACTAAGTCCCGGGGCTTTACTAAAGGGGCAGTCCAAGGGGGCCAGGGGCAGGGAGGGGCGGGGCCAGAGGCCTCTGACACATCAGCCATTTGCCGCTGTGTTGGAGGATCGCATGCCTCCAGGCAGGCGCAAAAGGTTAGATAAGAAATTGGGGGGGGGGGGCCTTAGAGTAGGGCTAGGGGGGGAAAGGTTACGGGAAGGGGTGAGAAGGTTAGTTAAGGGGGAAGGGAAGTTCCCTCACAGGCTGCTCCGATTTCAGAATGGCCTGGGAGGGAACGGGGGAAGCCTGCGGGCATCTGTGCACCCCCTTGCACGCCGATCCTCGAATTTTATAACATGCGTGCACTAACTTCGAAATTAGAAAACTAGGTAGCTCTATGTAAGTGCTCATTAAGTCTCGTTAGTGTTGCATCGCAGGTGGATCCTTAGGCTGAGGTGGGGTTGATGCAACCTGTAGGTAAGGACCTATGTGTCCCTAGCATCGGCAGGCAGTGTGGGCTGATAGCGGGTTGATCCTTTGGGTGCCGGGGCTGGCAGGACTTAGGTGGGCCTCTGTATGTGGTTGCAGTAGGAGTTGGTTCAGCCCAGAGACAGCAGGTGAGAGATGGTACAGTCTTACTCCAGACTGGGTAATGTCCTGGAAACTCGGGCACCAATGGAACAAAGACAGACAGGGGGCGCTCGAGCAAAAGCAGGCCAAAGCCTGAAGAAACCATGTCCACGGAGTAAGTTGGAGAGGCGTCCAAGTGCAGGCTTGAATCAGGGCTGGTGGTAATCCGAAGGCAGTGGCAAGGAAGGCTGAGGTCTGATCACTTAGTCAAGAGAGTAGTTAAGCAAGGCAGAGGTCTGATCATGGAGATGTTCAAGAGCATAGACAGGCAAAGCGGAGGTCTGGGTCTGGAGATAGGCAATGCATTGTCGGATGAAGCAGAGGTCTGGGTCTGGAGATAGACAATGCTTAGTCAGACAAAGCGGAGCTCTGGGTCTGGAGATAGGTAGTAGCATACTCAGGCAAAGCAGAGGTCTGGGTCTGGAGATAGGCAGTAGCATAGCCAGGTGAAGCAGAGATCTGGGTCTGGAGATAGGCAGTAGCATAGTCAGGTGAAGCAGAGGTCTGGGTCTGGAGATAGGCAGAACCATAGTCAGGCAAAGCAGAGGTCTAGGTCTGGGTCTGGAGATAGGCAGTAGCGTAGTCAGGCAAAGCAAAGGTCTGGGTCTGGAGATGATCAATGGCAAAGTTAGGCAAAGCGAAGTCAAAGTCTGTGTAGTCAGTCCGAAGCATGAATCAGGGTAGGAATGAAGAGACAGGAACCAGGAACAACAAGGAACAGGAATGCAGGGATGAGATGAATCTCTAGGAGGCATCGAGTACTCGACCAGCGAGGAGACCTGTTGCAAAGGCAATGCTAGTGAGTGGAGCCTGAGCTTAAATCCTGTAGTTAGGTTGACGTCATCATCCAGGGCCATGGCTAGGTTCCCGCCACGGTCCCTACTTAAGAATCAATGGTGCGCGCATGCACATCTAGCGAGGGGCATGGCACGAGTAGCAGCGTCCCTCTGCGGGCCAAGTGGAGAGTCCCGACCAGAAGTGGAAGCAGGACCGGGAATGCCGGGGACTGTGGAAGAGCCGGAGGCACCGGGGGAGGCCTCAGGACAGAGCTGACGAGGAGGAAGCAGAGGCTGGAATCACTATTAGTGTGCAGTAACATGAAATACGAATTTTTCCGAATTATCAGAAAAATTACTTTCGAATATCAGTTCTTCCGAACCAGGATGAAATTGTCTAATTCATTTAAAACAAATGCACATGTCGTATATATAATTTGTTTGTCTTGCATACTGATCAATTTGATCAATTATATACATAAATTGCCTTGTAATTGACATGTTTATTTGCTGTCAAAATCTTTTTAAACTGCATAAATAAAAAAAAAATAAAAAAAATAAAATAAAATTGGCATAGTAACACACACATATATTTAGCAATTGTTCTAGGCAATCAATCCTCATTGACACCGCTTCTAAACTCTCTGTAGTAGGGATGTGAATCGTTTTTTGACGATTTAAAAAAATCGTCAGATATTTTTTAAATCATCAAAAATCATTAGAGTCACGATACAATAGAAATTCTCCCGATTTATCGTGAAAAATCGTAAATCGGGGGAGGGCGGGAAAACCGGCACACCAAAACAACCCCTAAACCCACCCTGACCCTTTAAAACAAATCCCCCACCCTCCCGAACCCCCCCAAAATGTTTTAAATTACCTGGTGGTCCAGTGGGGGGTCCCAGCATGATCTCCTGCTCTCTGGCCATCGGCGTCATTTTGGCTGCCACTAATATAAATGGCGCTGATGGCCCGATAAAAAAAAAACCCACCTGACCCTTTAAAATGACCCCCTTAGCCTCCCCCACCCTCCCAACCCCCCAAAAACCTTTTAAAATTACCTGGTGGTCCAGCGGGGGCATGGGGAGCGATCTCCCGCTCTCGGGCCATTGGCTGCCACTAATAAAAATGGCGCCGATGGCCCTTTGCCCTTACCATGTGACAGGGTATCCGTGCCATTGGCCGGCCCCTGTCACATGGTAGGAGCACTGGATTGCCGGCGCTGGACCCCCAGGGACTTTTGGCCAGCTTGGGGGGGCCTCCTGACCCCCACAAGACTTGCCAAAAGTCCAACGGGGGTCCGGGAGCGACCTCCTGCACTCGGGCCGTATTGCCAGTATTCAAAATGGTGCCCATGCTACCTTTGCCCTCACTATATCACAGGGGTCGACGGCAAAGGGCCATCGGCACCATTTTTATTAACACAGCCAATGGCCTGAGAGCGGGAGATCGCTCCCCGCGCTCCCGCTGGGCCACCAGGTAATTTTAAAACCTTTTTTGGGGCTTCGGGAGGGTGGGGGAGGGTTTTTTTATTATCGGATCAGGCATAGCCGATAATCAAAACTCAAATCAGGCTAGGCGATAAAAATTTTAAGATTTGGATCGGAACCGGAACCGATCAGATTCCGGTTCCGATTCACATCTCTACTCTGTAGTATTATGCATTTATAACATGTGTAGATATCGACATAAAACATTGGCAAAATATAAACAAAGTGTTTGTAATGGAAGATACCTTTATTAAAAAGGGGATACAGTTGAATCACAGTCCACAAGAAAGGATACTTTGTAATTGTTTCTCAGGACTGTTGTTCCAATGATGTTTCTGTAGTGTTCTTCTTCTGCTATATCCTCAATTCTCTCTGTCCGTACAAAGGCCTCTATTACACCATCCAGGCTTCCTCAGGGGAAAAAATTGTCCTCAACTATTTTTGCGTTGATACCATGGACTGTATTTACTGAAGAGGACTCAATCTCTTATTATTGATTCTTTATATGTTGATTTGCCAATTCAGTGTCTTAAGACTTCAACTGTTAATAATTAACAGTTTGCTAAATGCAGCATAATCATCTGTGAATTTCCAATGTCTTCTTAGCCTGTTAGAAACTTTTTCAAGTCTCTTTGCTGGAAGAGTATCTGGAGCAAACTTCAATACCTCTTTGCAGTGTGAAACTTCAAATTTTGCAGTTTTTACACTTTGCATGAAAACTTTCCCATTAAAGCTCATATTTATTAAGATCTGGCATGTTTTTGAAAATTCACAAAAAGATATTTGAAATGAAAATGTAACGTTTCACACATCCTTCACCCCCCAAAATTCTAGCCCAATTTAACACTCCAGTTAGCAGCTTTAGCAGACAGCTGAAGTTTTAGTCAAAACTGAAATACATTTGCTGTTTACAGTCATCCATTCAGAAGAGATGAGATATGATAGTAGTGTAATATGGATGTTAAAGATTGAAAATCTCACTTCAAATTGAGTGGGATTGATTATAAATGCTAATGAGAAATTAAAACTTACCTGGTAATTTCCTTTTCTTTAGGACAGCCAGTGGGCTATGCACCTCTACCAGAAGATGGAGACGGAGCGAACTGACATCACAGTACATATACCCCTGCATCATCAGCCTGCCAGTATTTTCTTCAGAAACAAACTGTGGACAGACTAGCAAAAAACTTGATTAAAAATAGATAACCATGTCAATAGTCAGCCAACAGGAAGCACTGAGCTCTGACAAGAAACATATTAACACTAGTCTAGGGACTGGATTAACACTTACCAGTAATCCCTGTAACACATAGTCACACAAGAGGACCATAGTACAATCATTTGGCAGCCAAGGGAGAGAAGAGGAATAAATCTGACTGTCCTAAAGAAAAGGAAATTATCAGGTAAGTAGTAACTTCTCATTTCTTAGCGTCCAGTCAGATGAATCCAGAACTATGTACCCAAGCTAGTCATGAATATGGCGGGAGGCTGCCTGCAGTCCTTTCAAAACCATACATGCAAAGACTGCATCTTCCCGGGCCTGCACATCCAGATGATAAAACTTAGAAAAGGTGCGTAAGGAGGATCATGTTGCCACTCGGCAAATGTTAACGGAGACAGCAACTTAACTTCCACCCATGAGACTGTCTGCTAGGGATGTGCATTCATTAGCGACGAAATAGGAAATATAGACGATATTTCCTATTTTGTCATGTTTCAGGGGGGTCCCCGAAACTCATGAAATTCCGTGTGGTTTTCTTATCGTTTTTGGGGGTGGGAGAGAAAGGGCACATAAAAAAAAACAAAAAACAACCCCAAACCCACCCAACCCATCAGATTTAATTAATTACAATCCCCCACCTTCTCAACCTCCCAAAAACTTGCCTAAAGTCCCTGATGGTCCAGCGGGGGTCCCAGGAGTGATCTTCCCCTCTCGGGCCACTAATCAAAATGGTGCCAGGGACCCTTTGCCCTTACCAAGTGACAGGGGCTATCGGTGCCATTGGCCAGCCCCTGTCACATGGTAGGAGCAATGGCTGGCCCGTGCCACTTTTTAAGCTGCAGGCCTTATCTTGCCATCCTGGCAGGCCTTATCTTGCCATCCTGGCAAGATAAGGCCTGCAGCTCAGAAACTCTCCACACGGAACAAATATCCACAAGAAACACCGTTTTCAAGGTTAGTAACTGCAAGGAAAGGTTATGCATTGGTCTAAACATAGGACCTGCTAAGAAATCCAAGACCAAATTTAGACTCCATAAGGGTACTGGAAACCGCAAGGAAAAATGAAGATGTTTCACTCCTTTCAGAAAATGGGCCACATCAGGATGAGCTGACAAGGAACCACCATTCACCTGGCCCCTAAAATAGGTGAGAGCCGCTACTTGTACATTTAGGGGTAGATTTTATAATTTTGCGCGAGCGCGTACTTTTGTTCACGCACCAGATGCGAACAAAAGTACGCTGGATTTTATAAGATACGCACGTAGCCGCGCGTATCTTATAAAATCTGGGGTCAGCGCGCGCAAGGGGGTGCACAATTGTGCAACCTGCGCGCGCCGAGCCCAGCATGCGCTTCCTGTTCCCTCCGAGGCCGCTCCGATTTCAGAGCGGCCTCGAAGGGAACTTTCCTTCGCCCTCCCCCCACCTTCCCCTCCCTTCCCCTACCTAACCCACCCCCCTGGCCTATCTAAACCCCCCCTTACCTTTGTTGGCAGATTTACGCCTGCTGAAAGCAGGCGTAAATCTGCGCGCGCCAGCGGGCTGCTGGCGCGCCATCACCCGACCCGGGGGCTGGTCCAGAGGCCTCGACCACGCCCCCGGGCCAGCACCACGCCCCCGGGCCCACCCCCGAACCGCTGCGTCACACCCCTGAAATGCCGCGTCATTTACGCAACGCCCCCGACACACCCCTTTTATGAAGCCCCGGGACGCGCGTAAGTCCCGGGGCTCTGCACGCGCCTGCGGCCTATGCAAAATAGGCGTGCTGGCGCGCGAGGGCCCTGCACACATAAATCCAGCTGGATTTACGCGCCCAGGGCATTTAAAATCCGGCCGTCTAGGAATTAAGGGCCAAACCTTTATTCAAGCCATCCTAACAAAATTCCATAGTGAGCAAGATCTTTGCTGAATGAGGAA
This sequence comes from Rhinatrema bivittatum, assembly GCF_901001135.1. Classification (NCBI taxonomy): domain Eukaryota; kingdom Metazoa; phylum Chordata; class Amphibia; order Gymnophiona; family Rhinatrematidae; genus Rhinatrema; species Rhinatrema bivittatum. The sequence goes on from NC_042619.1 coordinate 328,913,099, forward strand.
GGGTAACTTGTTCCTTGCACCAGGCCTCAAACTCTCACACACATAGGCCAAGGAAGTGGAAAACTTTCTAGCTCTAAGCAAAATGGAAATCACTGCCACCGAGTATGCACATTTCAGCAACAGAGCCCTCAAAAGGGCCATACCGTAAGATAAAACTGAGTCAGATCTTCATGAAGAACAAGACCCTGACTTAGCAGGTTCCTGTGTGTCAGAAGTTGAAGGGGTGAGTCCCCCAGGAGCCATCGCAAATCTGCATACCATGGCCTCATGGGCCAATTTGGAGCAACCAAGAGCACCAGCCCTCTGTGGTATTTGATCCTTAGGATCAATCTGCCCAACAGGGGACATGTCTTCTAGCCACTCCTGCACTATGGCATCGATCCCCAAAAACTTCAGATCTCTCATGCGACTGAAGAATCATGGAACTTTTGCATTGCAAAAAGTCACCAGGATGTCTAGGAATGTGAAACCCCAGCGATCCAAAATCAGCTGAAACACCTCATCGGACAAAGTCCATTCTCCTGGATTCAGACACTCCGTGCTGAGAAAGTATGCTCTTACATTCTCTTTTAAGAACATAAGAACATAAGAAAATGCCATACTGGGTCAGACCAAGGGTCCATCAAGCCCAGCATCCTGTTTCCAACAGTGGCCAATCCAGGCCATAAGAACCTGGCAAGTACCCAAAAACTAAGTCTATTCCATGTAACCATTGCTAATGGCAGTGGCTATTCTCTAAGTGAACTTAATAGCAGGTAATGGACTTCTCCTCCAAGAACTTATCCAATCCTTTTTTAAACACAGCTATACTAACTGCACGAACCACATTCTCTGGCAACAAATTCCAGAGTTTAATTGTGCGTTGAGTAAAAAAGAACTTTCTCCGATTAGTTTTAAATGTGCCCCATGCTAACTTCATGGACTGTCCCCTAATCTTTCTACTATCCGAAAGAGTAAATAACCAATTCACATCTACCCGTTCTAGACCTCTCATGATTGTAAACACCTCTATCATATCCCCCCTCAGTCGTCTCTTCTCCAAGCTGAAAAGTCCTAACCTCTTTAGTCTTTCCTCATAGGGGAGTTGTTCCATTCCCCTTATCATTTTGGTAGCCCTTCTCTGTACCTTCTCCATCACAATTATATCTTTTTTGAGATGCGGCGACCAGAATTGTACACAGTATTCAAGGTGCAGTCTCACCATGGAGCGATACAGAGGCATTATGACTTTTTCCGTTTTATTCATCATTCCTTTTCTAATAATTCCCAACATTCTGTTTGCTTTTTTGACTGCCGCAGCACACTGAACCGACGATTTCAATGTGTTATCCACTATGACACCTAGATCTCTTTCTTGGGTTGTAGCACCTAATATGGAACCCAACATCGTGTAATTATAGCATGGGTTATTTTTCCCTATATGCATCACCTTGCACTTATCCACATTAAATTTCATCTGCCATTTGGATGCCCAATTTTCCAGTCTCACAAGGTCTTCCTGCAATTTATCACAATCTGCTTGTGATTTAACTACTCTGAACAATTTTGTGTCATCTGCAAATTTGATTATCTCACTCGTCGTATTTCTTTCCAGATCATTTATAAATATATTGAACAGTAAGGGTCCCAATACAGATCCCTGAGGCACTCCACTGTCCACTCCCTTCCACTGAGAAAATTGCCCATTTAATCCTACTCTCTGTTTCCCTGTCTTTTAGCCAGTTTGCAATCCATGAAAGGACATTGCCACCTATCCCATGACTTTTTACTTTTCCTAGAAGCCTCTCATGAGGAACTTTGTCAAACGCCTTCTGAAAATCCAAGTATACTATATCTACCGATTCACCTTTATCCACATGTTTATTAACTCCTTCAAAAAAGTGAAGCAGATTTGAGAGGCAAGACTTGCCCTGGGTAAAGCCATGCTGACTTTGTTCCATTAAACCATGTCTTTCTATATATTCTATGATTTTGATGTTTAGAACACTTTCCACTATTTTTCCTGGCACTGAAGTCAGGCTAACCGGTCTGTAGTTTCCCGGATCGCCCCTGGAGCCCTTTTTAAATATTGGGGTTACATTTGCTATCCTCCAGTCTTCAGGTACAATGGATGAATTTAATGATAAGTTACAAATTTTACTAATAGGTCTGAAATTTCATTTTTTAGTTCCTTCAGAATTCTGGAGTGTATACCATCCGGTCCAGGTGATTTACTACTCTTCAGTTTGTCAATCAGGCCTACCACATCTTCTAGGTTCACCGTGATTTGATTCAGTCCATCTGAATCATTACCCATGAAAACCTTCTCCATTACGGGTACCTCCCCAACATCCTCTTCAGTAAACACCGAAGCAAAGAAATCATTTAATCTTTCCGCGATGGCCTTATCTTTTCTAAGTGCCCCTTTAACCCCTCGATCATCTAACGGTCCAACTGACTCCCTCACAGGCTTTCTGCTTCGGATATATTTAAAAAAGTTTTTACTGTGAGTTTTTGCCTCTACAGCCAACTTCTTTTCAAATTCTCTCTTAGCCTGTCTTATCAATGTCTTTCATTTAACTTGCCAATGTTTATGCTTTATCCTATTTTCTTCTGTTGGATCCTTCTTCCAATTTTTGAATGAAGATCTTTTGGCTAAAATAGCTTCTTTCACCTCCCCTTTTAACCATGCCGGTAATCGTTTTGCCTTCTTTCCACCTTTCTTAATGTGTGGAATACATCTGGACTGTGCTTCTACAATGGTATTTTTTAACAATGCCCATGCCTCTTGGGCATTTTTTACTTTTGTAGCTGCTCCTTTCAGTTTTTTTCTAACAATTTTTCTCATTTTATCAAAGTTTCCCTTTTGAAAGTTTAGCACGAGAGCCTTGGATTTGCACACTGTTCCTTTTCCAGTCATTAAATCAAATTTGATCATATTATGATCACTATTGCCAAGCGGCCCCACCACCGTTACGTCTCTCACCAAGTCCTGTGCTCCACTGAGAATTAGATCTAAAATTGCTCCCTCTCTCGTCGGTTCCTGAACCAATTGCTCCATAAAGCTATCATTTATTCCATCCAGGAAAGTTATCTCTCTAGCGTGACCCGATGATACATTAACCCAGTCTATATTGGGGTAATTGAAGTCTCAAAGTACACTGGTGCAGGATAAATTATATCACCACCAAGTATTCCAAATGAACTTTTATTACAATTCAAAGCAGAACCAGGTGAATAAGTGTTGAGACGGCAACTCCATAAATCAAATAGCACATAATTTACAGCGATCCCCCGACACGGACCGTGTTTCGCTAGGCTGCATCGGGAGGGACCAGCACACGCATATAAATCTAAAACATAAACAGAATTGTATATAATCATTTTATAGAGGTGGTGCGAAAGGCCAAACAAATTCTAAAAGCGGTACACATACCTTCTCAAAGTGTTCAATGGAGCGTGAACGCCCTCAATACTGACAGCCATTTAAAGATAGAAAAAAGGCGCAAAAGCAGACACTCTCGCGAGAGCTGTCAAAATTGATCGCGACAGCCAAATGCGGGACTCAGTTAAACAGGTACCAGTCAATATCCTTATTTAGACCTTTAGGGAAAACGGTATCCAAAATGAAAATCCATTTCTGTTCCCTCCGACCCAGTACCTCGGGGTAGTTGCCACCCCTGAAGGGACGGCAAACCACCTCGAGGACCGAGAAGGAGAGATCAGAAATGGCATGGCCGCGTTCCAGCCAATGTGTCACCAGGGGTTCGTCTACTCTGCCTAAACGGATGTTCGAGCTGTCCACAGGCTTTACTCATCCCTCCACGGGCCATTTGTTTAAAATTCGTACTTCGTCTGATTGTGTTACAAAAGGTGTAGTCTATGTTATAAGATGTCCCTGCCCCCTACTGTATGTCGGCAAGACCACTCGTATGCTTAAGACTCGCATTATCGAGCATTGCTCGAACATCTGTTTAGGCAGAGTAGACGAACCCCTGGTGACACAATGGCTGGAACGCGGCCATGCCATTTCTGATCTCTCCTTCTCGGTCCTCGAGGTGGTTTGCCGTTCCTCCAGGGGTGGCAACTACCCCGAGGTACTGGGTCGGAGGGAACAGAAATGGATTTTCATTTTGGATACCGTTTTCCCTAAAGGTCTAAATAAGGATATCGACTGGTACCTGTTTAACTGAGTCCTGCATTTGGCTGTCGCGATCAATTTTGACAGCTCTCGCGAGAGTGTCTGCTTTCGCGCCTTTTTTCTACCTTTAAATGGCTGTCAGTATTGAGGGCGTTCGCGCTCCATTGAACACTTTGAGAAGGTATGTGTACCGCTTTTAGAATTTGTTTGGCCTTTCGCACCACCTCTATAAAATGATTATATACAATTCTGTTTATGTTTTAGATTTATATGCGTGTGCTGGTCCCTCCCGATGCAGCCTAGCGAAACACGGTCCGTGTCGGGGGATCGCTGTAAATTATGTGCTATTTGATTTATGGAGTTGCCGTCTCAACACTTATTCACCTGGTTCTGCTTTGAATTGGAATAAAAGTTCATTTGGAATACTTGGTGGTGATATTACAAACAGTCTAACTTTAGTTAGTCAGCCTGAGTGACTCACAGCTCCCTTGATTAACAAATGTTGTTCCCTATTCAAACCTAATCACACTACCTCAACACCTTTCCAAGGTGAGTAACTGAGCTGAACTATTCAACTTTTTTACTTTGGTATATACTGCTCCTAGCTTATTTCTAGCTTCTGGCTACTTTTTTGTGGGTTTTTGTTTTTTTTTTGTTTTTCAATACAATGCACTCAGTTATTATTATATAAAACACTTAGCTCTTTAAAAGTCTGGAGGACACTTTAATAGTCAGGCAGACTTTAAAAAAATAAACATACTACCTACTGCTACCTTATTGACTGACTAAATACAAACAGTCTAACTTGTTTATTCACTGCCAACCTACTGCTACCTTATTGACTGACTAAAAATACAAACAGTCTAACTTGTGTATTCACTGCCTACCTACTGCTACCTTATTGACTGACTATTTAAAAATGCAAACAGTCTAACTTGTTTATTCACTGCCTGACTATTAAAGGCACAAACACACAAACACACTAAATAATATTCCCAAATAGTTAACTTTGCCCCAATACTTTTAAAAAAGTCAATGTCAATGTCCCAAGCAAAAACTTACTGATTCCTTTCAGCCACCAGCAAGGTGATCCTCTCCTCTCAGTGTTTCCACTGGAATGTGTTAGGCTGAGATCATCAGGAGATGCACTTCTGCCCATTCCATAAGCTGATCTATCTCCTGCGACACTTGCTGGTTCTTGGTTCCTCCTTGCTGATTGATTTAAGTCACAGTCATGGCATTGTCTAAATTTATCCAGACCGAATGACCCTGCAGCTTGTTGCTGAATTGCAAATATGCCAGTCGTACATCCCTGGCTTCAAGTTCATTGATGTTCCAAAAAGATTCTTCTGAATCCAGTGCCCTTGCACCATCAGATCCTGACAGTGAGCTCTCTAACCAAATAGGCTAGCATCTGTTGTCAGTACTATCCAGTTCAGTTGTGCTAGGGAAACTCCCTTCCTTAGATGATCCACCTGCAGCCACCACTGCAGTTGAGAGGAGACCTCCATTGGCAGGAGGAGCCTGAGACTGCGGGTTCCTCCAAGACAGCAGGGAGCACTGAAGAGGACTCATTGATCTGATGTGATGTTGACCCAACTCTGATAGAAGAGAGAGAGACGTCCCCCTATCTCCTGTTCCTGAGGGTGGGTCATCAAACCTTCACTGGGAGGGTAGGGAGGTTCCACTACCTGAACCTGCACCCCTTTTTGACTGTCAGTGACAAAAGTACTGAGACCTATCAAAGGTCAAGTTCTCTGAAGGGTTGTTCCTCTATAGGGATGAAAACTTCTAGATCCTCTAGTAGAACCTCTCATATTAAAAGAGCATGGCATCTGCTTCTTATCCTCTGGCAAACAAGGAACCAGAGAGTCGCCCCACTTACTGGCCAGTTTTCCAACTCACTCCCAAATAATAGCGAGCCTTTAAAGGGCAATTTGGTAAGGTTAGCCTTGGAGGTTGCATCGGCCAACCAGTTTCTCTCTTATAACTGATGCCTGGCTGCTACTATAGAAGCCATTCCCCTGGCTGAAGAGCAGACCAAATCACAGCCCGTATCTGCCAAAAAAGCAGCAGCTGGCTCCATAACTGCCCTTGAGTTCACCCCAGAATCATCGACCTCCTGTGAGAGAAGCAAACAAGATCGAGCCACCAGAGAGCAACAAGAAGTGATCTGCAAGGACATCGCCAGTGCATCAAATGACTGATAAGACAGGCTAAGAGAGAATTTGAAAAGAAGTTGGCTGTAGAGGCAAAAACTCACAGTAAAAACATTTTTAAATATATCCGAAGCAGAAAGACTGTGAGGGAGTCAGTTGGACCGTTAGATGATTGAGGGGTTAAAGGGGCACTTAGAGAAGATAAGGCCATTGCGGAAAGATTCAATGATTTCTTTGCTTCGGTGTTTACTGAAGAGGATGTGGGGGAGGTACCCATAATGGAGAAGGTTTTCATGGGCAATGATTCAGATGGACTGAATCAAATCACGGTGAACCTAGCAGATGTGGTAGGCCTGGATGACAAACTGAAGAGTAGTAAATCACCTGGACTGGATGGTATACACCCCAGAGTTCTGAAGGAACTAAAAAATGAAATTTCAGACCTATTAGTAAAAATTTGTAACTTATCATTAAAATCATCCATTGTACCTGAAGACTGGAGGATAGCAAATGTAACCCCAAAATATAAAAAGGGCTCCAGGGGCGATCCGGGAAACTACAGACCGGTTAGCCTGACTTCAGTGCCAGGAAAATAGTGGAAAGTCCTCACCAAGGACTTATCCCCTTGTACAGGTCCTTGGTGAGGCCTCACCTGGAGTACTGTGTTCAGTTCTGGAGACCGTATCTACAAAGAGACAAGGACAAGATGGAAGCGGTACAGAGAAGGGCGACCAGGAAGGTGGAGGGTCTTCATCGGATGACATATGAGGAGAGATTGAACAATCTAAATATGTACTCCCTGGAGGAAAGGAGGAGCAGGGGTGATATGATTCAGACTTTCAGATACTTGAAAAACTTTAATGATCCAAAGACAATGACAATCCTTTTCCGTCGGAAAAAAATCAGCAGAACCAGAGGTCACGAGCTGAGGCTCCAGGGACGAAGACTAAGAACCAATGTCAGGAAGTATTTCTTCATGGAAAGGGTGGTGGATGCCTGGAATGCCCTTCCGGAGGAAGTGGTGAAGTCTAAAACTGTGAACGACTTCAAAAGGGCATGGGATAAACACTGTGGATCCATCAAGTCTAGAGGGCGTGAATAAAGAGGAGGCATTCAAACACTGCACGGAGCGGCAGAAGCCACAGAGGCATTCACGGAGCGGGATGCCAGTGGCCAGTAGTTGGTGTTCCACCTTCACGGAGCGGAAGGATGGAGGGCTGCTATCTCAAAAAAATAAAAAAATAAAAACAGGGGTGGGTAAGAGTATGGGGTAAGGGTGTGGCCTGCTTGTTACAGCGGTTGCTACCCCTAATTGAGCTGGACGTTCACTTGAATGCAGATACGGCGCTGCTCTCTAAATTGGTGGTGGGGTGGAGGGGAATTAGGGCTGGAGGGTACTGGAAGCCAATAGTAACAGGTGGGAGAGAAAAAAAAGGGGGAAAAATGGATAAAGTGCGTAGCTTTCAGGGCAGACTAGATGGGCCATTTGGTCTTCTTCTGCCGTCATTTCTATGTTTCTATGTAAATCACAGAACATATAGAAAGACATGGTTTAATGGAACAAAGTCAGCATGGCTTTACCCAAGGCAAGTCTTGCCTCACAAATCTGCTTCACTTTTTTGAAGGAGTTAATAAACATGTGGATAAAGGTGAACCGGTAGATATAGTATACTTGGATTTTCAGAAGGCGTTTGACAAAGTTCCTCATGAGAGGCTTCTAGGAAAAGTAAAAAGTCATGGGATAGGTGGCGATGTCCTTTCATGGACTGCAAACTGATTAAAAGACAGGAAACAGAGAGTAGGATTAAATGGGCAATTTTCTCAGTGGAAGGGAGTGGACAGTGGAGTGCCTCAGGGATCTGTATTGGGACCCTTAATTTTCAATATATTTATAAATGATCTGGAAAGAAATATGACGAGTGAGATAATCAAATTTGCAGATGACACAAAATTGTTCAGAGTAGTTAAATCACAAGCAGATTGTGATACATTGCAGGAAGACCTTGTGAGACTGGAAAATTGGGCATCCAAATGGCAGATGAAATTTATTGTGGATAAGTGTAAGGTGATGCATATAGGGAAAAATAACCCATGCTATAATTACACAATGTTGGGTTCCATATTAGGTGCTACAACCCAAGAAAGAGATTTAGGTGTCATAGTGGATAACACATTGAAATCGTCGGTACAGTGTCCTGTCATAATGCCTCTGTATCGCTCCATGGTGAGACCGCACCTTGAATACTGTGTACAATTCTGGTCGCCGCATCTCAAAAAAGATATAATTGCAATGGAGAAGGTACAGAGAAGGGCTACCAAAATGATAAGGGGAATGGAACAACTCCCCTATGAGGAAAGACTAAAGAGGTTAGGACTTTTCAGCTTGGAGAAGAGATGACTGAGGGGGGATATGATAGAGGTGTTTAAAATCATGAGAGGTCTAGAACAGGTAGATGTGAATCAGTTATTTACTCTTTCGGATAGTAGAAAGACTAGGGGGGCACTCCCTGAAGTTAGCATGGGGCACATTTAAAACTAATCGGAGAAAGTTCTTTTTTACTCAACGCACAATTAAACTCTGGAATTTGTTGCCAGAGGATGTGGTTAGTGCAGTTAGTATAGCTGTGTTTAAAAAAGGATTGGATAAGTTCTTGGAGGAGAAGTCCATTACCTGCTATTTTCACTTAGAGAATAGCCACTGCCATTAGCAATGGTAACATGGAATAGACTTAGCTTTTGGGTACTTGCCAAGTTCTTATGGCCTGGATTGGCCACTGTTGGAAACAGGATGCTGGACTTGATGGACCCTTGGTCTGACCCAGTATGGCATTTTCTTATGTTCTTATGTTAGTTTCAATCCTTCTATCGTGAGCATCCTTCAAGGACACTCTTCCTTCCATTGGAACAGTGGACCATTTGGAGACTACACATACAAGTGCATCTACCTTTGGAAAATGTAAATGCTCTCTTGCCACAGGATCCAGAGGGTACAGGCCTTCCAAAACCCAATCCCCTTTAAAATTAGCCTCTGTGGCACCCCACTCAAGATCAATTAATTCTTGAATGGCTTCCGCAAGGAAACCAAAATGGGATTTTATTCAGCTCAGTCACAGTGTCTGCCCCAGGAACTCTGAGCATCTTCAAGGTCTGGGAAATCAAACCTGGCAGTAGGGATGTGAATAGTTTTTTAATGATTTAAATTATCATCCGATATTTTTAAAATCGTTATCAATCGTTAAAGAGTGCGATACAATAGAAATTTCCCCGATTTATCGTGAAAAATCGTTAATTGTCTTAGTGCGCACTAACCATTGCTAGTGCGCACTAACATAAAATGATCCAATTTGACACTTTTCAGGTCAGTTAAGGTCAGTTAGGAATGAATATGTATTCCTATTGGCTGCCCTCATTTATTGATGTTACCAAGGTTCCCACTGAGGTGATGGTTTAATATATGGGGGATGGGAAATGGAAATGGTTGGTAGCTTGACAAAAAAAGTAATGTGATGATCATCACTCATGTGACTAGAACTTGTTTGTTTATTATTTTTGTTATCAGTCACTGGCACGTGAAATGCTAGTGCATGTTTTGAATTTGCCAATCCCTGTGCATTTTAGAAAGGTGGTCCTGGAATTATCATACACACTTCGAATATATGTATATGGTAATTGTTGGTAAGTGTATTTTTGAAGTGGCCACCCTGGCCAGTATGTTTACTTTCCCTTCTACTTTTACTCACTAGCTAAGCTTTATAAGAAGTGCTTCTCTGCTTGTGTGTTGCTTTTGTTTGGTGGGAGGAGAGGAGAAACATCAGCTCTTTATTCAATCTACTAGATCTATTATATCAACCTACTCATTTTTTTATTGATGTATTATATCAGTGAATTAATAATTAATTACTAGGTGGAGGTGAATATCTGATACACTAGGTTACTAGCCTAGTGTCACTGTCTGGCTAGGCTAGTGGCATTTAGCAGAATTATTAGTAGCAGTACTGCTGAATTATATTCAAGCCTAGGTAGGCAGGCAGTGCACCACTCCAGCAGTCACATCAGTGCTTCTTGTGCAGTAGTGCAGCATTATATATTATCGATCAATCAGTACTATTAGCTGCAGCTGGTGATTGATTGATACTAAAATATCAGTCTAACTACTAAACTAGTGTGCCGTCTTACTGCTGTGCCAGTGTATTGGTGCTGGACTTGCACTTGAGCCTTAAATTTATAAATCAATTGTTTGTTAGTAGCGCTAGTATATTAAGTATAATACTTATAAGGGGTAGCCTAGTGTCTCTGGCTAGTGGCTGGCTACTAGCCACACCAGTGAGCCACTAGTCAGATTACTAGTCACACAGGGGCGGATTTTCAGAGCCCTGCTCGCGTAAATCCGCCCAAAACCGGGCGGATTTACGCGAGCAGGGCCCTGCGCGCCGGTAAGCCTATTTTACATAGGCCTACCGGCACGCGCAGAGCCCCGGGACTCGCGTAAGTCCCGGGGTTTTCGGAGGGGGCATGTCGGGGGGCGTGTCGGGGGCGGGCCCGAACCTCGCGGCGTTTTCGGGGCATGTCGGGTGCGTTCCGGGGGCGGGCCCGGGGGCATGGCCGCGCCCTCCGGACCCGCCCCCAGGTCGCGTCCAGGCGCGCAGGAGGCCCGCTGACGCGCGGGGATTTACGCCTCCCGGATGGAGGCGTAAATCCCCCAACAAAGGTAAGGGGGGGGGTTTAGACAGGGCCGGGCGGGTGGGTTAGGTAGGGGAAGGGAGGGGAAGGTGAGGGGAGGGCAAAGGAAAGTTCCCTCCGAGGCCGCTCCGATTTCGGAGCGGCCTTGGAGGGAACGGGGGTAGGCTGCGCGGCTCGGCGCGCGCCGGCTATACAAAATCCATAGCCTTGCGCGCACCGATCCAGGTTTTTAGCAGATACGCGCGGCTCCGCGCGTATCTACTAAAATCCAGCGTACTTTTGTTTGCGCCTGGAGCGCAAACAAAAGTAGGCTATTCGCGCTCCTTTTAAAATCCGCCCCACAGTGACCTGTCACTTGACTATATCCTATCTTCTGTCCTGTGCTCTGGCTGGGGCTATATTTATATATTAGTTTCTTAAGTTTAAAAAGTAAAATACAACACGATACATTACTGAACTACTCACTGGCTGCTGTGCCAGCTTACTTTGTTGGTGCTGGACTTGAGTCTGCCTGGCTGGCGGATATAATTTATAAATCACTCAGTATCAGTAGTGCTATTAAGGGGTAGTGGCTGGCTAGTGGCTGGCTACTAGCCACGCCAGTGAGCCACTAGTCAGATTACTAGTCACACAGTGACATATCACGACTATATCATATCCTCTGTCCTGTGCTCTGGCTGGGGCTATATTTATATATTAGCTGCTTAAGTTTAAAAAGTAAAATACAACACAATACATTACTGAACTACTCACTGGCTGCTGTGCCAGCTGGAATTGAGTCTGCCTGGCTGGCGGTTATAATTTATAAATCACTCAGTATCAGTAGCACTATTAAGGGGTAGTGGCTGGCTAGTGGGTAGTAAGTGGCTACTAGTAGACAGTGAGCCACTAGTCAGATTACTAGTCACTCAGTGACGTGTCACTGACTGACGAAGTCACTCACTAACTATATCCTTCTTTATATCTTATCTATTAGGTGCTGCTATCAGTATACTGCTGTGCCAGCTTACTTGTTGGTACTGGACAGGACTTGCAGCTTGACTGAGCCTGGCTGGTGGGCCAGTGGCCACTGGTTATAAAATCACCTATACAGCGCTAGTATAATTAAATTCCTGTTCTCTGGGGCTGCTATAATATTACCTGCTAAAGCCATAAAGTTTTAAAATGTTTGGTGGTGACAAGAAGAGTACTACTGGAAAGAGAAGTCCAGTCCCTAGAAAAAAACTGTGATTTGATAAGAATGATACCCCTTCTAATGCAATTAGGGGCAGATTTTAAAAAGTTGCGCCAGCGCGTACTTTTGTTCGCGCAGCAGTCGCGAACAAAAGAACGCCTGATTTTATAAGATACGCGCGTAGCCGCGCGTATCTTATAAAATCTGGGGTCGGCGCGCGCAAGGCTGCACAAAATTGGCAGCCTGCGCGCGCCGAACCGCGCAGCCTGCCTCCGTTCCCTCCAAGGCCACTCCGATTTCGGAGCGGCCTCGGAGGGAAATTTCCTTCGCCCTCCCCGCACCTTCCCCTCCCTTCCCCTACCTAACCCACCCCCCCGGCCCTATCTAAACCCCCCCTTACCTTTGTCGGCAAAGTTACGCCTGCTGAAAGCAGGCGTAACTTTGCGTGCGTCGGCCGGGTGCCCCGCTCCGTGGTCCGGTCCCAGGGGCTGTTCCGGAGGCCGCGGCCACGCCCCCGGAATGCCCCCGGGCCGAAAACACGCCCACGTCGCCACCACCGAAATGCCGCGCCCCACCCCCTAAACGGCGCGTCATCTCAACACGCCCCCCCCGACACGTCCCCGACAGGAAGCCCCGGGACTTACGCGCGTCCTGGGGCTTTACGCGCGCCAGCGGCCTATGCAAAATAGGCGCGCCGGCGCGCGAGGGCTCTGCGCGTGTAAATCCGGAACGATTTATGCACGCGGGCCTTTGAAAATCCGCCCCTTAATGTAGAAGTGCAAGGTAACTTGCAGGACAAGGAAGGAGCAAAATCAGGAAAATGTGAAGGAAATGTGAAAGTCAAATATGTGCAAGTGCAGCACATTTTATTGTTAGATGAAGTGCTAGAGAAAGTCTTGAATAAAGAATCAGAGGACTCTGAGGAGGAGGATGACGATGTTGATGATGATCAGGGATTTTGGCGTATTAAAAATTCTGAGGAGGAGGAGGAGAAGAACACCACCAATGACAATGTACTATCAGATGGTAGTACTAGTAATGATGATGGTAGTCTGATTGCAAAAACCACTGTCAGTGCCAGTATCCTTCCTATTCCTAAACCAGTTGAACATCGGCAAGTTAATACAACAACAACTTCTTCTGCTACTTCTTGTAACACTACTCCTAGTACTACTACTATGACAATGACAAGAAGTGTCCAGGCTAGAGTAAGGGACAGTAGAAAAACATCTAAGGTTTGGAATCATTTTAATGTTGTGGCTGATTGGAGATTTGCTGAATGTATCCACTGTAAAAGGATGGTGAGCCGTGGAAGAAGTTTTGGACATCTTACTACCACCAACATGAAATATCACCTTGAAAGAGAACATAGAGCACTGTTGCTTGCAGAAGAAGATGCAGGGAAGCCACAGAAGGAAATTAGTTCAGAAGATTGTGTGTATGTGAAGCAGAAGCAGTCTCCTTCTCCTTCTCCTCTTCCCCGGCAGCAGCAGCAAGCTACTGTTGAGCAGATGGGGTGGTGTCCTTCTTCAATTTCACAGACTAGGAAGCAAGTAATATCCAAACTGGTGACACGACAAATTGCTGTAATGATTGCTGAAGATGATCAGCCACTGCAGATTGTAAAGAATGGTGGCTTGACCTACTAGGTTATTTTTTTTATGCAATATATAAAATTCAGTAATAAAAAAATACATAGCTATCTTTCAATGTGGCATTCCAAATTCCCAAATACAAATACCACCATTTCAAAATGATAAATATAAATAATATTAATATACCACTAGTGATAACATTATCTCTTACCTTTCTTCTTGAGATCTTCGATCTCACGCGGGTAAGAGGCTCTCCAGTAGAACTCCTCCTGGAGAGTCACCCAGGCAGCAGACTCCCTTTGCAGGTTAGGCCTGCTGCCTGGGGTGGGGGGTGGGGGGGGGTTGTATAGATTCTCCTCATCCAGGAGGAGTAGCCAGGCTAGGAGGTCCATATCAGCCTGTGTGAAGCGGGGCTTCCTGGACCGATCAGCTGCCACCTTGGAGGAGGATGGTTGGGCAGACTCTGACTCCCTATCATGATCCATCTACATTGAGAAAATAAAAAAGAAGATGAAAAAAAGTAAGTTCAGAAGCTCAGAATGCAAAGGGCTGAAGTATCCCACCCTTCACATCCCTCTCTCCCCCCACTGCTGGTATATGGGAGAGAGAAGGGGGAGGTGAAGGGCCAAGCAGTCCCACTCCCCGGTCTCTAAAGGACAGATCTCTTCAGAAAATCAGAGCTGCTGAATGCAGGGGCTGTCTTCCCCTTCACATCCCTCTCCCCCTCCCCCACACTGCTGGTATATGGGAGAGAGAAGGAGACGGGGAGGGAAAGGTGGAGGTGAAGGGCCAAGCAGTCCCACTCCCTGGTCTCAAAAGGACAGATTTCAGAAAATCAGAGCTGCTGAATGCAGGGGCTGTCTTCCCCTTCACATCCCTCTCCCCCTCCCCCCCCCCCCCTTGCTGGTATATGGGAGAGAGAAGGAGAAGGGGAGGGAAAGATGGAGGTGAAGGGCCAAGCAGTCCCACTCCCTGGTCTCTAAAGGACAGATATCTTCAGAAAATCAGAGCTGCTGAATGCAGGGGCTGTCTCCCCCTTCACATCACTCTCCCCCCCCCCCCCCCCCCACCATTCACTGTGCTCAAGTTTGCAGTTCCTGTGTTAAACTTCATTTTTTCACTAGAGTAGCATAAAATAAAATGAAGTACTTTGTGTATTAAACTAAAGAAACTTTACATAAAATGAAATTAAGTACTTCTCTATTTAATATGCTACTTTATTAAAACAAAACATTTAATAAAGAAACTTGCAACCTGAGCTTCAAAACATTAACATACTATAGAAAAACTAAACAAAAAAGTTTATTATTAATTTATTATACTTACAGTGGTAAAATTTAAACAGCAGGCTGAGGCTAGACTGGCTAGGCTACTGGCAGTGGCTAAGCTATAGCTGGGTCCTGGCACTGTCACTGCTGCTGTGCTGCAGCCTGCTGGCACTTTTCTGTTTTGGCTAGTGCGTGCTATATCTGGTAGCAAAATGGCCACGGGGGACAGCACCAAGCATGTGCAGCTTAGTGCGCACAAAAGAAAATTAGTTAAATATATGGTTCTACGTTCCCATTGGCTGTCTCCAAGGTGGTGGCAGCCAATGGGGACACAGAACGATACCTCTAGCTAACGAACATTTCCTCAAATGTTACTTTTAAACCGTTAGTGCGCACTATCTGGAAAAATGATTTTTTTACAAAAAAAAATCATGCCGATCAGATTTTTTTCTTCCCTTAGCTGAACCTGATCGTTAAAACGATCGGGCACATGATTCACAACCCTACCTGGCAGTACATCTTTATGAAAGAACCATAGCATAGTTCTTTATGGTTCTAATCCTGCAGGAATTTCACCATCCTCGAGTCAGGATCGGTGAATCATCCATGCCATTCAGACTTCCATTGGAAAGTCCCGCTGCCACTATAGCACTACTCCAGCACTTAACAGTAGGTCCCTGCAAGATTTATACCTATGATTCTACTCAGAGAGTATTAGAGAGGGTTGAAGATTGCACCTGGAGAAAGGATTGCAATCCATGAAAAACTCTACCCACGAAAAGGTAGAAGCATCCAATCTAGGAAGTACTTTAGGTATACTCACTAAGCTATTATCCAAAAATAATAGGTGTCCAACCTAGGCATCCAAAAATTTGTCATCTGACACTTAGGCGCCTCACCTAGACATCTCAATGCCTAGGCATCCAAAACTTAGGCGTCCCAAAAATAAGTTCCATAAAACAATTTAAGTGCATAATACAACTTGTGCGCACAGGTAAACTTGTGGCCACTTAACTTAGACGCACATAATACAAGGGTGAACTAACCATCCAAAAACTGGGCGCACAACCTGTACACACAGCTAAACGCACACACAAAACCGACAATCCTGTAAAGGGCAGCCTAAAAAAGCAGACGAAATGCCATTGCGGTCTACCATGTGGCGTGCAGCAAAAAAACCTGAGTGGGGCCTAGACCACAGAAGCTGCTGAACCCACCAGGCTACCCACTTCTCTTGACCTCCTATGGAGAGGGATGAACATCGGAACGGCACGCCGAGTAAAGAGACCGGGAAAAAGGAGGAAGCCCTATGATACAAAAGCCTCCTTCTGCATCTCTGTAGATATATATATATATATATATATATATATATATATATATATATATATATATATATATATATATATAGTCAAACAAAGAAGACAGAAAAAATATTTTATTATACAGTCCCCACCCAATACAGAATATATTATTACTAATGAGGGAACACAAACATTTTTTATAAAGTATTTTTATTCCATAAACATTTAAAGAAGTATTTTCCCATTAAAATATTCATACAAAAAATTATACAACTATTTAAAGTGCAAAATCCTTCATAACAATTCTGGGACTGACAGTCTTTCTACTTATGTCAAAAATAGAAAATGGTACTCCAGTTCTTATTCAGCAGCAGATGGAATTTCCATATACATCCATATTACTATTAAGTTGGAAAACGCAGTCAATTTCCACAAAATAAATTACCAGATCGATCATCAAAACACTTGCTCTTCCAAATTCAAAAGCTTTAGAATGACAATGAACCTTCAGATTAATCTTCTATCCCCAACATGAAGGCCTTGATGTTTCACCGCATAGCGGCTTCATTAGGGAGAGAGTAACAGTGGTTACAGAGCTTCATTTTGGCTCCTTAAATGAATATTGTCAGGCTAAAACGGATCCTGAGGGGTCTGAGGATTTTGAAAGAACCCTTTATATATGCTCATGATAATGCTTTCATTACTAGATGGAATGCAATTCTGAACAAATGTTCCTATGGCTTGATGTTATTGATAATTGCAACTGCTAATACATCTGCATCTGAAATCAAAACTTCTTTAGAGAAACAGCTTTCAGAATTACAAACTAAATTGCCAGTAGATTCATTTTCATTACTGCTTGACGAATATAAGGATAATATGCAAAAATATTGGACTGAACTGAAAGCTTTAAAAATTAAGAAATGTCAACGAGATGAATATGACTACAGTAGGGAATACATATAACCATGGATGGATAAAAGCAGATCCCCTAAGAAATCACAGTTCATCAAGTGACTCCTCTGATGAAGAGAATCTGAGACAGCAAGCGGTCAATTACCATTGTTCTGTGACATTTTCTAACCCTGAACTTCCCGGTGAAGTCTCTTCTAGAAATCAAAACTTTTTGCCATCAACACGTAAGAATCATATGGGACTCAGTCACGACTCCCAGAGAATACCATCATCTGGACCGATGCAGGTTTCAATGGATGCGATTCATTGTTATTCTCTGTCTTAGGACAGTTTTCTTTTCCATCTTCTGTGATAGAATTTGATAATGTAAATACTTGCTCATCCATTCAAAGATCTTCATAATATCTGCTGTTTTTCTTAATGTGATTAGAAGACATCATTTGTCTCTCTCTGAAAATCATGCCATTAGCAACCTGTAGAGGTGGCAAGGCATAGAGTGGAGGAGTAGCCTAGTGGTTAGAGTGCAAACTGAGAAAGAAATCAGAGTTCAAATCTAACTAATGATCCTTGTAACTTCACCCTCTATTTTTCTGGGTACAAACTTAAAAAGCAATTTATTAAGCCTCAGTGCTCAGTTCTGCAGACTTATGAAGCCCTATGGTAAAATACTTCATGCAAAAATACCATGGTAATATGGTGCTGTGTGATGGCAGTCCAACATTTTAAATGGACCATGGTGGTTCCCCAGAACCCTCTGCTCCAGCCACTCCTTGAAGGGCAAATATATCCAAAATAAAAATAAATGTGTCATGGTGTTGGCACAGTCTTGTGTTCATGCCCAAATCAGACAGTTAATATGTTATTAATATTTTAAGTTACACACTCTTCACAAATTGAAGCTGCTTTTGAATCCTCCTGATTTCGAGACTATCCACCAATCTTTGGTCATTATCTGCCATGATTCTTGCAACTCTGTGTATTTAGGACTTTCAGCTTCATACTGCAAATCTCTCCAAGTGATTCAACATTCGACAGCCTGTATTCTTACTGGGACATCTCGATTCGAACATATTTTCCCACTGTTAAAATTACCTCATAGGTGAATAAAATATAAGGTACTTACTATGACTTTCAAAGTTTTGAGTAGTGAGACATAGCCATGTATCACTGCTTTGTTAAAAATCATAATCCTACTAGAGAGTTAGTTTTCCAGCTGCTGTTTTTTGGGCATTCCTTCAGCCAGAACAATTAGATTAGATAAAAACCATGAGGGAATATTTACAGTAGCAGGCCTATATTTATGGAACTTGTTACCTGTTATGCTGGTGGACCAAGGGGGTGTTGGCTCTGCCCATGGGGAGGAGCCCCACAGGCTCCCACCATCAGTAGGTGAGGCAGACGAGGAGCAGAGACCCCACTGGAGCTTCACCACTACCAGCCCACATTCCCCTTAGGCTGAGCCCTCGGGTACCGGACCCAGCTGGACTGCAGCGAAGGAAGACCAGCAGAGGGGCAAGAAGCAGTAGCGCAGGCCAAGTCTGGTACAGGTGGTGTAGCTCATAGTCAGTATCTAGGCAAGGGTCTTAGCAGGCAGCATAGGTTGTAGTTGGTATCTAGGCAAGAGTCGTGGCAGGTGGTGTAGCTCGTCAAACTACAGTCCGAAGTCAAAGCCAAGGTGAAACCAGAAGCATGAAAGGAACTCAGGAACTCAGGAACAGGCAATGCACATCTTGAAGAGAGAGGACCTATTGCCAAGGCAAAGGTCGGAAGCAGGATCCAGCCTTATATAGTCTTCGAGTGATTTATTTTATTTATTTATTTAACATTTTTCTATACCGAACTTCATGACAAGCTTCATATCAGGCTGGTTTACATCAAACTTAGGGGTTAACTGAACATAACCATATAACAGGAAGGCCGAAGCGCAGACACAAATAACAGGGAGAGTGAACTTGGGGGCTAGAGTAGCCAGGAAATAAAGGACAGAAACAATTGGAGAATGAGAATATACAGTGGCTGGGTCGGTCATTTAGTCTATTGGGCTAAATGAAAGAACTGTTGCAATGTTAGGCTTGAGGGAAGGCTTGGATGAAAAGCCAAGTCTTGAGTTTTTTTCGGAAGGTAATCAGGCAGGTTCCAGTCTTAGATCAGTTGGCAGGTTGTTCCAGATGATGGGGCCAGCTATGGAGAATGCCCGTTCTTTTGTGGAGGTTAGACGAGAGGATTTAGTTGGGGGAACTTGAAGGGTTCCTTTGTCATCCAGAAGGGTTGCGAGCATTTTCCCACCGTGGGCCCTCCAAATGAAGAGAGGAATGTGCGCACTCCTAGGGGGATGCCAGATGCAGGAGGGAGTCAGCGGTGTCAGCAGCATTCCAGCCATGAAGGAAGGGAGTCAGCAGCATCAGGCTGGCAGCTCCGGGCCGCAAAGTCAGTGGCATTGGGCTGGCGGCTCAGAGCCAGAAGGAGACCAGAAATAGCAGCGGCAACTCCCCATTGCTATCAGGAGGCCCAGGGCTGGCCCAACCACAATGGTGCAGTATCAGGTAAGTGAGACCAGCTGCAGGAACCTGCAGTTGGTAAGCGTAACAGTACCCCCTCCTCTAAGCCCCCCTCCTGAGGGTTTCGGCTTCCTGGTGTGAGAAGTATGGAATTGCTTGATAAGGTTTTTATCCAAAATCTTGAAGCCGGCTCCCAGGTGTTCTCCTCCAGGCTATATTCCTCCCAGGAGAGGAGGTAACTCCCATATTTGGCCATGTCTTCTCACATCTAGTACTTCAAGCACCTGGTATGTGCTTTCACTCTATGAGGATTTTTTTTGTGGTTCAAGCAACTTCCGAGAGGGCCAGGAAAGTACCAGGAGTTTCAGGAGGGTGACGTGGAAGGAGGCAACCAGAGCTGACGAGTTGCTGGACCCAATTGATGGAGTACCGTGAATGGACCAATATATCGTGGCACCAGCTGCATAGATAGAAGTGTGAGTGGATATTGTTGTGGGCACGGAGGCGCGGTCACTTACTCAAGAGAGATGTGAACCCTTGAGCCACAGTGCAGCTCGGGGAGGAGCCCTAAGGCACACACCGTGGGAGGTGAGAGTGTTCAAGCATGGGCTGGAGCAGGAACAAGGCTAGATTGGATCAAGACTGACAACATTAGGAACTGGAACAAGGCAGGCTCATCCCTACACTGGACCTGCACGCACCGGTGAGACCCAGCAATGCAATGCTGGTCTCAAGAGTAACCCTCTGGCCACTTGGTAGCCCTTCCGGACCCGCTGCTTGGGAACAACGAGTGCGTGAGGCCAGACAGAGGCTGAGGGCAGGAACAAGATGAGAAATGGAACTCAGGACTTGGAAGACTCAGATGAGGAATCGAGAAACTTGGAAGACTCAGACGAAGACTCGAGGAACTTGGGAGACTTGCGGAACTTGGAAGACTCAGACAAGTTTTCAGGGTACTTGGAAGACTCGGACAAGGTTTCAGGATACTTGGAGACTCAGACAAAGTTTCAGGATACAGGCACTAGTACAGGTTGAGTACTGCACTGCAGCACGCCCTACACAGCCGCCCATGGCTGGACGTGGACCACACCGGAAGCGAAGCAGACTCCAGGTGATACAGTGAAAACTTGGAACTGGAAACATGTTGAAGATTCAGGAGAGGCCTGCACCGAGGCACGCCCTATACAGCCACCCATGGCTGGTCACGGACCATGCTGAAGCAGAGCAGGTTCTGGCTTGAGTCTTGGGCATGGATGGAAGCAGGCACAAGGTATTCTGAAAACTGGGTACATGATTCAAGACTCAGAATTCAAGACTTCGGAACTTGGATTCAGGAACAGACCTCGGCTTTAAAAACAAGAAGCATTCTGGAGACTTGCGCTGCAGACATAAAGACAGGCCTTGTGCCATGAAACACCCTACACAACCCCCCATGGGCTGGCCACGGACCACGACGGTGGCATGCCAGGAAAGGTTGACAAGCTGGAAACCTGGAAGAAGGATGAAGCACCTGAGATAAGGACATCAGGACTAGGAATGGAACACAGAACATCTGGAACATCAGGAACTTCTGGACATGGAACATTGGAACTAGGAACATCAGGACTTGGAACATCAATACTTCAAAACAAGGAATGTCAGGACACCGAAGAGACAATGAAGGAGCTCCAACAAAGGACAGGACCAGGAACATCTAACGAAGCCATCAAGACACAAGAAGACCACGGAAGACCTAGACCAGAAGGAAGAGCACAGGCAACTGTGAGACCCGGATTCAAAGGCCCCAAGGAGTGAAAGCTGAGCCCTTTTATAGGGCTTGATGAAGAACAGGCTGATGAGGTTATCCAGTGGGGCCACAGGCTTTTCCTTCCACTGGCCCTTTAAATATTGAGCAGAGGCATGCGCGCGCACCTAGCAGGACCCAGGGAGTGAGACAGCAACATCAGCGGCATCCTCACCATGAAGAAGGTAGAATGGCGGCAGAATTGGGGCCGCGAAGATGAAGACAGTGGCAGCTCCTGCCATGAAGCTGAGGTGTCCCAGCGGCGGCACTAGGACCGCAAAGATGAAAAACATTGGCGGCACTCCCGGCCATGGAGCATGGTGTCAGCGGAGGCCAGGCCATGATAAAGCAGCAGCAGTGGTGGCGTTGGGCCGGGGTAAGAGGCCTGCTCATGGATGGGCTCTGAAAGCAGGATCGTAATAGATATGCCATGTGCTGAGCCATACGTTCTCTCCCTGTTTGAACTAGGATGCAGGTCTTCGATGGAGATGAGCTCATTTATTTAGCTTTCAAGTCTGCCTTCTGCAACATCTGCTGCATGAGGGTCCATAGTTTTCTCAATTCCTCCACAGTCATTTGAGCTGCCAGAGAAGGACACTTAGTGGAACCAGTAGAGGAGGAGGTAACTGCTTGCCATAGACTATTTGGAATGGAGAAGCTCCCGTGGTGGTGCAGGGATGGAAATTATTAGAGAACTCTGCCCAGGGAAGCAGAGCTGCCCAATCATCCTGTTGGGTATTGACATAAGCCCAAAGGAAATGTTTCATGGTCCAGTTGGTCTGTTTAGACTGTCCATTAGCTTGTGAAAGGTATGCAGTACTGAATACCTTTCACAATTTTTTTACAAAGAGCCTTCCAGTATCTTGCTGTAAATTGAGTGCCTTGGTTGGACATATGTTTGGGAAGTCCATGGAGATGGAACACATGCCGAATAAGAGTTGCACTAGTTGTGGAGCAGAAGGGAGACTAGGTAATGCTGTGAAATGTGACATCTTTGAGAAACGGTCAGCTACCACCCAGATTCCATGTTGCCATTTGAAAGCGGTAGGTCCACGATGAAGTCAGTGGAGATGTGAGTCCAAGGTTCCTTGGGGGTTGGCAAATGACTGTAACAGCCCCTGTTATTGCTCCAGAATTTTCTGGGTTAAGCCTGGAAAGGCCTACAGGGCAGAAGCCTCCCCCCAGTCCATGGCCTTGGCAATCTGTTATACTGGTGGACCCTTGGACCGAGGGGGAGTTGGCACTGCCCATGGGGAGGAGCCATACAGGCTCCTACCATCAGTAGGTGTGGCATACGAGGAGCATAGACCCCACTGGAGCTTCACCACTACCAGCCCACATTCCCTTTATGTTGAACCCTTGGGTGCCGGGGCAATCTGGACTTACTTGGGCCTCTGCAGCGAAGGAAGCCCAGAAGAGGGGCAAGAAGCAATAGCATAGGCCAAGTCTGGAACAAGTGGCGTAACCCGTAGTCGGTATCCAGGAAAGGGTTGTGTCAGGCGGTGTAGCTCGTAATAGGTATCCAGGCAAGGGTCATGGCAGGCGGCGTAGCTCGAAGTCAAAGTACAGTCCAAAGTCAAAGCCAAGGTCAACCCAGGGGCACAGAAGGAACTCAGGAACTCAGGAACTGGCAATGCACGTCTCAGAGAGAACCTATTGCCAATTCAAAGGCTGGAAGCAGGGTCCAGCCTTATATAGTCCTCAAATGATGATGTCATCTGGAAGGGCTGCAGACCTTCCAAATGAAGAAGAGAGGTGCATGTGCATGCCTAGGAGGACACCAAATGCAGGAGGGAGTCGGCAGTGTCGGCGGCATTCCAGCCGTGAAGGAAGGGAGTCAGTAGCATCAGGCTGCCAGCTTGGGGTCGTGAAGTCAGCAGCATCGGGCTGGCAGCTCAGAGCCATAAGGAGAGCAGAAGTGGTGATGGTCACTCCCCTCCGCTATCCAGAGGCCTGGGGCTGGCCTGAACGCAATGGTGCGGCATCGGGTGAGTAAGGCTGGATTCGGGAACCTGCGACCAGCAAGCGTAACATTACCTGAGCCCTTGAAAAGAAAACATTTAAAATAAATTTGTAAACATATCTTTTTAATGATGCTTTTTGTTGTGATCCTGCCCGCGAGGAGCGTGGGCAGGCTCTTACCTTCACAGCCAGTCAGGCTGCTGACGCTGCTGCTTCTCTTTCTCCCTGAATCAGCTGGGGCTGTCCCTGCAGCTGTTGCCATGCGGCTGGCTCCTCTGCTCCTGTTTCTGCCTTCCCCCGACGTACCTCTGCGATCCCGGGACCTTTCAGCCAGCAGGGAGGCCGTCCTTGCCAGTGCCTGCTTCAGCCCGGGTCCTTGCCTGGCAGGGAAGCCGTCCCTGCCGGTGCCTGCAGCCTGCTACAGCTCTCTACTCTGCCTGCAGTCTTACCTCTCTCTGCTTCTTCCTGCTTCAGTCCTTGCAGCTGGGAGCTGCTCCAGTGACCTGCCTTCACCCAGCTCCAGTCCAGGAGCTGCCTTGTGTTCCAGCCTTCTGCAAGGTCCTGTGTTTCTTACCTGTCGGAGCTCCTCGTCCAGTCCTGATGTCTGCCTGCCGTTCCAGTCCCAAGGTCTGTCTCTTGATCCAGTACTTGTGTTCCAGTCCTGATGTTCCTGCTGTTCCAGATGTCCATGTTCCAGCCCTGAGGTGTGTCTCCTGTTCCAGTATCTGTGTTCCAGTCCTGATGTTCCTGCTGTTCCAGATGTCCTTGTTCCAGCCCTGAGGTCTGTCTTAATCCTTGTTCCTGATCCTGATGCTTTAACCTGCCTTGAGCTGCCAGGAGTGCAGCGTATCCTTGCCTTGAGCTGCCAGGAGTGCAGCGTTTCCTTGCCTTGAGCTGCCAGGAGTGCAGCAAATCTGCTTCCTCTTTCCTGTGCTCTCCCGCTCTCAGCGTGGTCCGCGACCAGCCTTCCTGGGCTGAGTAGGGCGCGCATGGGACAGAGTGGTCTGCGACTCAGTCCCGCGGGTGGTCTGAGTAGGGCGCCCTGAGGGACAGTGCCCATGTCTTCCTTCAGCCCTCGTTCCTGAACCCACCTCTGTGCATCCAGTACCTCGTCCTGAGTCCACGTCTGCTCCTAAGTCCACCTCTGTGCATCCAGTACCTCGTCCTGAGTCCACGTCTGTGCCTGAGTCCACATCTATGCATCCTGCACCTCGTTCCTGAGTCCACGTCTTTGCCTGAGTCCACGTCTAAGGATCCTCCACGTCTATGCCTGAGTCCACGTCTATGCCTGAGTCCATGTCGTTCCTGAGTCTCGTCTGAATCCATGTTCCAGTCTTCGCTGCCCTGGCCTCCATCTGGCCTGCCACTTCGTGCCGTACCCTGCGGCAGGTCCGAAAGGGCTGGGAACGGTCGGAGGACTGTTCACAAGACCAACATTGCATTGTTGGGTCTTCCGAAGCGGGCAGGTCCGGAGGAGGGCCTGTCTTCCAGTCTTCACTCCAGCTTGCCTTCGTCCAGCCCATGCTCGGGCATGCCACGCCTCCCACGGCACCTCTCCAGACCCCTCTGGCGTCGAGCCGTGGCCCAAGGGCACACACATCTCCCAGGAGTGGGATCGCTCTCCTAGCGCTCCACAACACTTTTAGTAGATTTTGAGGTTCTCTACATGGTTTGAGGGTCTGCGTATTTCTAACTGGTAACCTTGATGTGATTTAATGTGCCTCATTGTTTTTTTTCATCTGAGGTATTCCTTGGCATTACTTTGAAATGTATTATTCAGTTTGTTTTTAATATTGTGTATGCTTTTACTATATGTTAGTCACTAAGAATGTTGGATTATACAGCATATAAATATTTTAAATTAAATGAAAAAAATAAGTCCACTCCCACGAGGACCTCCTCTCCCCTTTGACCCCCAAAACACCTTATTTAAAAGCCCTGATGGCCCAGAGGTTCCTGGACTATAGCCTAGATCTCCAGGTCTTTGCCCACCATTCTCAAAATGCACTATCCAGTCTCATTCATACTTTCACCCCATTATGTGATTTTTCTACTCCAGCTGGTGGGGGAAGGGAACAGAAGGTATGAGAGCCATTCAGCTTCTTTAAAGAAAGACCCTGGGAACCCCAAAATGTGCATTAGTATGCAGAGGAAAGTTTGTTATACCTTTTGAGGTGTAGTTAGCTTTCAGCAAATAACAAGGTTTGTGAACTTCAAGACAAACAATGTAATTTTATTTGCATATAATTACCCTATTAATGAAAACAATTGCATGCATTTGCATATCTGCATTGCACCAGAGTTTTGTGTTACAGTTAATGCACAGAATTTGAATTTCCATGTGTTATCTGTGCAGTATTCCTTTATAACCAGAAAATGTTTAATATTTGTATTCAACTTTTTTCTATAAGTTTGTGCAAGATGGATAACAATGAATCATATAAAACATCTAGTTAAAAATAGACTTCATCATACAGCAAACATGATATAATGCATTAATGCAGCTTAGTAAATGAAACCAGTCAGGTGAATTTTAAAGAGTTACACATGTAAATGTAACATATTATCATATCTATTTTAAAAAGCCATTTTAAAAAGCCATTTACTCGACTGCCAGTATGGTGCCGATCCTTTGCCCTCACTTTGTCATAGGGAGCGACCGTCGCTCCCTGTGACAAAGTGAGGGCAAAGGCGATCGACGCCATTTTGAAACCTCCAGCACCAGCACCGGCACCGAGGGTATGATTGAAGGGATGGCTCCCGGACCCCCCGCTAGACCACCAGGTACATGTAAAAGGTTTTTGGGGGGGTCGGGAGGGTGGGAGAAGCAAAGGGGTAATTTGTAAAGGGTCGGGGTGGGATTTTTTTATCGGGCCATCGGCACCATTTTTATCAGTGGTAGCCAAAATGGCGCCGATGGCCCGAGAACGGGAGATCGCGCTGGGAGCCCCCCCCCCCACTGGACCACCAGGTAATTTAACATTTTGGGGGGGGGGGTTCGGGAGGGTGGGAGAGCAAAGGGGTCATTTGTAAAGGGTCGGGGTGGGGTTTTTTTAATCTGCTCAGGCCTCACTAAAAAATTAACAATGTGAATTGGAATCTCTACCTGACAGTATCTTGCCTAGAGCTATCTATGAAAAAACATGAATTAAAATAAATAACGATTACTCCTGGTTCTCTTGACTGCTTTTTTTCTATTTTCTTGCCTACGATGCTGACTGAAGTATTATATAATGCAGCTTCTCATCAAGCCATTCATTCCCCTTCAGCCCTCCTGAACATGAGCTTTCACTTTTTAGTTTAAAAATGAATGCAATCAGCAGCAGCAGTTTTAGAAAAATAGTTTTATCAATGCTTGTATAAACTAGTCTTACATTTCAGTTCCCAAAAGAAGTGTCAGAGACAAAAGTACTGTGGAAACAGGCTCCATTTTCTACCTAGAGCAGTTTTGAAAAAAAAATCCTGTATTTACACAGAAGCAAGATGTCATCAGTAAATCAGAAAATACCTAAACCAAGAAAAAGCACAGTAAAATGGAGAGAAAGGTAAAACTATAAATATATATTCATAGCCAAGCCAGCAGAGAAAATAAGAGTTATAGAAAAAGGGGTCCTTTGTCTCCATGGTAACCAAAGCTTTATTCTCCTGGATCACAAGTATCCACTTGTAATAATCAAAGTGTTCTGATTCTTGACCAGGGCATGGTTGACTCTTCCATTATTTGATCATACATGTTATGAAACATTTTCACAGCTATGACTTCATTTAATCCTTGATAGCTGAGAAGTCGTACAAGGTCTTCAAGGTATCTGCTGTTTTGCTCAATGTGACTATAAGACTTAATTTCTTTCTCTCTGAAAAACTTGCAGTGCAGAACCTAGGAGCAACCTGTACAGGTGGCAAGTAAGAGAGACTTCACCTATGTAGTGACTCAGGATTTCACTTGAGTTAGGGATGTGTCGAGTTGCCACACACACAACTAATGAACTGTGAAGTTATGCTATACTTTTAGAGGAAGTGGGGCCTATCTTGTGATATATTTTTCTAATCCTGCCTATTTTTCTTTCTTTAGTGTATGAGGATTTAAAAGAGATAAAACGGGAGACTGAAAGCTTTTCTACTCTTTTTTTAAATTTCTTCTTTCATTTTTGCATTTTTCTTTAGCTCCTTAGGACTTGTAGCTCAGTACCTATGTAGCAGACTCCGGTAGAGGCTGAAAGCACAGCTAGGCTGAGGAACCCCGATGGGGACAGTACAGGGCAAGACAGAACTAAGCTAGGGAATCTTCGGCCTATACCAGCCACCTCTCCCACAGGTTGAGCCCTTGGGTTCTGGCAGCTGGCAGAACTTAGATATGGACTGATGCTAGTACGGCACTGGAGACTGGAGCCAAGGCAAAGCTGGAAACAAAGGCAGGTGTGGAGGTGGAGTCTTGAACCAGATGCAGGGAGACGTGACACACTGAAGCAGGCTGGGACATTGGAACAGAATGGAACCTGGAACACTGGAGTAGGCTGGGACACTGGAGCAGGACTGTAACTGAGACAAGACTGGGTCAGGAATAATGGCTGGATATTGGGAGATTACTAGACAGTCAAGACAGATACTAGACCAGACAGATAATAGGGAAGGCCCAGAGAACATACACAGTGGTTGGGAGACTGCACAACAAGTAGAATCACAACACCTGACATAAGCCTTCATTCACAACTATTGGATTTTATGCTCTATTTTTTAATCTTCATTATTTTTATCTAACACATGATATGATCCAGTCTTTTAGCCAGGGATCATATTCCTTACAGAACTTAGTATGCATGCTCCTTGTGTTATGCATCAATAGGTTTAATGTTCATTTATTGTATTTATTTATTTGAAATTTTTATATCCCGCTAAACCTAAAAGCCAAAGCAGCTTACAACAAGTCATTCATAATAATAAAAATAAAACAAAATTAAAACAAGGATATAAAATATTAAAATAAACATCATATAAAATATAAACAAACAGAAGCATATAAAATATTAAAACAAAGTATATAAAATAATAAAACATACACATTACAAAAGAACAAAACAAAAGTATGCTAAACATTGCCCGTATATACATTTTCAAAACTGCTGGGGATCACTACTAATGCTTGCTCCTAAGAATAAAAAGAGACTCTGCAAAGACCGCTGATACTGTCAGCATTAATCCTAAAAATGACAAATGAATCAGCATAGTCTCCCATATTTAAAATATCACTAAATAAAATGTGAGGAAAACAGATTATAAAAATATAAAATATCAGCCAGTAGAGTAGCACTCTCAAATACTATAGAGAAAGGATCATGAAAGAAATCTGTGATCTGGAACCAAGATAAAGTGACAGAGGACCCGCATTTTGCTCAGTGTAATTACTGTGTAAGGGCTATTAGCAGAGGCTATTAGCAGAGGCAAACAAATGAGACATCTAACTAATTTTGGCATGATGAATCATATGCAGAAGCAACACCCAACAGTACTGCCATCTGGGGATGGTGGCAGTACCAGTCAGGGGATCCCTTTTTCCAGGCAGTGTAAAGTGGTTGAAAAGGAGTAGATTCATCCCATGTCCTCAGTCCCTTCCAGCAGTCAGGTGGCAGGTCAGCAGCCCCCTGCCATTTGTCAGAAGCGACAACCCACCACAGAGGAAATGGGGTGGTGTTCGGTAATGCTATCCCGGGGAAGGAGGCAGGTAGCCTCAAACGTTATAAGCAGGAGCATTGGGGAAATGATTGCCCTTGATGACCAGCCCTTGCAGGTAGTGGAGAATGTGGATTTCAAGCATTTGCTGAAGGTCTTAGTTCCAAAATATAAAGTCCCCTGCAGAACCACATTTAGCAGAAAGGTAACCCCCAGCCTGTACAACCAGTGTCGCAGTCACATCCAAGCACTGCTAGCTAAGGCAGAGGGGAGTGTGCATTTCACCTGCGATATCTGGACCATCATGAATGCTGCACACACACTTCAGAGAGTAGTGCAAGCCCAAGCAGGAGCAGCAATCTGTCAGTGACAGCTAGTACTTCCTCCTCCACTTCAGTACGCCAAAGCCATGTTGCCCCTAAAAAAGCATCTGTTCTGGAATGGGCTAGAGCAGTGGTTCTCAACCTTTCTAATGCCGTGACCCCGAAATACAGTTCCTCATGTTGCGGCGAGGGCGGGGTGAGGGTGGGGCTTTGGTCATATGGGGGCGGGGTTATGGATGGGGTTGGATTTTAGTGCATACTTATTTATTATGACATTTATAAACAGAACCACCATTCCTCATAAAACAATAAAATTAAGAAACATAAAGCATCAGTTATAATAGTAAAACCATACTAATAAAAGAATATTTTAAAATTACTGATAAATAGAATTTCTATTAATTAAAATCATATACATTTTTATAATTTCCCAAACAACAATAATATTTCAAAACAGCACATATATCAAATAACACACAATAATTAAAACTAATAAGGATTTTAAAAAGCCCCTGCTGTCCATACATGGGAGCTCTTGATTTCCAGTCACCCTGATATTGTCGAGGATTAGGAGGTTATCCTCTCTCACACATACACTCACATGTCCATTCTCTCTCACACATACACTGTCACATACATACACATTCATGCTCTTATACCCACCATAACCTCTCACTCTCACAGACACTGACACACTCTCAGGCTCTAAGACACTCTCTCCCCCTCCACACACAAACTCTTATTCCCCTGGATTTTCTCATACACACTCATGCTCTCACTCTTACTGGCTCCCTCACAACCTCAGAGCCTCTCAGATAAAACTCTATGCAGCAGAAATAATGCTGAATGTTGAGAATTGTGTTATGCAGACTAATCTGGAAAATGCACTAATTTCTACATGAGTCATAATTTATTTATTTATTTATTTATATACCGACATTCATCGCAATTGAGATATCACACCGGTTTACATTCAGGTACTGTAGGTATTTCTCTATCCCCAGAGGGCTTACAATCTAAGCTTTTGTACCTGAGGCAATGTAGGGTAAAGTGACTTGCCCAAGGTCACAAGGAGCGATAGCAGGACTTGAACCTTGGTCTCCTGGTCCATAGTCCAGTGCTCTAACCACTAGGCTATTCCTCCTCCCTTAATGAATCAGTCCTCAGCTGCAGGCATCAATTGATTATCCTGGCTCCCTTTATGTTTGCCAAATACAGTTCATGTGTAACAGCAATCCTAATTCTCCACCAGATCAAGCTGATTTCACATCCCACTTCATACTTTGTCACCTCCAGCTGAGTCAAACAATCTAATTACTGCCACTGCTGCCACGTGGCTATTGGGGAGGCACTGATTGCTGCTATTGGCACTGAAGCCCATTCTGCTGCCTCCTCTGTGCAGGCCCCGTGGGTTTCCACTTCCTCCATGTTGATCTCGTACATTGTGAGATCCGCCATAGAGAAAGTGCTACTCTTGCACATTCCCAAAGATTACATGTGCCAATCAGTAAAAAGTAATTAATTTTTTTTTTTACATCTGCTTCCCTTTCTAATTTTTTGCCATTTCCTTTTATATTGCCTTTTTTTCTATTTCTTTTCTCTCCACCTGTCTTCTTCCCTCAAACACACAGTCAGGTTCTCATTCTCACATGCATTTCTCTCTCACACACACATACACAGGCTCTCACTGGCACAGGCTGTCTGAGTCTCACACACAGGCTCTCTCACACCCCCACATGCTGCCTTGCTCAAGAACAGGCTCTCACTCTTACATGCTGTCTCTTTCACACACACAGAGGCTCTCACATGCTGTCTCTGCAAACACACACAGTCTCTCAACTCATCTCATACTCGCACACACCTCTCTCTCACCTCTGGGCCTCTTCTTTATGGGTTGCCACAGGATGGGCTCTGCAGTGGCCCTAGTCTTCCCGGCCCCGCTGCTCCTCTTCTGCACGCGGCTGAAGCGCCTCTTCTACCCACGCGGCTGACACGCCTCCTCCTTCCTCCCCGTGCAGCTCCGGCAACATTTGTCTTCCGGGGCAGGGCGGGCAGGAAGGAAGTAGGAGGAGCACCTGCAGTGGCTGATACACCTCCTTCCTGCCTGCGCGGCTCCAGCAACATACGTCACTGCGACGCACTAGCTTTTTGGGCCATGTCTCTTCCCTTTTGGGGTTGGAGGAGGCAGGTCGCCAGCTTCGCCCCGCCTCCCCGCAGCAGCTGTGGCGCCGCGGACCGGCAAAAAACCCCAACGGCCCGGTACTGGTCCGCGGACCGGTGGTTGGGGACCTGCTTTAGGCGACCCCTGCGTTTTGTTCGTTCGACCCCTGCTGGGGTCGCGACCCACAGGTTGAGAACCGCTGGGCTAGAGCGAAAGTAGCTGGCAAGAAGGACTCTCAGCCCACCCAAGCAAAGGAGACACCAGCACAAATGTCAGTGACACAGTATCTCACAGAGCCCATAGAAGACAGGCAGACAGATCTGCTTGCATATTGGGCACACAAGTCCACTGTCTGACCACACCTAGCCAAAGAGGCTCAGCGATATATGTCATGTCCACCAACCAGTGTGCCCAGTGAACATGTATTTTCAATGGGACAGGGGATATCATGAACCCCTACTGCTCAAGGCTGGCACCAGAGTTGATGGAAATGCTAGTGTTTTTCAAAATAAACATGCCTTTGCTTGGGTTTCCAAATTTTCCCAGTGAATGGAAAGATGAATAAAAGCAATTTAAAGCCTTGCAGCAGCTCCAGCTGCCTCATATGCTCCAGATAATATCAGCACATGTTCCTGACCTCAACTGCTGTGCCTGTCTGTCCACTGTCCAGCCCTTACATCACTACAAGAGCATGACCTCAAACACTGTGCCTGTCTGTCCAGCCCTTACGTCACTACAAGAGCCTGGCCTCAAACGCTGTGCCTGCCCATGCAGCCTTTACATCACTACAAGGGCCTGACCTCAAACGCTGTGCCTGCCCATCCAGCCCTTACATCACTGAAATGGCTTGACCTCAACCGCTGTGTCTGTCTGTCCACTGTCCAGCCATTACATCACTACAAGGGCCTGATCTCAAACACTGTGCCTGCCCGTCCAGCATTTGAGGGCCTGACCTCAAATGCTGTGCCTGCCCATCCAGACCTTACGTCACTACAAGGGCCTTACCTCAAATGCTGTGCCTGCCCATTTAGCCCTTATGTGACTACAAGGGCCTGACCTCAAATGCTGTGCCTTCCCGTCCAGCCCTTACGTCACTACAAGGGCCTGACCCCAAACGCTGTGCCTGTCTGTTCAGCCCTTACATAACTACAAGGGCCTGATCTCAAATGCTGTGTCTGTCTGAGTTTAGTTCTAGTATTTCTAATTTCAGTTTCATGTGTTTGTGCATCACTTCTTTACAGAATATTCTTTTTCCTGTTTTGCAACATTTGGAATGTAAGAACATAAAAAGCTGTCTTAAGATGTTTGTTTGGAGCTTGCATATTTCATATGCGCAATATTTTTCATGACCTTCATAATATGGGCTATTTCCCCTAAATCTTTCTTAGGTGCCAACATTAATGTTTCTAGCACTATAGAAAATTGGCGGTAGTTGCACTCTAGTTCATCCTCTGTGTTCCCATAGTTTACAGAGGCACTGTATAGGGTGCAAAGTCAACATAGGTAGATATTGTAGATTTGGACTTGAGTAGCAGTTTTCTTATTTCTGAGAGCTCTTCAAGTTCCTTTGTCATCAGCTGAAGTGCATAAGCAGTTAATAGCTTCTGGGTATTCACTAGAAACCAACAGAACCACCACACTTTTGGGAAAATCTTATTCCAGGGAGCCCTTTCCTGCGTAAAGGAAAGGAACTCTCCCCGGGTGTAGCCAGCCTATCTCTTAACACCTGCCGTCCCATGTTGAACAGCTGTTCACATGGAAACCTTCGCCACATTGACTCGCCAAGCTTTGAAGGCTCGTGCTCCACTCTAGGGGCCAACCCATTCTAGGGAGCCCTCTCCTGCGCAAAGGAAATGGAACTCTCTCCCGGGTGTAGCCTATCTCTTGGTACCCACCGACCCATGTTGAACCAGAATCGCTGTTCACATGGAAACCTCCTCCATGTTTCCTCGCCAGACTTTGAAGGCTCATGGTCCACTCTAGTGGTCCACTCTAGTGACGTAGGGA
The DNA here is from genome assembly GCF_901001135.1 of Rhinatrema bivittatum. NCBI lineage: Eukaryota > Metazoa > Chordata > Amphibia > Gymnophiona > Rhinatrematidae > Rhinatrema > Rhinatrema bivittatum. The sequence continues at coordinate 328,946,712 of NC_042619.1, forward strand.
GCCCTTACGTCACTACAAGAAACTCTCCTCAGATGTAGCCTATCTCTTAGTACCTGCAGACCCATGTTGATCTAGAGCTGCTGTTGACATGGAAACCTCCTCCACGTCGCCACACTTGCCCAGGCTCGTGCCCCACTCTAGGGTCCAACCCATTTCAGGGAGCCCTTTCCTGCACAATGGAAAGGGAACTCTCCCCGGGTGTCGCCTATCTCTTAACACCCGCTGACCCATGTTGAACCGCTGTTCACATGGCAACCTCCTCCGAGGCGGAGGAGGTTGCCATGTACACCCACCAGATTTTTAAAGACCAGCGAGAGCTCACTAGATGCCAATGGAACCACCCCACTCTAGGGGCAAACCCATTCGAGGGAGTCCTTTCCTGCACAAAGGAAAGTAAACTTTCTCCAGGGCCAACCTGTCTTGCTCCTATCAAAACCACAGGGTCCAGACTAACTCTGCTCTGCCA